>NC_044568.1:58986676-59286676 GCF_007565055.1 Rhinopithecus roxellana
AAAACTGTGACTGTAAGAGGAATCTGACATAGCTGCTCCATCTTGCTTCTAGCCCCACGGGCTGGCAGTCCTCACTCATCCCTGGGCATAGGGCAAGGTAACACTGGGAAGAATTTAGTTTATACTTTAATCTTAAAGCAAGAATGATAATAGCCTTTCCCAGAATGAAACTACCTTTGTAAAGCTCCTAAAAGGCCACAAGGTTAGGATTAGGAGAGGGGTCTGAATTCGGCTAAGATGTAGGCATAGGTGGTTACAAGATTTGGAACTTCCACAATTATTCCTATAGATAACATCACTATTGTCGAACTTAAGACTGGTTTTTTTGGAATGGTTTTCAGACTTTTGCATTCTGATGACCCACTGACCCCACCCAGACCCGGGACTCCTGATTCCACTGGACCTGAGGCTGACCCAGGGCACCAGGACCATTTTCCATACCCCTATGATTTCATCCCCAACCAATCAGCATTTCCCATTCCCTAGCTCCCTTCCTTCCAAACTACCCTGGAAAACCCCTGGCCTCCAAATATTGGGGGAGGCTGATTTGAGTAATACTGAACTCTTGTCCTTTTGCTTGGCTGGACTTGTGTTAATTAAACTCTTTCTTTACTGCCATAATGTTATCTCAGTGAATTGGGTTTTACCTGTGCAGCAGGCAAGCAAAACCCATTGAGCAATAATAAGAACTAAGGAAGCTTTTGAAGCCTTTGTTAACTCTATCAAGTTTTTACGGTGTATCTGCATTTCCCCATAGCAAAGAGAAAGAAGAACACTAATAATAAGCAAAGTGGGAAGTGGAGAGTGAGTCCTAGAGACACACACAGGCACACACCTAAGTGCTTCCCTAAACAATCTACGAACTCCCAGCAACCCATTCACCCTTCGCACGCACGCAAACGCTCAGGTGCATCCATGCTCTGCCTCTATAAACACAGATTCCTGGCGCCATTTGCATTTTCTATCAGGACCTCCATTATAAACTGAGTATCCTCCCAGCACATTCTTGTCTCTCTTCCAACACAACATTAGAATGCCATTCCAGGGCAGACAATTCATAAATAAGTGAAGCTTATTTGCATCCTTCCTCACACCCGGTACTCTGAACGCCTAGGGCATTTACTGACTCACTCACATGTAATAGTCGCCCATGAATTGTACACTCGTCACTCAGGGCTGACTCTCTAATGTCACCTTCTCTCGTTTAGTCCTCGCAGGAACACGAAGAGGCTGGCAGTGCCGGATGGACGGCTAAATAAATGCTTTGCTCAATGTCTTTCCAGGAAAACTATTTCCTGTGCTTGACAAACCACATGAGAATCCGCAGCAGCAGCTCCTGAAGATGGTCTAGGTGTCTTCACATCCGTGTTGCTACGCATGCCTCAAATCCCTCAACAAACGTGATGATGACGACGCATGGGTTCTGCAGGTGCTGAGTCAGCACTTTCCACGCATTATCTCATTTAACCTTGAAAATAACCTTTAGGGCTAGATATTATTCCTGTTTTTATAGGTGGGGAAACTGAGACTTACAGTGGAACCCATCAAATTCCACAAGCTATGCCCAAATTCTCAACCATGTTATCTTTCTAAAAGACTAAGGATGGCTTTTTATGTTCTTTGCCTTGTATTAGGACAGTTGGTATATGTCGGTGAAAGGACCCCACTCTTGTGCAATAATCTTTTACAAATTGCATCTAAACCCACATTTTCCCTGTGATGGAAGAAAACTCTTTATCAGCTAGAGGATTTATACAGATCATTTACATAAGCACTAGACATGTTGCTGTAGTGCCTTGTTGAGAACTAGAAAATTGTGCACACTTCTGAGGCTTCTAAAATACAAATATTTGGCAACCTGTCCTCAAATGGCCTGGCTAGAGTCATCTCCAGGAAAATCTGGGGTTCCGATTCATGCAACGTTCTGGTTAAGTGAAAATTGCCAGTTTTGGCTCCATACTAGTCTCACTATGTTGGACAATTCCTACTTTAAAATTGATTTCAGGAAGAGCAGCGATAGCTATCATCATCTGGCTGTTTAGGTTTCCCAACTCTTTAGATCCCACAGAAATGGATGTTTGCTCTATTTTCATTTTTGTTTTTATTTTGAGCTATTTTTATTCTGATTTCTTCTGGCTCTTGAAGACCTGTGGATTTTTCACAGAGGTTTTTTGAGGTGCTGGCATGTCAATCCAAAAGAGAAGGAAAAACATTACTCTAGCGGGCAAGAATCAGTGTTTCTAGTGATGGCTTAAAGGCCAATCTCTAGTGATGGCTTAAAGGCCAAAGTAGACCCAAGCTTGTTTCCAAATCCGTTCTTGGAATTCTCCATTTGGTTTCCCAGACATCCCTGAAAGGGGCCCAAACACTGCAGGCTTTGGTTTGGTTTTGTTTTATTTCTTGCTTTTGTTTTGTAGTTATTTTGTCCCTCCTATAGCAGAGACCAAGTTAGTTTATATTATTTTTACTAATATTCCATATCCAGATTGGCAACCTGTGGACAGAATTCAGCCTGATGTGATGTGATGGGGCCAAGATAAGCACCCCAGGAAATATTCCAATTTCGGAACAAAAAATAAGAACACTTTGAAAACACGGCTATAAAGAGCAGAGGTGGCTTGGGCTGGGTAACCATATCTGAAACACAAATGTTGTTTTTTTATCCAAAATACCTTGAGGTCTACTCCACATACTGCAAGCAATGTGAACATTTCCTATCCCACTCCTTCTGCTGAAATGAATCCTTCTTCAGCAGAAGAGGGGAAATAGCTCAAAAGCACCATCCAGATTTGGTGGGAGATTTGGCACGGTACCAACTTTCAAACAGTATAATGGTTTATCAACCTCCCTCTTCTTTGCTGCATTCAACAAGCAGGGTACCTGCCAAAGTCCTGTTAAAAATATCCTCAGCATCTGTAGCCCATCAGCCATCTCTGGCTGATTTGGGTGGGGAATTGACCTTTTGAACAGGTGGACAGCCAGAAATTTTTTTTTTTTTTTCCTGGATTGAGTCTAAGTTGACTTAAAACAGATGTTCCTTCAATGCCGATTCGACATTTATAATGGAAATACTATCAAGCACTGTTCAAGGGGCTGTTAGAATTCAGAATGCACAAAGAAGGGCCCTGCGGTGTTCCGGGGCTGAAGGAGTTAAGTAAAGCCACCTTCCTCCTCGGGCTGAAAACCAGGAGGTACGTCTTGCAGGGGAAATAGGAAAGGAAGCTGTCACTTCTTATTTTCAGGTTTGGAGAAAAGCCTTTTTTTCAATGTAAACATTCATTAAACTAATTTGAAGTTGTCATTACTCTCCACCCCTGCTGTTTTATATCAGATTATTCCTAAGTGCTTGGTGAAGAATCCCATAAAGCCACACTCGATTCCTCTGCAGGGGATAATCGCATAGTTTGCACTGTGATTTACACCGCACAGGACCGGGAAGTGTCCTCAACTTTGAAAGGCCTTGGTTCTCTGGCAAACAGTCTCTGCCTTCCCTATGGAAATAAAATTCCAATTGTCCCTCCACGACTATTATGAGGTCCCCATTACCTTTTCTCCATCCAACTGAAGATCATTAAAAGCAGTTCAAAGCACATGCCAGAAGGTATTGGGCATTTTATTAATAAATGGAGAACTAAGAAAATGGTATGTCCCATTACTCTTTTAAACTGTAAGATACACTTATGCTTCTTCCTCACTTTCCCTCTCCCCAATCTCCCCAACCTTGAGTCTGGGGCCCCCAGTCTCCCCAACCTTCAATCTGGGGTGGCCAGTCATTCTGTGTTCTGAGATCACGTCGGGTGGGGAGGTATATTTCACCCTTGCATCTTCTAGCTGAAGTTTTGCTGGTAAGGGCATCACAAACCATATTCTCCCTTGAAGAAAATGATTCTAAGGTGGGGAGGGGCTCTGCAAAGAATGCAGGCACTAGAGGGGGAGGCCAGCATCTGAAGTCCCACTTTGCCAATATCACAGTGACCCTCAGTTACTGTACATCCCATGTATGTAATGGGAATCATACTGTCTACCAAGTAAGGCTGCCCAAAGCTTGACAGGAGGTGGTGAGTATACTCAAAGAGCCCAGTACAGAGGCTGCCATAGAGGCATATTAGCTATGATCAGTATTGCTGTTAATATGCTCAAAACCATAATGACCCTAAGAGAAGTAGCCCTGAGCAAAATTAGGACGTGCCCAATTTGTTTTCAGTGCAGCTATAACTTTTCTGTTTCTTTCCTCCCATTCTTTGCCCCTGAATCCTAGGAACCAATGCTGTCGTGGATCTGGGCTCACACAGCCTTCAAATGGACCTGTTCTCTGTCCTAATGTCTCTAAGTGTTGCTTTATAAATAAACTAACTCTCATCTACAAATCAGCAGCTTCTAGTTGTTGAATGGGTATCCCCGCAGGTCAGTTTGCATTCTGCAAGAGATCTGAATGCTTTAAACCCAAAGTGCCAAGTGCTTTGGTACTTATACCAGTACTCCCACACTGACTGCACACATTCCAAGTGGATCGTGGAACTGCATTCTTCTTGGTTTGCCAAGCCCTTGGAAGGGAGTAATCTTGTAATTCATCACCAGTCACTGCCGGTCTAATATAGTAAGATACTACTAAGCACAAATTGTAAAAATCCAGTCTGCACCAACCAGACTAACTTTGGAATCCAGACAGGACTTTAGAGTCCTTCTTAACATTTTAGGCAGTCAAGTCAGGCTTTGAGGTTGGCACACAAAGGAGATCTGGTTATCATTTCTGCCTCAGCATAAAGTATTTAGAGGCTCTCAGCACCATGGCCACCCAATGTACCTCCCTTGCATTCAAGAGAGAGCATCCCTTAGAAAGGCTGTGTGGTATGAATATGAGTGTATAAGTCTGAATTCCAGTCTGAATGTTCTGCCATTTACTAGCTGCGCAAGCTTCAGCATATTCCTTAGCCTCTCTATGCTTGTTTTTCCATCAGCAAAATAACAACATCTATTTCATAGTGCTTCTGGGTGGATGGAAGTTCTTAGAATGGCCCGTGGCACACAATAAGCTTTAAATAACCAATTTTTTTTTTTTTTTTTTTTTTGAGAAGGAGTCTCGCTTTGTCACCCAGGCTGGAGTGCAGTGGCCAGATCTCAGCTCACTGCAAACTCCGCCTCCCGGGTTTACGCCATTCTCCTGCCTCAGCCTCCCGAGTAGCTGGGACTACAGGCGCCCGCCACCTCGCCCGGCTAGTTTTTTGTATTTTTTTAGTAGAGACGGGGTTTCACCGTGTTAGCCAGGATGGTCTCAATCTCCTGACCTCGTGATCCACCCGCCTCGGCCTCCCAAAGTGCTGGGATTACAGGCTTGAGCTACCGCGCCCGGCCAATTAACCAATGTTTGTTTCAATAAAATCATTGGCCACTATCCCTCAAATCACAGCAAACACCTAACTCTCCAAAGGTGCCTGCAAGGAGACTGAGAGTCTTAACAAACAGAGAATATGGACTAAAGCTATTCTCCATATAGTGACAATGGCCTCATTGGTTACATTAAACAAAGATGAAAATTGTAGCTCAGCTCGTAATTAGGTTTACAAAATGAGACTAGGAAATGCTCCTCAAGTGCCCAGTTACTTTGGAAGACATAAGATAAATGTCACTGTATTCTTCTTGGTTTGCCAAGCCCTTAGAAGGGAGCAATCTTGCTATTCATCACCAGTCAGTGCTGGTCTAATATAATAAGATGCTACTAAGCACAAATTGGAAAAATCCAGTCTGCACCAAGCATAACTTGAGGCTTCTATCCATCTTCAGTGGCATCAGAAAGCATGGGCATCCATGCTGATAGCATCACTTCAGTTTTCAAGAACCTCACCAATCAACAGCCAGTGGCCAAAAGCCTCAATGGAGACAGAGACGGCCTATAAAACACATGCCAGTCAGCACTCACGGAGTGGCCGGCACAACAGCACTGTAGCATTTTTCTGCAATTTCTAAAACTATTTTTGGAAATACTGCAGATAGAATCTCACCAAGTTCAAGGAAATGAACTAGCAAGAAAAACCAGGCTTGGTAGATTTTTATGTTCTCCTCCCCACCCCTACCACCCAAGTACAGGTGAGGACAATGGTGGTTGACACAGAAACAATGATGCATTAACTGCACATCTGGTTTGTATCCAGAAATATAATCGGGTTGAGCTCATTTGGCTTCAGTTATTTATCTGCTTTGTTCAAAAAAACAAATAAAATAAAATAAAATGGAACCTATTCAATACGGAATTGCCAAAGACGAACTTGAAATGAATGAACTCTCAGTGTACCAAAAGCAACATTTCTGGAGGAAAAAAAGAAACTGAACTTGATAAATTACTGAAGTTGTTAATAAAGCTATTTTTGTGTGTGCGAACCAGTCCAAATTATTTTTAAGTAACAAGAGGATAATATTGTCTTTGATACATGTGGTAGGATAATTAGCAGAAGAACCTTTTAAAATGTTTCAAGCTTACTCATTTTTCAAGGCCTCCAAATTTCTTAGTAAAAAGACTGAGATGCCTGACCAACACAGTGAAACCCTGTCTCTACTAAAAATACAAAAAATTAGCCAGGCATGGTGGCAGGCACCTGTAATCCCAGCTACTTGGGAGACAGGCTGAGGCAGGAGAATCGCTTGAACCCAGGAAGTGGAGGCTGCAGTGAGCCAAGATTGCGCCATTGCATTCCAGTCAGGGCAACAGTGCATGACTCCATCTCAAAAAAGAAAAGAAGAAGAAGAAGAAAAAAGACTGAGATGCAATGGCAAATTCTCAAACACTGTTGAGTTTCTACTTTATATGTCGTAGGTGTCAAGCTCTACATCTCAATGTCAAGATCAAACCCATATTGGTGAGCTGATCGTTAACGTGTTTGAGAACAGGTAGTTGACAATATAGTTAATGTGCTCACTTAAGCAATTACACACTAGATTAAGAACTTCAACGTGAGGGTGTCTTTTATGCTGTATTTTATGGTTAAACATCGCATTTCAGGATGACAACAAACTGTAATAGCATATTCATGTAGTTTTAGGATGAAATCAATTTCTTGCAAACACAATTATTGTTACATAATTCTCCCACCTGTTTATGACTCCCTGTGAATTAAATTAAAACACAATTTCACATTAATTTAAAACATCATTTTCAGAAGGAGACATTTCCTACAAAGCTTACGACTGATAACAATTTCCAGAAATCAGAGTATTATTGACAAGAAGCCATAAATCTGTATAATAGTCATTGTTTTACTTTTAAATCAGATTTAAGATGCTATGTGTTACCTTAACTGATCTCTGTTTCTAGATTTTGACATGTCCAAAGTGTATGGAGAAAAGTAAACCCTTCTCTGGTTCTTCTGTAAGTAAAATTTCTGGAGTTAGCAAATAAAAATACAGAATCTTCATTGAAATTTGAATTTTAGATACACAACAAATCCCTCTGTTAGTACAGAATAAAATAATCTTTTAGTATAACTATATTGTAAACATTGCCAGTACGCACACAGATATGGTGAGTAAACCCAAAGACAGAAGTTAAGCTCAACCAAAATAAAGATTAGTTGATTGATTATATAAATCACATATCCAAGGAAATTTTTTCCTTCCAGGGATTAGGCTAGCTTCACAAATGTCAAGTTATTTTCATTCACCACAAAATGTGAATGTCTTTTCAATTCCATATATCATGACTTATATACTTGCCTCCTCCCTCCTTTGCTTCCTTCCTCCTTTCCATCCCTCTGTTTTCCCTTCTTCCCTCTCTCCCTTCCTTCCTTCTCTCACTACATTCATCACTCACTTTCAATAAACGGTAACATAACAATAATCACACAATTCAAAAGTCTGTATTTATCCAGAGTTTACGACCTGCCAAATGTGATACTAAAAGCAGCTTGTTTTAGCCTCACAGCAACTCTAGATCTAGGAATTATTTTTTCCCTCTCATTTTATATAGAGAAAATAGAGGCTCAGAGATGCAAAGGAAGTTGCCCACCATCACATATCTTGGAAGGGGGGCACACTTATCTGACGCTCTCTGTCCAGGTACACAGTCTATCATGGAACTGCAACAAATGAAGAAAGAGGACTTTTTTTTTTTTTTTTAAGTAAGATATATTTCCTACTATGGCTCAGCTCACAGATTAGTGTGGAGGAAAACTGATGTTTTCAAAATCACCTTTATGCAGTCAGATTTGCAATCACTATGAGAATAGCATCGTGAGCTTGAATAAGAGCCTGAGAAGAAGCAAATGGTGATTTGAATGATTTGGCCAGTGATAATGATGATGTATCTGTATGTCTAATAACATGGAAGTATATCCCTCTACATTATGGATATGGAAATAATTCAGATGATACAACAGGTGAGTAAATGGAGGCTCAGCGGAACTTGGCAACATGGCAGAGCTGGGATGGATCAGAGCTGGGATTCAAGTCCGGGTCTTTCTAAGTTCTTGACCACCATGTCTTCTGCCTTGCCTATTCTGCACTCCCTCAGAAAGCAAACCATGTGCTAGTCTGTAATACCATAGCAGCCCAGTTCCTCCAGCTCCCATTTAGCAGGAACTTGAGCAAAATCCAAACTGTCATTCAAGGATCAAAGGACTCACATTGGTGCCCCCCAAAATCAGCAACTATCTGAAGGCAATGAGAGAGTTAAAATGGATCAAATCTCTAAGTGTGGCTCAGCTCAGCCACAGGAAACACAACAGCAGTAATAATGGTGTTTACAGAAAGACTCTGACTAGAAGGAGCCGGAGAATTGAACCTATCACACGAAAGTAATGCTTAGCAAAAACAGTTGGTAAAAATGCTATGGCCAGTGAATTACAGTGGTCTTCTTTTCTCTTCGGTAATTTGGGGGCAATTGCATCGAAATTCTAGTCCATTGATTTCCACTCCAATTCATGCCCCCATGCTGGGGAGAATCGGTTGGCATAAACATAAGTCTGCCATTGGAAGACCGGTGATGTATCCTGAAAGAGGTCCAGGCAATTCCTGTCTCAACCATTAAAAGCAGAACTATAACGCCACTTCACACTACCCTCCGAAGGACTCTCAGTGTGTTAGAGAACCTGTGCTAGCACTCCCCAAGCAGTCGTAATAGATTAGTGGGTTAAGTTATTCACTTCAGCCCTATGGCTGCAAAATCACTTCTGGCATTTTCTAGAACTCCTTCATATTTTTCCTTCGTATTTGTAAAAGTGAACGATGATGCCAACGACATTTTCAAAGGTGATAGATAATAAATATCCTGTCCCTATAAACACACGCCTATATACTCCTTAATTTTAGCCCTGCGTTTTGTAGGTATGAAGTGCCCAGCCTGCCTGAAAGTCTGTCTTTAGCTTTGAACTATGCCTATGACAATTTGGGAGAAGCAGATATTTTTCCTTTCAAGAAAATCCAGTTCAATCTCACCGTATTTTCAAGATCATATAAACTTGGCAAGAAAGACTTCTTGAGTTAAAGGGATAGGATAGAGAAGACATATCCCAGCCAAGAAGCATCACCCTTAATGGAGGCGGACTGGCAATGTTTGCAGACATCAGCGTTTGTCAGAAGAGGGGGAAGGGATTCAACTGGTATCTAGTGGGTAGAGGCCAGGGATGCTGCTAAACATCCTACAATACACAGGGCAGATCCCAGCAAAGAATTATCCAGCCCCACATGTTGGTACTGCCAAAGCTTGAGAAACCCTGTACTCAAGTTAACTGAATAAACGTATAATGCCTTTGCCGCATGCAACCCTCTGCCCCAGATAAAATTTACCTATTAGTAAACCACAGGACAAGACACAGACCTCATTCATGACACTACTCTACACATGGGTCCAAGGTGACTCCTCCTTGCATTACAGTCATTCTTCAAAGAATGTACAAATTTTCATGAGAATTCACTTTTTGCTCAAGCCTGTAATCCCAGCACTTTGGGAGGCCGAGGCGGGCGGATCACGAGGTCAGGAGACCGAGACCGTCCTGGCTAACAGGGTGAAACCCCGTCTCTACTAAAAAATACAAAAAACTAGCCGGGCGAGGTGGCGGGTGCCTGTAGTCCCAGCTACTCCGGAGGCTGAGGCAGGAGAATGGCGTGAACCCAGGAGGCGGAGCTTGCAGTGAGCTGAGATCTGGCCACTGCACTCCAGCCTGGGCGACAGAGCGAGACTCCGTCTCAAAAAAAAAAAAAAGAGAATTCACTTTTCTTCAGGGGTTCTATTTTCTACTCCAAAGTTTAAGTGTTCTGGTGTAACCTCAGATGAAAAGCAATGCTGATTTTTTTTTTTTTTTTTTTGTCTAGTGAGAGCCTATTATTTAGCACTAAAGACTAAAGAAAGGAAACTTCAGTAAAAAGAGAGGGAGGTGCTGATGGGTGGTTTTACAAGACGAGAATTTAATGGGGATAGTGGTTTTTTTTTTTTTTTTTTTTTTTTACAAGCTGAGCTGTGCTAAGCTATTCAAATTAGTAATTCTACCAATTAAAGCCTTCTATTTCATGGAAAGTACTTGCTAAATAGAAGATTAGGCAACAGATCAGAGAATGAAAGAATTACTGAAATGGAGCTCAAATATTTATGAGAAATTTACATCTGGGAAACTTCCCTCTTCTTATCCCTGCTTCCAGAGGGAAATCCATAAAGAGAAGATAAAGGGCAAAGCTTAGCCCTCAACATCCACAAACCTAAGAAGTCTGACTCACTTTGAGTTTTAGGAAAGAAGTAATCGTTTGGTTGCTACAAACACTTGGTACTGCCATAAAATACACTGATTCCGTAGGTCACATAGAAAAATTAAATTCACTATTCATAATTTATTGCCCTTGGGTGTTTGCTCTGGTTATGTATTGCTCTGTAGGAAACAACACCAAACATACACCTTTAAACAATAGCAATTGTTTATTCTGCCCATGAATCTTCAGTCTGGACAGGGCCTTGGGGTGGGGAATGGGAAGTAACTTATTTCTGATTTTCAGTATCTGGGCCCTCAACTGGGATGACTTCCAATGGATGGAGGTTGGCCATTTCCTGCTCCACAAGGCCTCTCCACACGGCTAGCTGGGCTTCCTTCAACATGGCAGTCTCAGGGTAGTCAGGCATTTTACACGGCCACTCAACCACATTCTATTGGTCAAGCAAACGAATAAGTGCAGCCTAGATATAAGGGAAGATGAATTCAACTCTATCTCTCAATGAGAGGAGTAGAAGAGTTGACATTCATCTTTATCACAATGTGAACTCAGCAAATATATAATGTTAATTAGAGAGACTGGCTAATTAAGCAATATAAACCAAAATAACAGAAAACAGCAAGTGTCCTGGTAATCATTGTTACTGTTTGCTTTATTCAATTAAAAGGTGCACATCTGAAGAGGAATGTTTTTTTCTTCTACCTGTTTTGTCTCATATGGATTATTTAGTTTTATATTCACTGGCTATTATTGAACATTTATACCATTTTAGGTCTCTGATGAAATATATCAACTCCATGGGAAAGCCATTTTCGGGGTGTTTTATCAGCCTGATTAGTCAGTAGAAAACCACTGCATACACAAACTCTCAAAATACAGAAAATCTCACTTGGTATTTCTTGCAATTGCTTTTAATTCTAGAACTTAATACACTACCTTTTTATAATACAATTTCTTCAGTTAATTTTCTGGCCCCCTTTTATGATTTTTCTTTGTTTGTTTTGAGACATAGGTCACACGGCGTCGTCCAGGCTGGAGTGCAGTGGCGTGATCATAGTTCACTGCAGCCTCAACCTCCTGGGCTCAAACAATCCTCTTGTCTCACCTTCCTGAGTAGCTAGGACTTACAGGCACACGACACCATGCCTGGCTAATTATTTTTAATTTTTTGGTAGAGATACGGTCTCACTATGTTGCCCAGGATGGTCTTGACCTCCTGAACACAAGACATCTTCCCACCTTGGTCTCCCAAAGTGTGGAGATTACAGGGATGAGCCACTGTACCAGACCCATCACTCTTTTAAAATCTGTAATTAGTTCCAGAAATTAATGTATTCACCTGATTAAATATGGAATTGCAACATGCACATTTTGGAAAGACTTCTCCCTATTGTCATCTTGAAATGGAGATCACTCCAAAAGCATTTTCCTCCTCCAGGATGCAACTGAACACGCTGTACAAAAGCTTGAAATTCCTGAAATATCAAGTAAGAAAGATAAGAAACCGGGATAGCTGGGGGATATGTTTTGCGGGCCTAAGTAAAACAATAGCGATTTAAGTAGCTATCGTATAGACACTTGATGAATCCTTTTATTATCTCTGAAAGATTCCCCGTTGCAGCATGCTTTTGTGGGTAAAGAGCCATATATTGGAACATGCAGCTCATAATTATGTCAGCCTAACCACAGCCAACATTGACAGCCTAAAACATTAAAGATTTTATACAGCCAGTGCTGAATATAGCTTCTTTTATTGGCTCAGAGAGCAGGTATCAATTATAATGAGGTAATAAAATTTGCAAGCACTGTTCATGTCCTGCTCTGATTTTTTTTCCCTCTCTCCTTGAGATAATAACAGCAGAAAAAGGAGAAAGAAAAATCCTCTTAGTTCTAACCACCGATTCTTCGAAAGCTCTCACTTTCTATGGCTGGGGTGCTATAAAGCTGTTTGCTTACTAGAGTTTTTGGGCTGGCAAACTCTTGCTACCTAAATAGAAGCTGCAAATTTCTGAAGCACACCTTGCAAGTCAGAGGCTCCAGGATTAATGGCTTTCATTTGCATAACTATAAACTTAAGGTAGAGCTTCCCAAGCCTGCATCCTCTAAATTGCACTTACTGATGAGATGCAAAATCCTCTAAAAGCGTTCCCCAACCTAAACCAATTTGTAAAGTTGTTTTGTTATTTAAAACATTAAAGACATTAAAGTGATCGGAATATAATTAGATTAATATTCATATCTTCCAAGTTGCTTTAATTCTAATATTAAAAAGATTAAATATCCACTCAGAGGATTAAGCAAAAAGTCAAGCCGTAGCAACACATTTACATTACCTTACTGTGCAAATTATAAACCTAATTAATCTAAAGTTTCCTACAAATTGAATTGGATATTCATTTGCAGTCTAACACAACTTTAGGTACTTAAAATTCACTCCAGGATTGTTTCCTTGCGTGAGCACTGAGAAGTAGGGCCACATTGCTGGGATGCAGGAATCACATTAAAACGGCTTCATTCAGGTTCTAATTGATGGAAATTAAATCTCAACATAAATTTATGTAGGGGAAAAAACTAAAGACTTTGTAATTATGTATGTGTGCAATACTAAAACACACCCTGGCCTCCCCATCTAGTTTCTGTCGATAAAATAGAAAAAGCAATCCAGTTGTTTCTTCCTAAAAGCTTTGAGTTCATGCCTTACCCCTAATACTGTGAAGAAAATGATCAAAAGATTTCATCCTTTTTGCATGGTCTTTAACTAAGAGCATATAAAGGGCACCTAGTTACTTTGCTGTGTAACCCTGTTCCCACCCACTCTTGCCACCTCTCTGACCGCCCACCCACTCCCCACCCCAACTCCCAAATACACAAACATACTCCCAGGGTCCCCATGAATCAGATCAACTGTGTTGATTTCAGATCAATTGCAGACATATTAGTAATTATCTTCTTGCCATCCACTTCTTAAGCAATAGGACTGTTAGAAATGCTGGTTCCTCGGTGCCGTAAAGAAATAGCACTCGAACATAAATTTAATTTCCTCAGCAAGGTCATTTTTACTTACTGCAGAAAGGGTACAACCGCCAGCAGTTTTACCATGAGAGTACACCAAACAAAGGAGACAGGGTCATTTATAACCTGATGCGTCCCTGCTACTGCTGTGTCCGGTTTCCATTAGCTGGAACGGGACCTCACATTCTGTATTTGTCCCGATTGGCTAGCAACTTAGAACTTTTTAAAAGAGGGAAAGGCAGACGAGAACAAAGGAAGGAGGAAGTAACCTGTGGAATGCTGAGAAAAGTAAAAACACCTTCAAATAAGGAAGAGGAGCAGGCTATGACCTAATGCTTGCTTGGACCAGTGTAAGCATGCCAGGGCAAATATGAGGCTAAATTGTGGAAGCTAAGAACATAAAGTACATAGATTTCTTTATTACGGCTAGCAGATATTTAAGAATGTTAGCACAGGTCTTTGAATTAATTTTGCTTCTAAGAGAAGTTACTATTTATTTTTAATTAGATGGGAAGGAAAGTCTTCAAAGAGGGACCTCTACTTTTTACACGTTTGTAGAGAAGTGAAACAGTGCAAATCAAATTCGATTGCTGGAATGAAAGGATGACACTAAAGAAATTTGAGGCAGCGACTGTCTAGCTGTTCACTAGTCTTCACGCTCCCTCCCACCCACCCAGCACATAGCAAACTACATTTCCCAGCCTCCCTTGCAGGCAACCATGGTCATGTGACTGAGGTGTAGCCAGTGACATAAGCGCTAGTGGACTGGAGAATGTGGCAACCTCAGAAGGTCTTTGTTGGTCATGGTGAAGCCTCGGAATGGAAGGAGTCTGGGTTCCTGAATTACCACTTGGAGGAGAGTGGTTTGCTGTTCAGAGGACCTGCTTTGGATTTTATGTTAATGGAAAACCACCTTACTGATTTAAGGCAGTGCACACTTAGGTTTTAGTAGGTTCCCGTGCATGATGCGAAAATTATTGGTGAGTCCATTTCCCAAGAAAAAGTTTCCCCTTCCCACAGAAGGCAACACTTTACTCCTCTAAAGACAACGTTTTCTCCCAACAGGCTCCAACTTCAAGTCACACATATGTTAACAACTGATCAGCACGAAACAGCCCGAGGAGTAGGGCTGCAATCACACCTGTTTATTTTATTGTTGTGATGGCAACAAATATAATGGCTACAGCTTCCCTGGGAATAATCCTGCTATAAGCTTTAATGGGCGAAGAGCCGTGACGTGTGATTTGGGTGAGTGTCCTGTGTTCACAAAGAGCACACAAGGCTGCTAATCTGGGCTGTAATTTCTCATTTCTCCTCAACCGCTTTGCCTTTTATGGGACTTACATTGATAAATGCAGATGATAACTGTCAGCTCACCTGGTACAGCTCAGTGCAAGAAGTTTAACAATTCATCTCGTGTTTCCTAACGGCAGCAGAAGAGAAGCAAGCTCTGGGCCTTCAACAGGTTCGACCCACCCTAATCTCACTTCCTCTCTTACCTCCTTCCCCCAACCTATTTTGCCCCACTCATTTTGCCAGATTGATTTTTTCAATTGTAATGGAAATCATGTCACTCCTGTTCATCAGTGGCTTCTTATGCAACTCAAACACAAGCACAGTCTTGGGTCGGGGGTCCATGCTTCACCCTCTCTGGATCCATGCCCTGAGCTGTGGAACCGCAGTGCCCTCCCTAACTGTGAGCTTAGCCATGTGATTTATTTGGGGCATCAGTGTGTGACAGAGGATTGGGTATGCCAGTTCTGAGTCTAGACTTCAAAGTCCTTATGTGTTTTGACTTGCTGTCTTGCATTTCTGCCCTTGCCATGAGAAAGTCATGTCTGGTCTAGCCCTGCTGGTCCCAGGAAGATGAGAGACACATGGAGGAGCACCACCCCAGCTAAAGTGCCCCATCCATGTTCAGCCTAGGGCAGAAAGCCCAGCTGATGCAAAGATGCAGGAGGAAAACGAGCTGAACCACAGACACAAGCGGAAGCCCCACCAAAACCAGCAAGACCAGCCGGGCAGGGCAGCCAAGCCCAGCCTAGTTCTGCTGAACCCCACACACATGTGAGAAGTAAACACTGATTGCTGTGAGCCACTGAGTTGCCGCATGGTGATGCAGCAGCGGCAGCAGTAACCGGCTCACCGGCTTATGCTTCATTTTGAACCTCTAATGACCTGTTTCAACTCATCCCATTCCAGACCTCCAGTGTGCCCCATACTATGCAATTACAATGGCCTTCCCTCAGGTCCAAACATGACATGTTTTTTCTTGACCTGGAGTCTTTGCAGGTACTTTTCCCCCTTAAAGGAACCACACATCACACGCTGTTACCACTCCATGCCCTTCCCCAAGGCTGGGTACTGCTCACTCTTCATTTTTTAACTCAGAAGTAATTTTTGTTTTTTTTTTTGAGACGGAGTCTTGCTCTGTCGCCCATTCTGGAGTGAAGTGGCGCAATCTCGGCTCACTGCAAGCTCTGCCTCCTGGGTTCACGCCATTCTCCTACCTCAGCCTCCCTAGTAGCTGGGACTACAGGCGCTTACAACCATGCCCGGCTAATTTTTTTTTTTTTTTTTTTTTTTGTATTTTTAGTAGAGATGGAGTTTTACCATGTTAGCCAGGATGGTCTCCATCTCCTGACCTCGTGATCCACCTGCCTTGGCCTCCCAAAGTGCTGGGATTACAGGCGTGAGCCACCACGCCTGGCCAATTTTTTTGTTTTTGAGACAGTCTCACTCTGTTGCTGAGGCTGCAGTGCAGTGGCATGATCTCAGCTCACTGCAGCCTCCACCTCCCGGGTTCAAGCAATTCTCTGCCTCACCCTCCCAAGTGGCTGAGATTACAGGCACCCGCCACCACACCAGGCTAATTTTTGTATTTTTAGTAGAGATGGGGTTTTACCATCTTGGCCAGGCTGGTCTTGAACTCCTGACCTTGTGATCCACCCACCTCAGCCTCCCAAAGTGCTAGGATTATAAGCGTGAGCCACCTTGCCCGGTCACTCAGATGCAATCTTGTTTTTTTTTTTTTTTTTTTTTTTTTTTTGGAGACGGAGTCTCGCTCTGTGCCCAGGCTGGAGTGCAGTGGCCGCATCTCAGCTCACTGCAAGCTCCGCCTCCTGGGTTTACGCCATTGTCCTGCCTCAGCCTCCCGAGTAGCTGGGACTACAGGTGTCCGCCACCCCGCCCGGCTAGTTTTCTTTTTTGTATTTTTTTAGTAGAGACGGGGTTTCTCTGTGTTAGCCAGGACAGTCTCGATCTCCTGACCTCGTGATCCGCCCGCCTCGGCCTCCCAAAGTGCTGGGATTACAGGCTTGAGCCACCGTACCCGGCCTCAGAGGCAATCTTAGGAGAAAGCCCCTCTATGATGCCATCTCGGCTTGACCTTCCTGATCATTCTCTGTGGAGTGTCCCAGCTGTGCTGCAAATGGGTGCCAGCTGTGCCAAAATATCGATGCCCCTCAAGGTTTTGGATCCTACAAGTGCCAGCCCTGAGCAGTCTCCTCCACATCACTCAGTTGTGCTGAACAAATCACCTGTGTATGCCCCAGTGTGAAAGAGTGTGCATGTGCTTCTTGCACTATTATGCTTACTTCCTTGACAGCACTTTCTACAGTCTAAAATTAACCTTTGGCTTTAAAAAACTAAATTATTTGTCTATATTTTCTGCTTCAACCAGCAGACTGAAGGTTGGCAAAATCTGGTCCGCCTCTTGTTTTTGTAAATAAAGTTTTATTGGCACACAGCCGTAGCCACTTATTATGTAACAGCCATGGCTGCTTTTGAGTTACACTGGCCGAATTGAATAGTTGTGACGGTGACTGTATGGGTCACACAGTCTAAAATATTTGCTATCTAGCCCTTTGCAGAAACAGTCTGCTGACCACTGCACTAAAGTATAAACTGTCAGAGGACAGAAACCTTGTCACTTTTGTATCTCGGGTATCTAGCACAGTGCCTGTCCCTCAGGGGTTCTCATTGCATATTTGTCCAGGGAGTAGAGGGATCAGGACTCCAGTAGACGCCTGTGTTTAACTCCCATCTCTGTACCAAAGGCAGGGGTCCCTTACAGTTCTGGAGGTCAGTTTGGGGATGGGGGTAGAGATGGGCCATATTGCAGCTGAGCCCGGAACATAAGGGCAGCTACAATGCTGGTGACCACTGTGGGGCACTTGAATTTCTCAGAAAGGCAAGAGCGAGGCTCTTGTCTCCACTGGCAGCAGCCAGAGTGCTGGGTCTGCATCTGCTGCAGGCAAGACAATTTGAAAGTTTGAAGAAATAAGAACAACTCAAAGTTTAATTTACTCAAATAAGCAACTGATGCTTTAGAGTATAATTATCAGAGAAAAAGAAAAAAAAAACACAACACACTGTTTAGCATACGTTATGTTAATGGCAGGTTAGGATGGCCCACTGTGCATAATTTAGCCAAACAATTGATACCAAATTTTAATATATATATATGATTACTGCTACAGAAACAAAGCACCAAGACAAAGCACAGGAGAGCTCATAATAGGCACACGTGAACTCTGAAGCCCTAATTACATCACGGGGGAGGGTAAACAGTTGCTGCTGAACCAAGCAGAAAATGGGGGTAATTTGTAAACAGGTAGAGTGGCAGTCCAGGTGCACCGGCATGTGTGTGGGGCTGGAGGGGCTGGGGCCCCTGGGCTTCCATCTGGGCTTTGCAAGGATGGAGAGGTTCAGGATCACTTTTCTCAGCTGAAAACACAACCTCCAAGCTCTACACAGGTCATCCCCCTCCTGGCCTGCCCTCCAGTTCAAAAATAGAAAGTCGAAGGCTAGCTTTTTGAAGGAAGCTTCTCCATGCTCCATGAAATAGAAAATGATTTCCCATGTCTGTGATCTGAGGCCCACTGCCCTATGTCTTCCCCTGATATCCTGGAAGACGTGAGTCCCTGACATCTTAGGGAGCAGAGGGATGCCAGTCTATATCCACCTTGACCACAAGGGGTATTTTCAGGAGAGAATATAGTGAGTTCTCCTTCCTGCAACTGCTCTGTAGACAGGAGATTTTGTGCTAGGTAATTGCTCAGGTATATTCTGGTTCCAAATACAGAGTCTGTGAATCTGAATCAACGAGGTGTCAGATTTATTTTTTTCCCTCATTTATATAGGACTACAGATCTGCTCATGTCGTGGTCCTACTGTGAGCCAGTCACCAGATTATAACCAAGTGTCACTGAGTACCTGGAATACAGCTGCCTTGTGATGTTACCTTCCATCTGCATCACCCAAAACAAACTGACAAGAAAAAAAAAAAAAAAAAATCAGACAGTCTCAGGAGACAGTCACGCAGTTCTGACCTCCAGAACTGTAAGGAAATTGATTTATGTTATTTTATGCCACTGAATTGGTAGTAATCTGTTACAGCAGCCACAGGACACTGATACATGTGGTTGCCCCGAGAGGGGGTTCAAGAGAGGATGCAGATATTAGTGCATTAACTGCATCATTTCTATCTGCCAGGCTTTCATAAACCTTGGTAGACCAGGCTGACATTACTCAGTCGATCAATCAATTAATCAATTAACCAATGGATCAATCTTCATCTGGTCTATTTCTGGCCTTGTCAAATTCATTAGCAAAACCACCATAAGTTTTTCAGGATTGCTACTCACGGGAATCTAAGAAAATACTCTGGACTATTCAGACCTGCTTCTCACCAAGTATTTGTGGCCTTTAAATAGACAGTGAATTCACGAGAGTAAGGGCGATTTGTGTCTTGTTCCCTCCCCATCCTCAATGCCTTGCATGTGTTTAATACTCAATAAATATTTATTGACTGAATAAAAGAATCAATGAATGAATGAATGAACACATATATGAATGGCTGGAATGGTGGCATGCTGGTTGAAAGGAGAAGCAATATTTGTGGATGCCAACGGCATCTGCAAATTAAATGGCTTTGCAAATTTGTGATAAAAGGTCAGTGGCTTTATTGTTTAAACCAGGGGGTCAGGTAGCTCAGGCTGGGGGTTACTTTTAAATGGAAGGGAGATAATGAGTTGTGAGTTGTTTAAGAATTGGAGTAACCCATCGTATTAGGAATATGGGAAGTACGAAAGGAAGAGAAAAGAAGGACTAGAAATGGGAGAAGAGTTGGACAGAAAGACATTTGTTGTAGTGCAGTCCTGGGGGACCAAGAGAGGAGGCTGCATTTGCCCACACACTGGATTTGCCCAGTCCTGGATTTCTGTTTGAGAGAGAGAGGTGGGAGGTGAATGTCTGCAGGAAGAGTCTACCAGAGTCGGTTCAAAATCTCCTGCTGGGCTGAGCCAAGCTATGCTCAACGTGGAGTCCTCCTGGTGAGACAGAAAGCTTTGTTTCTCTGTGTACTGGGGAGGAATTGGGAGAAACATTCCGTGTGGGGTTCTGTCACCCTCTTCCCACCACGTGAAGATGCACAAGAAGGGCAGCCATCTACGAATCAGGAGCCCAGCCTTCACCAGACAGTGAACCTTCCAGTGCCTTAATCTTGTATTTCGCAGAACCATGTAAAATAACTGTGGTTAAGGCCACCCAGTCTGTGACAATTTCGTCTTAGCAGCCTGAACTGATAAAGACAACAGGATACAGGAAGGGAAGAACCAGAGAGAATGACTAATTTTTCTCAATCATCTACTGTTTGCTGGTGCTACTATATCCCTGGTCTGAGAGCTTTACAGTTCAAGGGGAAAAAGAGAGTTAGACAAACTCAGAGAAAATGAACTAAATACCAGGATACATGATGACAATAATAACAATGGCTATTTCTCTTGAGCAATGAACATGTACTGAGCACCGTCCTGCAAGGGAGGATTATTATCTTTACAATATAGAAAAGAAAACTGTGGCTGGGTGCAGTGGCTCATGCCTGTAATTCTAGCATTTTGGGAGGCCAAGGCAGGCAGATCACCTGAGGTCAGGAGCTCAAGACCAGCCTGGCCAACAGGGTGAAAGCCCGTCTGTACTAAAAATACAAAAATTAGCCAGGCATGGTGGTGTGCACCTGTAGTCCCAGCTACTTGGGAGGCTGAGGCAGGAGAATCACTTGAACCCGGGAGGCAGAGGTTGCAGTGAGCTGAGATTGCGCCACTGCATTCCAGCCTGTGCAACAGAGTGAGACTCTGTCTCAAAAAAAAAAAAAAAAAAAAAAAAAAGAAAAAGAAAAAGAAAGAAAGAAAGGAAAACGAGGTCCAAAGAGATTACATCACTTGCCCACAGTTGCACAGTTAGTAAGTGCACACACACAACCCACAATGCAGTTAGTAAGTGACTAAGCCAAGATACAAAACTCAGCTGCCTCTGCCTCCAAGGCGGTCCTTTTCATTGATAGATGATGTGCGTCAGATTGTTTTGAGGCTTTAAATTCTGCCTCCATGACCTACTGGGAAAATGAGACTAGGAATGGAGAAATTTATCATGCAAGTAAGGGAAACTAACAGCATCGTCTCTCTTTCTGGAGAGGTCAGCTGGCAACTTTGCCCATTTCCTGAGAGGATCCTCTCACCCACGCAGATCATGATGTACATCTCTCTGGAGCCAGGCCACACTCCAAGCTACAAGCTGGACAATTGGGCCGATCCTTGCCAATTAAAATGCAACTCCAGCCTGCTTTCCATGTAGGTCAAATGTCCCATGAGCTATCAGTGAATCCCAGAGGCTGCATATTTAATTCCGTACCCTTAGAAAGCTGTTGCTGAAATGAGGTATATCCAACACATAAGAACTTGGTTCTAATGCATAATTTGAGGAAAAGATTTAATTTAACATTTGTAAAGCTTAATACGAAAGAATTTATGAAAGAATAAATGAATGAATGAGTGCCTAAAATGTGAGGCACAATCTAACATTTGGAGAGATTGACAGGACTAGAGCTCATCTTTCCAGGGAACTTCGCATCTTCCAGGGCTCGTTGATGCTGATTTTAACATCTACCCTGTATTGAGCAGTTATTATGTATGTAAATCTTTATGCACATTATCTCGTTGATTATTGTAGCAACTCTATAAAATGAACACTAGCATTAGCCTCATTCTACACAGGGGAAAGTGGGGGGTTCAATGAGGCTGAGTGACTTTACAGGGTCACAGAGGTGGTAAGTGGCAGCGCTGAGGCTTGAAGTTGGACTTTAAGATCCACAGTCTTCAGCATTCTCTGTCACTGCCTCCCGTTCCCTTCTTCAACATCAGTCCCCTCTACAATATTCCTGCTGAGAGACCATGTATTAGGCCATTCTTGCATTGCTATAAAGAATTACCTGAGACTGGGTAATTTATAAAGAAAAGAGGTTTAATTGGCTCACAGTTCCACAGGCTGTACAGGAAGCATGATGCTGGCAGCTGCCTGGCTTCTAGGGAAGCCTCAAGAAGCTTACAATCATGGCGGAAGGAGAAGTGGGAGCAGGCACATCATGTGGCCAGGGCAGGAGCCAAAGACAGGGTGGAGGGCATGTGCCACACACTTTTAAATGAGCAGTTCCCCCAAGAACTCACTCACTATTGTGAGGACAGTACCAAGAGGATGGTGCTAAACCATTCATGAAAAATCCACCCCCATGATCCAATCACCTCCCACCATGCCTCACCTACAATGCTGGAGATTACATTTTGACATGAGATTTGGGCAGGGATAACATCTAAGCCACATCAGACCACCAGCTGGAACTTCAGTACTTTCAACAACAGATTTTCATGATAACTTTCCTTCTCCCTTAAGAGTGTTTGTCGAATGCCTACATTGTGGGCCTGAAGACTCTTCCCTGAACACAGTGGACATTTCCTCTTTGGGATTCCCAGTACCTGTTCCTTTTCTTTTGCTTATATTTTAATCTCCCTTTGGGAGCTGCACCTCACTGTGACTCTCAGGTCACTGGGTTTGGGCAGGGCTGAAGCCTCTTCCTGGCTCTAGGTGAGAGCACATAACACAGGCCTAATCAATGAGAATTTCATTGTCCCTGGCCACAATGACCAAACCACAGAAGACAAGTGACCAGAATGGTCCAAGCAGAGGGAATGAGTGGCAGCCCTGGACTTTTGCTAAAACTACTGGCCATGTAGACCAGAGGTACTCCGCTTCCAGAGCTTGCTCTCTATATCCCATCTAAGCCTGTCTTAGAATAAAGCTAGCACAGAAGAGATCAAAACTGAGAATCAGAGAAAGAAAGGTGTCTGATAATATCATTGCAGCCTGGATCCAGAGATTAATTCCCTGGTTATGAATCTTCCTCTGCCCAGTCTATACTGGTCAGCCTGATCCTATTTACATGACAAAAATCATCATGTCTCAAATTACTTACTTAATACAATGTGGGTTTGTGTATTATTAGTGAACATTAGGGTTATAATGCAGCATGGAAATTTGGAACAAATTAACTATACACGCAAGCTGTTGGATCACGGGTCCAGCTACGCCTGAACTCAGGTCTACCCCTGGACTTCTCAGTTAATTATCTAATGCACTCCCTTTTCCTCCCTGAATCTATTTTAAGTTGGGTTCCGTTCTGTCTCTCATACTCAAAGTTGGTCTTAATTTTATCCTCAGAATCCACAAAGAACAAGTCAAAATTCCCTGGAGAAAAACTTTTCATAAATCAAAAACCTTTTTTTTTAATCCTAATTTCTGCTACCATGCCACCACCTCTACTAATCTGGTAGAGCTTTAATTCACAAAGTTCATTGTAAAGTTTCCTGGCACCCTCACAGGAAACAAGTTATACAGAGATATATATTTTTTTTCATTTAAAAAAAAAAACTCATATGACCATTCAAAGCTACACTCTCTTCTCTTCAGATGCAAGTAGGCAAAGTCAGCACCTCTCACCTGCCCACGTGTCCAGGAAGCATCTACCACAGAGGAAATGGCAGTGCCCAGGTATGATGGGAACTCTTGATGACAGGAGAGCCTGTCCCATTACATCACCGAACAGAAAAGCTCAAAGACAAGACCAAGAGTGAATCTTAGCAGACAGGCAAGAAGGATGAGAAATGAGGGCATCCATAGGCGTTGGCTCATCATGAAATTTGGATGCATCACTTAAAACCCAGGGGCACATGAATAGAAGCAATAAAACTATTTTAATTAAATTTGAGCTATTATTCTGGGTTTCTTGTTTTGTTTTGTTTTGGTACTTGTATGGTTCAACAGTGTATTAGACAAATGTGCATTTGAGAAATCTTGATCAAGGAGGAAAAGTTAGAAGAAGAAGAAGAAGAAGAAGAAGAAGAAAAAAAAAACCTGAGTATTCATTTCCCTTCCCCCAAAGTCTTCCTGAAAACCATTCTTGCAAAACCTTCTGCCCACTGGAACTCTATACGTATGATTAACTGCACAGGAGCCCAACAGCTTGCATGTGTAGTTAATTTGCTCCAAATTTCCATGCTGCATTATAACCCTAATGATCACTAATAATAGACAAACCCACATTTTATTGAGTAAGTAATTTGAGACATTATGATTTTTATCATGCGAATAGGATCAGGCTGACCAATTTACACTGGGCAGAGGAAGATAAATAACCAGGGAATCAATCTCTCCAGCACAGACTCTGTCTCTTGGCAAAATGATATACATTGATCAGGAAAGAAAGCTAGCTCTAGGCCCTGCTGAGCAACAAAGTCAATGAACTTCCGTGTTCCAAGCCAAAAGGATAGGCAGGAAGTGTGCTTCCACCCATGGCACAATGCAAAAGACAGTGAGGAAGCCTCAGCTTTTGGGAGGGTGTAAGAGAGCGTGGACTTTGGAGTTCACGGACAGAGCTTCCAACCCCAGCTATGTCACTCAATCACTGTGTGCATCTGAACCTCCACCTGTGACTACTTCAGAGACAGGTGGGGGAACGGTGGGTGCAGGTTAACCAAGAGCAAGCAGGTGAAGGCACCTGGCACACAGTAGCTAGAGAGTTAATCAGTTCCCCTCCAAAATTTGTGGAACACAAAGAGTAGGATGGAAGGAATATACATTTTACATTTCGCATTCATTTTTTCGAACCAGGGTGAATTTCCCATTCATTTCCACACAAGAAACCACCAAGACTCTTAGAGAGGAGAAAACAGTTCCTAGGCTCCTCCAGTTTCTCTAAACACGTGTGAGAAAGGAGAGAGCAAGCAGAGGTGGGATATAAGTTATCATCCCTTCTAGGTTTGTCTGAATTTTGCCAGGAAGCTAGAGCAAAGATGTATAGAATGAAAAAACAGAAGTGTAAAGCATTAAAGCTCAAGCCCTGGATTCCATCAAAGGTCCAGTTTTGCCAGTTTCAAACTGCGTCATGCCCTTGCCATTTGCGGTGATGGTTTCTGTCTTTCGGAGGTGGGATGGCTCTTGGTGGCCTGCCTCTGACCCCAGTCACTTGGAATTCTGATCCTGTACTCCCAGAGGCCAGCCAGCCTTCTTCACCCATCACAGGCTCAGCCCTCCCTGGCCCCCTGCTAAGCAGCTGACTGACGAGTTCCGCGGACTTAATGAGCATGATCCCTGCTCCATCATCCAGGTTCCTAATGAGAAACTGGAACCCATAGGGCTTGTGTCTGCCCACGACAGGACACTGGCAGGGAACTGCAAGGGGCGTGGTGGGTGGAATCCTTCCATCAGGGAATGGGCATTCCAGCAAGGAAGGCTTCCTAGAGAGGGCGAGCTCAGAGAGAAGGTGACACATAGAGGCTGGGGGACAAGCGGGAGGGGTGACAGGGAGATGATGAACCTTCCGAAGGAAGAAAGCCAAGAATTAAGAGACATCACACATGAGTGCAAAGAAGACTCCTCTTTTGCACTGGTTTTATCTTTAAGTTGAGACAAGACCATGGGGTCAATATCTGTATCGTGTCAGAGACTGCCAATAGCTGTGTTACGTTACACAACAACATATGTAATGAATTACATGTATTAGGACATTGCATTCTGGCCATGGTTCTGCTTGGATAAGAGACTGAAGCTCAGAAAGGTGAAATGTACTTGTCTGATCACCTGCTAGTAGCTAGGGATTTCAGGAGCCAAATCATTGTCCCCCCACACCCCAAAACCCATGCTCCATCCATGGATGCAACCTGCAACCCGGGAGCAACCTCTCCCTCAGGCAAATCGGCCAGGCAACAGCTGGCTAGGTTACTTTGTGTAATTGGGAAAAAAAATCCCAGTACAACCATGCCCGTCTCCGAGCTCTCCAGACCGGGAAAAAGCACTCAGAAGGTGGTCTAAGAGTATCGGTTTCCCTCGCTGACAAGTCTAGGGGGACCTCCGTGGTTCTAGGTATCCCAGTGATCTCTGACTCTTCTGCAGGGTAGTTGGGGCGGGGTTGATGATGAGAGTGGGAACTAAAGCAAAACTGATCTGTTTTACAGTCATAATTTACCTGAGAAAGAAATGATAACAATTATCAACTCAGGCCAGGTGCAGTGGCTCATGCCTGTAAGCCCAACACTTTGGGGGCCCAGGTGGGTAGATCACCTGAACTCAGGAGTTCAAGACCAGCCTGGGCAACATAGTGAAGCCCTGTCTCTACCAAAGATGCAAAAAAAATTATCTGGACGTGGTGGTGCATCCTGTGGTCCCAGTTGCTCAGGAGGCTGACGCCGGAGGATTGCTTGAGCCTGGGAGGCAGAGGTGGCAGTGAGCTGGGCAACAGAATAAGACTTTGTCTCAAAAAAAAAAAAAAAAAAAAAGCAAAAAATCAACTCAGAAAGAATGAACTGAAATGTATCTGAGATGTGGGACTTGGCTCTTTGAGGTTCAAAGAACTTGGAGGTCATACCAAGGATGAATGCTATCATTTTCCAAGGGCTGTTTTTATGCCAGGATCCATTCCACGTATATTACTGACATGAACCAATTTTCACAGCAACCTATGGGGTAGGAACGATTATAATATCCAGTTTACAGATGGAAACATTGAGACACAGAAGGGTGATGTTAATTGCCATACTGGCAGTAGAACTGCCACCTTTGATGGGGGTACCAGCATGATCGTATGCATTTACAACACACTACATCCCTCCAGATGTACTCAAAAGAATTCTAGGATGTCATGGAGCCCAGCCTATCAGTCCATGGAATGTGGCTTCCTGGAAGAAGCAACTCCAGACTGGTAGAGGTGTCAGATGATGAATACAGAAAAGGAGATTTCAGGCAGAGAGAAGAGCATGGACAAAGGTTCAGAGAAGGGAGATTTCAAGGTGAGAAAACTGAAGTCAGAGCCACTGAAACTAAGACCCCAGGCTCTCCTGGTTCCGTCTAGCATCACCCTGCTCCTCCACGTGTTTTCTTAAGAAGGATGGCACAAGGAACAATGGACGGGAGTTACTTTCTAAGGTGCTGGGTCAAGAAGCCTACGTTAGGAAGGCAAAACCCTCACCAGTGCCGGCATCTGGCAACAGTGACACTGGACACCTTGACCATGGACATAGTCATGCGCAGGCGGATTGTGCCTGGGACCCAACCGTTTCTAACCAGCCTTTATGATGGGCAAATGTGTCTCCTCTGGTTCTGCACAGCTGTGCCCAGGACGAAGGTGTTCCTCCTGTTCCAGGGCTTGGCTGTTCTGCGACTTCCTATGGGGGTAGGGGGTCCTTTTCAACCTGGTCCCAGTTAGTCTTCAATGAAACTCCCTTACAGATGAGGTGACTTGGCTTCTGCTGGCAGGAGAGGAGGCAATCCAAGGGCCCAGAGAGGTTAATGGCTTGTGCACCAAGACAAAGTCATTGACTGCAAAGTCAGATTGGTATTCTGCAACCCCTGAACAAAACTTCAACCCTAAGTCCTGGGTTCAAAACCGTAACATGAGCATCACCTGCAAAAAGAATTCCCCAGCTACAATAAAGCAGCCTGAACTTTCATTTCCTTAATTTTTTAATGCAGTAAATCAAGCTCAGTTTATCCATGTTAAATGTAAGAATACCAATGTAGAGGTTTAACACTAAGTCATATGAATTATAATCTATTAAAACTCCCGTTTGTGGCAGGCATTAGCTTTGAAAAAAATCATCCTAGGAGCAATTCAATAGACACATGTGGTCAGGAAATGCAGATTTGTAAATTATCCTCTACGTATGTTTTACATCTTTTTAAAAAAATGTAATTTTCTGATTTAAAAGTTATTTCTAGGCCGGGCGTGGTGGCTCATGCTTGTAATCCCAGCACTTTGGGAGGCTGAGGCAGGTGGATCACCTGAGGTCAGGAATTCAAGAGCAGTCTGGCCAATATGGTGAAACCCCATCTCTACTAAAAACACAAAAATTAGCTAGGTGTGGTGGCAGGTGCCTGTAATTCCAGCTACTTGGAAGCCTGAGTCAGGAGAATTGCTTGAATCTGGGAGGTGGAGGTTGCAGTGAGCTGAGAAGGCACCATTGCACTCCAGCCCGTGTGACAAGAGAGAAACTCTGTCTCAAAAAAAAAAAAAGTTATTTCTATGTCAGAAAACTCTGATACTATGTTGTTAAAAATCATAATTAGAACACCCATAAACAATAACATCTCAATAAATTTTCTTCCAGTCTTTTTATTCTGTGCATGTCTAGGACATGCTAAAACATGTCTTTGTAATTTTTTCCATAATTAGACTCACAGAATTTTTTGTTCTTCATTTTCCATCTAATGTATCATGAGAATTTTCTTCTCATTGTTCATTAAAATGAGTATTTATACTTTGAAACGCCCTTTTATGTATTTTATGTTAAGGAGACAATTCACTGGATCTTTCTGTTTGGAATAACCACGTGCATGAGGAAAGACAAATATTTGCAAAGGGCCAACAGGGTGCGAGGTGACAAAAAAAGCATGCAGGTGGCCTCTCACCCTGTCCTGGGGTTCGCAGGGGGACAGATCCTTTTGAACTGGATCCTGCACTCTCCCAACTGCTCATCTGAATTAATTGTCGAGGAGGGAAGCCGAGAGAATGCTAAAGAGGAATCTGTACAGGGGAACTGGCAGATATTGGAGCCTGGTTGCCATCATGTGTTAACAAGCTTTTTCTCATTATGTAGGGGAGGAACAGAACCAGGAAAGAAATGGGAGTATGAGAGCTTTTCTCAGATGGAAAGCCTGTCCTTTGGCTGCAGCTGGCATTTCTGTTGGCACAGTTGGCCACCCAGAGGGCAGGCAGGAGCTGGGTGGAATGCTGA
Organism: Rhinopithecus roxellana; assembly: GCF_007565055.1. Classification (NCBI taxonomy): domain Eukaryota; kingdom Metazoa; phylum Chordata; class Mammalia; order Primates; family Cercopithecidae; genus Rhinopithecus; species Rhinopithecus roxellana. Next base: position 59,015,494 of record NC_044568.1, read on the forward strand.
CCTCTGGCAGAAAGATCTCCTGACCTTGGGGATAAAAATGTCTAGATGACCTTGTAGAGGATAAAAAACAACTCAACTTCACCAGAAATGCAAACAAAGCCAACCTCTCCAACGATGCATTTACCTGGTTTGTGATTGTGAGGCCTATTTAATAACTTTTCACTAACAACTAAGGTTGCAGGAGGTTGGGAGGATGTGGCAACGTGCCCATCCTGCCTCAGCTTCTGGGAGGTAGCAGGGTGCAGTTGTAGACCTTGTAAACACGAAGATTTAAATGTAGTCTCTGTTACTCATCAGCAGTGTGACTTTGGGAAGGTGACAGCTGCTGAGTCCTACTCTCCTGTGACAATTTCCTTTCCAAAGACCCCACAACTTGATGTAATGAACCCCCAGTCCAGTACCCACCACACAACATCATCAATAAGCACATTCCCCCAACACACCCACAATCAGCTGACCCTAGGAATATCCAACTTTTGTCTCTACAGTAGCCTTGAGAATCAAAACCAGTCTGGTTTCACCCATGCCCCAGCACTTTCCAGGCAGGGTAGGAAAAGGAACATCCCTCAGAGTCAGGAGCAGGAGTAAGACACAGAGAGAGAGAGAGAGAGAGTGTGTGAGAGAGAGAGAACAAACAAATGAACGAACTAGTGTTGGCAATTCCAGGGCCCAGATTGCTGTCACTCTTCTGATGGTGCTGCCAGTCAAGGCAGCTCAATGCTCCTCTCCCTTCCTTGAGAGAGATTACAAACTGAAAACCATTGCTGTAAAGCCCAGGCCCTGTGCTGAGGCTGAGGAAGAGCCCTGCATTCTTAACAGAGTGCCCGAGAAGCAGGAACAAAAAATATAGCTAACACGTGAGCCATGAGATACAAGGCATGACACCCATATTTGTTTTGTGTGGCTAAATGGAGCAAAGATAATACACTGAGAAATACGTGACTTCAAAACCACTTATTGCCCATCTGGAAGAATCCCTTTGGCACTTCCACTGAATCTGATCCTCTCTTCATGTGTCTAGAATCACCTAATGCTAACATCTCTAGAGCACAGTTGAAGGTTATCTCTTCTGAAACAGGATAAACTTAGAGCCATGATGACAGATATGCAGCATGCATGCTTATTCTTCCTAATCCTTCACCCACTGCAGACATCACTAATCAATCCCAGCACTCATTCAATCAAGTGCAGATGCAGCCTCACAGCCCTTCCACAAACAGAGCTCCAGAGAGCCACTGTGAATTGAATGGAGTTGGTAAGCGTTTCATAAAAGGATAGATCATTCATCTCTTCCCCTCCATTAAGCCAAGAGCTCCAATAATTCAGGAAGAGGAAAGCCCTGACTCTGGCACTTCCTTAGGCGCTGCTCAGAGCAAGCCACACCAAAGAGGCTCTGTCAAAGGCCTCAACATGTCATGAATGATGCAGCAAACCCATACACTTATATGGAGGTCAATGGGCAATAATGACATGGGGCAAGAATGGGACTTAAATTACAAAGTTGAACATAAAGAGTACTGTCTAATGAATGCAGGAAGAGTGAATGAGTTTTAGATTTTTCAGCCAAAAGAGGTGCCATCTGATGGGCATTATATGGTGGGAGTCACAGCAAAGAGTGGGTCCCACAGCGTGGTTGCCAGGGTGGGGAGAAAGCTGCAGTGGGTATAATGTTTGAGAGACTACTTGAAGAGGGTGAAACCTGACCCAAGGAAATCTCCAATTTCTAAATTCAAGGTATTTTATAGAGAGTGAAAGATAGCCCAGGGTGTGGCGAATGAGGATTGTAGACAGCAGGAAGACAGAAAGAAAAGCATGTAGAGACCTCAGAGGTGACTGTGCTGAGTATGCTGGAAGGAGGAACGGACAAGATAGATTCTTAAGCCAAGCAAAAAGCCAAGGGATGCTGGTGGCAACATAGGCATGGCCTTCTAAGATCTTGAGACAGTCTGAGGCAGCTCCTTTAAGAAGCTGACTTCTTGGCTGGGTGCAGTGGCTCATACCTGTAATCCCAGCACTTTGGGAGGCCAAGGCAGGGAGATCAGCTGAGGTCAGGAATTTGAGACCAGCCTGGCCAACATGGTGAAACCCAGTCCCCACTAAAAATACAAAAATTAGCCAGGCATGCTGGTGCACACCTGTAATCCCAGCTACTCAGGAGGCTGAGGCAGGAGAATCGCATGAACCCGGGAGATGAGGTTGCAGCGAGCCAAGGTCCCACCTACCACACTCTAGTCTGGGCGATAGAGCGAGACTGTCTCAAATAAATAAATAAATAAATAAATAAATAAATAAATAAATAAATATAAATAAAATAAGCTGACTCTTTCCCCCAGACACACCTCTACTCCTAATCATAAAATATTAAAGGAGCAACCTTTAAAGGTATATTAAAGGTATATACCTTCCACTCGTGGATACATCACAAACCATTAGCCCTATTCATAGCCCCAACTTTAGTTCAACTCCCTTGGCCACTGTCTAATGGAGTTGGCCTTTTGTTCTTGGTACAATATTCTAGACAGTCTAGAACTCCGCTGGATTTGCCTCCCATTGGAAATCAAAGGGATGAGAGATGGACTGGGTTTCCAGGAGTAGAGCCAGGGCCAATGATTCTGGAAGGTACTTGGTCTTGTCTTCTAAGTCTTATTGTGGGCCACTAGCTAGTGTTGCCTAGGGAAATTAAAGTGGCACATGCAAAAACGATAATACTGATGGTGAAATGATGAGATCACAGATACTTATTTTTTCTTGAAAAAGGTGTATTTATTTGTTTGTTTTATTTTCCTGGATATTAGAGTGCAATGTTGAATGTAGTAAATGTTGACAAGTTAAAAGAATCAGCAATATTATTATCCATGATGAATTATAGGACAATGATTTTCCTTCTGATTTATATTTGCCTTTACTGTCTTTCAATGATCCTGCTAGAAGATCATTTGCAAAACGTATTTAATGCCATAATTCCATTATCTTTTATTTTTAAAGTAATAATTTAAAAGACCATACTTAGCCTAATAGACTACTCGGGAAACTGGAAGGTATGTTTAGTGATACAATGAATAATTCCTTCAAGTAATTTATGGCATTCCAAGTAAGCAAGTGCTTTGAGCACGGCAGGTACGCTCTGATCAGAGAAGTATTTTTGTCTTTAAATAATTAAATGCTTTCAAAAAAAAAAAAAAACAAGAAAAGAAAATGCCACAGAAGCATTCAAGATGTTTGACACCAACAAGATTAATGCCTTTGAGACAATCCAGGAAAAGATAATCATTCCACAACAGAACAAATATCTGGGAATTAAGCCCAGGGCGTTGGGGAAGCCAGTCTTCTGATCATTTGGTGAGGGGGCAGAATACTAAAGACAGTAGCATGTCTTAACAGAGTCCCCAAAAGGACAGACAGTCCTAACTCTCATGATGAAGCTGTTCAAGAAAATTGAGGGCCAGAGTACAAGGCCCAGGCAGTGTGTACACCTTGGAGAAAACGCCTTTTGCATTCTGATGGTTTGCATACAATTTCATTATTTCTGTAATCCTATCAAAACATATAGAATGCCCAAATGGATGTCAGGAAAGTTATTGTCATTACTAATAACGGTACTTTTCATTTATAGAGAGTGCGTTTTTCTGAGACAGTGAAATAGTTTTACGTTGGGCATGAGGCTTTTTAGGAGAATTAATGCTTAAAATGTCCCTTTCATAGAGCATGTGGGAAATGTTATAGATGGGGAAGAAAAAAGATTAATATAAAAAAATGTCAAGAGTGCATAATAAAAGGCATCCCATTCAGTTCCCTGCCCTATTACCACCAGCCCACACAGACCACGTGGTCATAGCCACAGCCATGAGCCACAGCCTGTGCTTCCTGACATGACTATTTTCCCCAGGAATGAATCAGGAGTCCCTTGCATGACTCCTTGGCTGGGCCAGTCACTACCACCCAGTTCCAACATCCCTGTGAAATGGTCCAGCCAGCCAGCTATGCCTGTCTGATGGTGCGACAGACAGTCCTAACTCTCATGATGCTGAGAATTCCCCATCACAAAGAAGCCAGTCACAAAAGAACGCATCACACACTGTGTGATTCCACTTATATGAGGTACCTAGAGTAGTCAAATTCATAGACAAAGTAGGGGAGAATGGTGGTTGCCAGGGGCTGGGTTTGGGGAGGTGATGGGGAGACAGTGTATTGTGGGCACAGAGTTTCAGTTTTGCAAGATGAAAATCATTCTGGAGATAGATGGTCGTGATGTTAGCACAGCAATATGAAGGCCCTTGAAGCCACTCGACTATACACTTTAAAATAGTTAACAAGATGTTGATAATGGGGTGGCTACGCATGCGGCAGTGAGGGGCAGGGGAAATATGGAAAATCCCTGTACCTTCCACTCGATTTTGCTGCAAACCTAAAACCAGTATAAAAAATAGTTTATTTTGGATAAACAAAATGTGGTACATTGACACCATAGCATACTATGCAGCTGTAAAAAATAACGAGATCATGTCCTTTGCGGGAACATGGATGGAGCTGGAGGCCATTATCCTTAGCGAACTAATTCAATAACAGATAAAGCAAATACCATATGCTCTCACTTATAATTGGGAGCTGAATGATGAGAGCACATGGACACAAAGAGGGGAACGACAGACACTGGGGCCTACCAGAGGGTGGAGGGTGGGAGAAGGGAGAGGAGCAGGAAAAATAACTAATGGCTACTGGGCTTAACACCTGAGTGATAAAATCATCTGTACAACAAACCCCCATCACACAAGTTTACCTGTTTAACAAACCTGCACATGTACCCCTGAACTTGAAATTTAAATTTTTTAAAAAAAGAAGAACCCTGGTACTAGGCAATCTAAGGCTGATTCAGGGGTTCAAGAAAGTTGAAATGTGTGTGTGTATATATATATATATGCTCTATTACATATATTATTTTAATTATATACTTACATTATGTTTTTGCCCCCAAAATTATATATGTATATATAGAAAGTATATTACATATATAATATATACTAGACTATTGTGTGTATACATATTAGTTATATATGTGTATAGTCTATCATGGATATAATATATGGGTTTATAATGTACAGAAACCCATATATATAATATATACACTCTCTACATAATATGTAATATACTCCCTATATATTAACATATATTACATAAAAAGAATATATTATATATTATATAACATATATGTAATAGACTCTATATGTAGAGAGCATATATTACATATATGTAATATATAATATAATATATAGACTATCTACATATTAGAGTCTATTATATATTATAGAGGCTATTATATATTATGTATGTGTAATATATATAATAGACTATATATATACACACATATGTGTGTATACATATATAAATAAATAATTTTTTTGGTGGAGGTAATAACAAAGGAAAACAGTTTTTACAGACTTTGTTTTACTCTAACAAACATATACATTTGTTATATACCCTAACAAATATTATATATATATTATAATATATATTATATATTTAAATATATATAATTATATATTATATATTTATATATATTTATAAATATATATATAAATATATATTTATAAATATAAAATATATATTTATAAATATATATAAATATATATTTATAAATATAAAATATATATTTATAAATATAAATACATTATATATAGATATAGATATATAGATACATTATCTCTCTATATATGATTATCTATATTATATATAGAAGAAGGTAGGAGCTGTGTAGACTGTCCCAGGTCAGTCTACCTAATAAGAGTGCATAATAAAAGGCATCCCATTCAGTTCCCTCTCTATGTATATATATATAAACACATATATGTACATATATACATAGAAAGAGACAGAGAGAGTTTATTAAACAAAAACAAAAATATTAGAAAAAATACATGCACAATTTAACCATTCAAAAAAGATGGTATTAAACGATAAGTTTTAAATGAAGTAAATTTACCTCAATTTTAAAAATGAATAAAGACAAAACAAAGGTAAAAATTCCACATGTGCCCGGATCAATCAAGTTCAGCACACACATCCCTAGGGAGGTCGTAGGTCTTCCCTTCCCTCTGGGCTTTGACGACCATTTTATCTCAAATCCATAAGAATTACATTCACGTGGACCCACAAAAATTGAGTCCCTTTCTTGAGCCCACATGAAGATGTCTAATGCCTTTCATTTTGCAAACCAACTCGAGATAATCCTGAAGAAAAGGAGGAGGCAGGAGCTGTGTAGACTGTCCCAGGACTGCAGTGCCAGGATGCGACAGTGATCAGCACCAAACAGTGCTCCCGGGGAGTCACCCACCACCTACGCCTCAGCATCCCACATGTGGGCTCTGCAGGCATGGGAAATCCAGCTGGGACGCTCATCCAAGCCCTAAACACCCTCGAGAAGGGGGCGAAGGCTTCCGCATATCACGAGAGTTGGCCTTCACATTTTAAAGCAACCCTAGTGTTTGTATACTTTCCTGCTGGATTTTTTTTCTTTTTTTTTTTTTTTTTTTGTGTGTGTGAGACAGAGTCTCACTCTGTTGCCCAGGCTGGAGTGCAGTGACTCGATCTCAGCTCCCTGCAGCCTCAGCATCCCCAGCCTTGGGTGATTCTCCCATCTCAGCCTCTTGAGTGGCTGGGACTAGAGGCATGTGCCACCACACCCAGCTAATTTATTTTTTATTTTTTATTTTTTGTAGAGACGGGGGTCTCACTATGTTCCCTGAGCTGGTCTTAAACTCCTGGGCTCAACCAATCCTCCTGCCTCAGCCTCCCAAAGTGCTAGGATTACAGGCATGAGGCACCATGCCCAGTCCCTGCTGGATTCTTCAGAATATCAGTCTGCGTTTATACCTAGTTGGCATGGTGTTTGATAATGGCCAGAAACAACCAGAGGGAAGAAGGTACTGGTACAAGCAGCGATGAGCCCAAGGTTTAAAGATCCAAGTGCATGGTGCTTTGAAGCCAAAGATTGAACCAAAACAGGGGTGTCTAATCTTTGGAGGTGCCAAACCTTAAATGAGACGGATCGAAACAGCCCTCATCTGAGTCGGTATAGCAAGCTGCTAGGGATCACACCTGGTCTGGTGTCAGCGCCTCTGTGGCAGAGTTTGTGTGGAAACCTCAAGCCATCGCAGCTAATGGGATTGCCCGTGGAGATCAAAAGGCATCCTGGAGAATACTTTGGGAAAAAAGGGCCGTGGAAAGTATCTGAAGTGCTGGGTAGTCTTGAAAGCAATTTAGAAAAATGCAGCAACTAAATTTGTCAGATTCCTTTTCAGGAGATCCATGTATGCACCGGAGGAGAGAAACCCTAATGAAGAAGTCATACAGTAATTATTAAAAAGATAAAAAGAGTAGAATCATAAAAGTTTTCCTAAGTAATACAAAATGATTACAATGTCCTAGCAGACATGCATTTTTAAACAATGGCTATAATAACGGAAAATTAGACTTCATTACTTATTCATAAAGTTCTGGTTAACACTAAGCTCCATTTGTAACAGTTTACTTTTATAAATAGCATCTTTCGGGCAGATGCTATTTTTCAGTCATACAATGTCAGAAACGATTGTTTATTTGGACTATGGGGTAAATTGCAGATCACCTAGGTTCACAGCGTTTGGCTTACCTACCACCAGGATCCTCAAGAAATTATAAAACATACCAGCTCTTGGCCCTGTTACACCAGGAAAATGACTATGTGCATTTATGCTTCCTCTGGATTTTCTATTTGATAGTTAAAACACTGTTGAAATTTGAAGACAGCAGACAATGTTTGATGAATCTACAATCTTCATACTAGCGGGAGAGTCCAAAGACCAATAAATCCACAGTACAATTAATAATTGAGATTCCTGGAAGCTCTAAAAGGAAATATTAAAAATGCAAAATCTTGTTGAAAAGCATAATTAAGCGCATCAATGCCTAAAGTTTAAAGGACAAGCAATTTCTCATTAAAGTTAAAAATGTCAATTTTATATAAGAATATATTGTCCTAACTTTCTCTGTGGGGCAGGGGGAGGATATAGAAAAACAGTTTTTTGTTTTTTGTTTTTTGTTTTTTTTTTTGAGACGGAGTCTCCCTCTGTGGCCCAGGCTGGAGTGCAGTGGCGCGATCTCGCCTCACTGCAAGTTCCACCTCTCAGGTTCACGCCATTCTCCTGCCTCAGCCTGCCAAGTAGCTGGGACTACAGGTGTCCGCCACCACGCCCGGCTAATTTTTTTGTATTTTTAGTAGAGACAGGGTTTCACTGTGTTAGCCAGGATGGTCTCAATCTCCTGACCTTGTGATCCACCAGCCTCGGCCTCCCAAAGTGCTGGGATTATCGGCGTGAGCCACCGCGCCAGGCCAGAAAAACAGTTTTTATAGACTTCGTTTTACCCTAACTTAAAGGAGCATCCTGTTCCATTTCAAATGTCCTCACTTCCTCAAGATCCTAAAATAGTACAACTTCAGATGAGTAATTGCTAAATAAATTTATCACACATCAGAACCCTTCCTGGTGAACAGATGTTTTGACAATGGTCCTGATGGACATTATGGGTTTACTGCGTATATGGAGGAAATTAAGAGGCATGTAGACTGTATACCTTTTTCTCAATGGCTGATGTGCGTCTCTGCCCTGTGCCTGCAGCTGAGGATGTCAGAAACATCCAGTTCTTGTGCATGAAAACTCAAACACGTGGAACTGGGTAGGCCCAGCTCTGAAGGCATGGGGCAAAGGTCTCCTCTTCTGCACCCAAAGTCCCAGCCTGGGGCCTCCAGACATAGGCTCCCTCCTTCATCAATCAATTCTGCATACCCTGTTGCTATCCTGAGATACCTCAGCTGGCCTGTTTGCCCAAATGAACCATTGAAAACATGTTTCCAGGATAATCAATCCTTTGGCAGGTCATCCTCAAATACAATTTGTACTGTGCTTATTTTTCGAAGACAAGAGTGTTCTCCATATAGCATGTGTGCTAGAACTGCTTCCCCAACTTCAATGTCAGGGGCTATAAATTTATGAACTTTTTTTTTTTTTTCTAGTGGTTCAGGAAACCGTGAAGTGATCTCTTCCTGGTTTTCAGAATGCTTCTGTGATATAGGTTGGCTTGAATGTTGGAAAACCATTCGCCTCCATCTATGTAAGCAAACCAAATGCAATTATCCAGATAATGTAAAGAAAATAAATTCTAAACCTGCTCTTGTGGAAAGAAGTTTAGAGCATAAATTTATTCAATTTGCTTTCCATGGGGGCATATGTGTAATGTCAAAAGAAACACGCAATGAAGCGCTTTCCCCCCCCCAAAACATACCCTAATTCATGAAAAAAATATCAGAACATTTTAGTTGAGTTGGAAAGGGAGGGAAGGAAGGAGACAGGAGGGAAGAAAGCAAGAAAGGACAGGAGGGAGAGAGAAGAAGGAGGAGGAAAGAAAAATGATAGACTTGCAGCTGACAATTTGTGCTTTTTTATCAGTTCTTCAGTGAAATGTCTTAATCAAATGCCATAGATAAGCATCGAACGCTGCCTCATGTTTCTGTGAAAACATGGGTAGAATGTCTGGACTGAATTTAGCTATATTTTGAACATGCCTAATGATATACTCATAGTGTCACCCAACTACACCCAGTGGGAACTTTCCATTTGCTGGACACTGGGCCAGTTATGAGGAACACAAAGGAAAATAAGGCAAACTCCCTAATTCTACTTAAACACTGAGACATTATCTTGTCCCAACCCTAAGACATGTGCTGTTTCTATACTATGTTCAGGGGTCTTTAGAAGACATTAGGCAACCACAAAAATCATCCTGAGAAATGCTTCCGTATCAAGAGACATCTATATCAAAAAAAGACATCTGTATCAAAAACGAGACATTCTATATCAAAGGATGAGTCATTACTTGGGTAGAGTAAGGAGGAGATAAGTATCTCCAAGCTCTTCCACCTTTGCAAAGCTTGGCTTACAACAATGACCAAATTCACAATTGGGAAGGAAGAGATGTTTTAGATTCCTGTAATTCAGGTCAGAGGTCCAGACGAGAGGCTGATGTTATAATCAAAGGCTCTCCAGAATGGGGAATTGGAATTCCAAATGACGGCAGGCAGAAGTCATTAGTTCTTATTGTGTTGGAGGCTCTTCTTAGTATCAATAAACAGGGTGTAAAATGGGAGGCAGGGAGGCCCGGGATAGCTTACACAAAATGGCCTTGCTCCTTGCCATTCACTTAACGCAAAGAAAGAAGCAATTATAATACAATGAAAAATTTTCATTTTGCAGTGAAAAATTTTTGCAGAGCTGTATTATCTACCAAATACCACCACTCCACCATCTCTACTTTTTATTTATTTATTTATTTATTTTGAGATAGAGTCTTTCTTTGTCACCCAGGCTGAAGTGCAGTGGCATGATCACAGACCTCGGCAGCCTCAACCTCCCCAGCTCAACTGATCCTCCCACTTCAGCCTCCAGAGTAGCTGGGACTACAGGCATGCACCACCATGCTCGGCTAAATTTTTTTATTTTTTGTAGAGACGGGGTCTCACCATGTTTCCAAGGCTGGTTGTGAACTCCTGGGCTCATGTAATCATCCCACCTCGGCCTCCCAAAGTGCTGGGATTACAGGCATGAGCCACCGTACGTGGACTCCACTATGTTAACTCTTTATTTACTCTGTATTCAGCAAAATTTCATTAAGAGTCTACCATGTACCAGATTCTGTGTTCTCTGCCCTAGAGGCAGGAAAGTACAGAAAAGCAGGCATGATTCTTTCTAGATAGAGATCATTGTCTGGAGCAGAAAATGCGCCCTGATCAACGATCATACGAACAAGTGCAGAACTGCAAGCTGACGTTGGAAGGAAGGGGACCCGTTCCTGGACAGTCCATAGCAAAGGAAGCGACCGTGGCCAGGGGAGTCTGGAACGTATCTCAGAAGATGTGATGTGTGAGCTGAGATCTGATAACCTAATGAAGGTGAAGGGAGAGCCTCCCCAGCAGAGGACGTGCAAAGGCTCTGTGGCAGGCAGGAGTTAGGAGTTGACGGAGGGTAGGGTGACTAAAGCACAGAGAAAGGAAGCGTGAACATGGCTGAAAAGAGCCTCTAGGACATATGAGGATTTGGGTTGTTCACCTAAAAGGAGTGAGGAAACTTAAAGAAGCGAGTGGGAGGTTAACATGACCCATTTAGTGTTTTGAAAAGGACAAAAGGGGCTGGGCACAGGAACTCACGCCTGTAATCCCAGCACTTTGGGAGGCCGAGGGGGGCAGATCGCCTGGGGCCAGGAATTCGAGACCAGCCTGGACAACATGGCGAAAACCCATCTCTACTGAAAATTCAAAAATATTAGCCGGGCGTGGTGACAGGCGCCTATAATCCCAGGTACTCGGGAGGCTGAGGCAGGAGAATTGCTTGAACTCAGGAGGTGGAGGCTACAGTGAGCCGAAATTGTGCCATTGCACTCCAGCCTGGGAGGCAAGAGCAAAACTCTGTCTCAAAAAAAAAAGAAAAAAAAAAAAAAAGAAAGAAAAGAAAGAAAGAAAGAAAGAAAGCAAAGTAAAGCAAAACAAAGCAAAGGTCAACGCGAGAAAAAGGATGAAAGGATGACCAGAAAGGCTATGGAGAAAATCATTAAAGGGTGTATCAGTTTCCTGCATCTGTGTGGTGGCTTAAAACAATAGAAATTTATTTTCTCAGTATTCTGGAGGCCAGAAGTCTAAAGCCTAGGTGTGAGAAGGCTTAGTTCCTTCTGGGGGCTCTGAGGAGAACCTGTTTGTGCCCCTATCCTGGTATTTGGGGGTGTCAGCAGCCCTCAGTGCTCCTTGGCTTGTAGGGGAATCACTCCGATCTCAGCCTCCACCTTCACACAGCCTTCTCTTCTGCGCCTTCTTCGCTTCTGTCTCTGCTGAAAACGCCTGTCATTGGATTTAGGGCCCCCCCAAGATGACCTCATTTTGAGATCCTCAACTGAACTTACCTGCAAAGACCCTTTTTTCTCAAATTTCCAGCTTCTGGTGAACATATCTTGTGGGGAGCCACCATTAAATCTAATCCAGAGGGCTACTGTCTTAACTCAGGCCTTCACGGACAACTCCTTCCCAGACAACTGCAAGAGCCTGTCATCTAATCCCCCTGCCCCAGACCCAGTGACATCGTCTTTCTAAAACAAATCCAACACAGAGGAACCACATTCCCTTGCTCAACAAGCAAAACAAAACAAAACAAAACAAAGCAAAACAAGCCCACCCTCCTGGCTCTTCACCGCACTCTCGGGAGCGGAATGGGCAGGGAGGGGCTCTCACTCTCCAGCAGGAACACAAGATCCTCCCCGACTAGGCCTAGCGGTGCCGACCTGCTTGTAATTCCCTTGTGGGAGCATCATTTACATCAGCTCAGGTCCCAGGATTGAAATCCTGTTATGTAGGCCTCACATCACTCTGTGTCCCCATCCTCACCCCACAATCATGTTTCTCCACCAGCCTGACTTCCATTCCTCTTTAGAAATTTATTTCCAGTGGCCAGCTGTGGTGGCTCACGCCTGTAATACCAGCACTTTGGGGACCAAGGCAGGCAGGTTATGTGAGCTCAGGAGTTCGAGACCATCCTGGCCAACATGGCAAAACCCTGTCTCTATTAAAAATACAAGCACGTAGCCAGGTGAGATGATGCGTGCCTTTAGTTCCGGCCATTTGGGAGGCTAAGAAAGGGGAATCGCTTGAACCTGGGAGGCGGAGGTTGCAGTGAGCTGAAATTGCATCACTGCACTACAGCCTGGGTGACAGACCAAGACTCTGTCTAAAAAAAATATATATATATACACACACACACACGTATATATATGTATATATAGTATACATATATATGTATACATATATACACACACACACATATACACACACACACACATACATACATACATATCCAGTTGCATCTCCTTCAGGTAGATACAGGGCTAGAGAAAGGCTGGGTTGGATTGCCCTTGAAAATATAGAAACTGTGCTGGTCAGAAACACAAAGGGTACCCGGCGCAATGCCCTGCCCTACCCCCAAACGCTAGGATCTTGTGCTGCAGGCTTCTGGTTATACTGCGAATTTTCCCTCTTTAGGGCGTGGGGGTGTTCCAGCAACCAATCGGCTGTCCAGAGCCATAGATGCACAAACACACCCACAAGCACATCCATACTTACACAATTCTTCCCCAGGACCAGCAACCTCAGGGGCCTGGGGTGTCCTTACAGAGTCTCCAGTGCAGGAGCATTCTTCTTGGTGAGGAGGGCAAGAATCAGCAACCTCACCTTTCTGTTTTTTCTGTTTTTTTCTTTTTTCTAAGAACATTGAGATACAATTCACATATAAAATGGCTGCGTGCAGTGGCTCACACCTGTAATCCCAGCACTTTCTGAGGCAGAGGAGAGGATCGCTTGAGGCTAGGATTTTGAGATCAGCTTGGAAAACAAGGTGAGACCCTGTCTCCGTAAAAAGTTTAAAAATCAGCCGGCCATGGTAGCTCGCACCTGTAGTCTCAGTTACTGAGGAGGCTAAGGTGGGAGGGTCTCTTGACCTTAGGAGTTTGAGGCTGCAGTGAGCCCTTGCTGTGTGACTGCACCACAACCCAGGCAGCAGCGTAAGACCCTGCCCCTAAATACATAAATAAATAAGACACAAAACAAAATAAAATTCACCCACTTAAAGTGTATAATTCAGTGGTTTTTAGTATATTTACGAGGTTGTACAACCATCAACACGATCTCATTCTAGACCTTTTTTTTTTTTTTTTTGAGACCAAGTCACATTCTGTCACCCAGGCTGACTGCAGTGGTGCAATCTCGGCTCACTGCAAGCTCCGCCTCCCGGGTTCACACCATTCTCCTGCCTCAGCCTCCCGAGTAGCTGGGACTACAGGCGCCCGCCACTACGCCTGGCTAATTTCTTTTTGTATTTTTAGTCGAGACGGGGTTTCACTGTGTTAGCCAGGATGGTCTTGATCTCCTGACCTCGTGATCCGCCCGATTCGGCCTCCCAAAGTGCTGGGATTACAGGCGTGAGCCCCTGTGCCCGGCCTAATTCTAGACCATTTAACCACCCCCAAAAGAAACCTTCAACACTTTAGTAGTCATTCTCTAGTCCCCTCTTGCCCAGTCCCCAGCAATCACTAACTTGCTTTCTGTCTCCTTGGAGGTACCTATTCTAGGTCGTTTGTATCTACAGATTCATACGTTGGGTCATCTTTTGCATCTGGTTTCTTTCACTTAGTATAATGTTTTTTGTTTGTTTGTGTTTTGAGATGGAGTCTTGCTGTCATCCAGGCTGGAGTGCAGTAGCACTTGGCTCACTGCAACCTCTGCCTCCCAAATTTAAGTGATTCTCCTGCTTCAGCCTCCCGAGGAGCTGGGATTACAGGCCTGCACCACCATATCTGGCTAACTTTTGTTGTTGTTGTTGTTTGTTTGTTTTTGTTGATGTTATTTGTATTTTTAGTAGAGATGGGGTATCACCACCAGCCACGCTGGTCTCGAACTTCTGACCTTAGGTGATCTACCTGCCTCGGCCTCCCAAAGTGCTGGGATTACAGGCATGAGCCACGACACCCAGCATAATGTTTTCATGTTCATCCTTGTTGTAGCATAGACCAAAACCTCATTCCTTTTTAACACATGCGTGTTTGCCTGTGGTGGACGGTCACTGTCCTCTTCAGACCTTACAGGATGCCTCACTATGAATGCCTAGTCTCCTGGCCAGGAATCAGCCTGGTTGTAACTTGAACACTTTGGGATGAACATTCCCAGTCTCAATCAGCCCCATCCTTTTGTCCTCACAACTGCAGTTGTAAGTAAATCACTCAAGGGAATTAGGCACATTCCTCATCTCCCCCAGAATTCATACCAAGAGGATGCTGGAAGCTGATCAGGGGTCTATACAGCACTCTGAATTCAACAGAGAAATGCAATGCATAAGTGCAAAGAGAGAACAGTAATTCTTGTATTATACTGCTTGAGAGACTTCAAGAAGATGGACTGTTTTCCCATCCAGTTGCTTTCCAGCTTTCCATTAGGTCAAATGTGTGCATATATCCAACGACAGAGTCCCCGGGTCACATTCCCCCTCCTGAAACCAAATACAGACTTGAACATGATTGCTGTTGCTATATTGTGGTTACTGTAGGTGTTATTATCATTGTTTTTTCAATAAGCCAACAGCACTGAGTGCTGGCTATATACACAGTACCATGCTAAACTCTATTTACATTACCTTATTTAATCCTCCCCAAACCCTATGTCATAGGTATTCTTAGCAGATGCATTTTTCAGCTGAGTAAACTGATACTCGGGGAAGAGAAGTAACCTGCAGAAAGGTCACAGAGCCAGAAAGTGCAAAGCACAGACTCCATCTGCAGAAGCTGAGCCTTTGGGTTGCCTTCTCCATCATCCCTGGGTGCTTGTGAGCAAAGCCGCTGACATGTGCCACCCCAGTTCCGGGCTTGGTGGGGGACCACTGCCTCTTCTTGGCCTCCCCTCCCTCTTGGGCTCCAGCCCCTTGCATCAGTGCATATTATCTGGCATAAATCAGCCCCCCAATTACATGAATGCCACAGCCACGAACACTTGTAATTAAAACTGGGACTGACATCCTAAAAGTATGTTCCCTTCCCCATTCCTCTTTGTCCTGCAAAGATATTATTGGAAAGAGAATGAGCAATCATTGGGAACATATGCTTTCGGAATATAATGGGACTCAGCTCCTCCGAGAAAAGGCTGTAAAAGGGCACAGGGACAAAATGGAAAGTAGACAGCTTTATTTACTAGCGACTGGGGCATGTCCAAGAAATAACAGATAAGCCATTAAGCTTGATAACAAGTGGGACTTTTTTTTTTGCCACAGATTGCTAGAGAGTCCACTTGCCCCCAAAATCTGCCCCCACACAGGCATGCGAGCGAGCTTTCTGCCAATGTGCCCCAGGCACTTGTCATCCCAACCCAATGGGAGCTGATCCCAGCCTAAAGCTCCATCCCCAGTCTTTGCGACTCTACCTTTTATACCTCCTTCTCCAGCAAGAGCAAATTGCTTGGTGCTTTCTGGCCTGTTTCAGGCCTACGTGCCTCTGCACTCATGGTTTCCTCTGCCCAGAGGGTACCTGGCATCCCCAACTCCCTTTGTCTTTGCCTAACCCTCTCCTCCTATTCATGTGTCAAAGCTGGTCAATATCAATCCCTACCATTTATCCAACACTTACTCTGTGCCTGCAGAGAGCTTCACATGGGTGATTTTAACTCTCAGTGAACTGGGTGATACAGTTGCTGGTGTTAGTCCCGGTTCATCCCAGCTCCAGAAAACCTCCTGCTCCTTTATAACTGGCACTTTTTGTTTTTTAATTGTAATTGAACAAGCTACAAACTAGTGCAGACTCCTAATGTGAGGGTCTGCGGCTGGAACCCCAGAAAGAGGGAGTGTATACAGACAGCCAAAACGTTACGTCTTTATTTTTCACTAACCTCTGACTGAAGTTTAGCATTACTGTCATTTGGGCAATGCACTGCTATCGTGGAAGAAGTATCTGTGTGTCTGTCGCAATCGAAATCACAGATGTTTTCCTACCACACGAGAGTTGCTGCTGGTATTTCCAAACATCGTGTTCACCCATTGTTTTGATAATTAGTAGTTAATGGACCCCACCACGAGCTGTATTCTTTAAAGCGTTAAGAAGAAGAATGTGGCCAGGCGCGGTGGCTCAAGCCTGTAATCCCAGCACTTTGGGAGGCCGAGACGGACGGATCACAAGGTCAGGAGATGAAGACCATCCTGGCTAACACGGTGAAACCCCGTCTCTACTAAAAAATACAAAAATCTAGCCGGGCGACGTGGCGGACGCCTGTAGTCCCAGCTACTCGGGAGGCTGAGGCAGGAGAATGGCGTGAACCTGAGAGGCGGAGGTTGCAGTGAGGTGAGATCCGGCCACTGCACTCCAGCCCGGGCGACAGAGCGGGACTCCGGCTCAAAAAGAAAAAAAAAATAAAAATAAAAAGAAGGAAGAACGCTTGTTACTAGATCCCATGATTTAATATTTTGACAACTGTATTTTAATACGATTGGTTTCCTCTGTGATCCCATTCATTTTATGTATTCACAACCATTATTCTGCAAAGGGCACCAAATGCCCAAGGGGTCCATGACACAAAAACAGGTGATGATTCCCAAAGAAATGGAGTTTCTTGAGAGTAGAGGCAATATCTCGCTAATCTTGCATCCTGCGTGCCTTACCCTAGCACCCTCTAGAGCCCAAATATTCCAAGAATGTCAAACAAATGAAGGCAAAGTGACTGAAAAACTATTTTACTGCACATAGATTTGCAGAATGGCTTTTCCTTGTCTTTATAAACATATTCACGAATTAATTAATTCATTCAATAAATATATAATGGCCTTGTATCTGCCAAGCACTGGAGACTAGCATTAGAGATACCATTTTGAATGAGGCAAATGAACATCTCTTGCTTTCCCTGAAAACCACTTCTTGAAGCTTGTATATCCTCTTGGTCTTCCATCCATGCTGAATAACTTGGGGTGACCTATTTAGCTACCCACCATTTGATGTCAAGAATCCCCTTACCTCCCTGACAAGCTAAGCTCATTAACATACTCCCTCACTTTAAAAAAATCTATAAACAGCAGGCTGCCTGCTTTTTATACTTTTGTGGTAGAATTAAACCATCAAACCTCAAAGTGGCCACTTATTTTCAGGGAGATTCCGTAATGGAGAGCACAGAAAAGAATCCACACGATGTGTGGGAAGCTGCATGCGTGTTGACATCAATACCCTTCCCCTTGCATCTGTACATAGCTTTATCTTACTCACTATACCCTCCCTTCTTTTGTCTGTTGATTTTATTATCACATTGGCCTGAAATGTCCCCTTCCCCATCGCCATCTTTCTACCCAGCAAACTTGTACCATGATAGATTAATAAAAAGGATGATAATAAAGCAAACATTTATAGATTGTGTTGTATGTGCTGGCCTGTCTTTTCATTCTGTGGTTGGATTACTGTTACATTGAATCTTCCTAACTCCCCTGGGACAGAGACTATCATTATCCCCATTTTATAGACGAAGAAACTGAGCCACAAAGAGGTGAAGTTATCACTCATGGCGATGCACCTGTTATAGCAAGTGGTGCAGCCGGAATTCATAACCACTCGTTGGACTTAAGACTGCACACTTTTGATCACAAAACCCCTTAAAAAGTCACCTCCCTGAGAAGTTTTCCATGATTGCCCCTGTTCTCTCCAACCAGCACTGCGCCTTGCAGCATCATTATGTCTCTCATCGGGTTATGTTGCTTTATTATAATTGTTCTACCTCTCTTTTCTTCCTTCCTCCTTTGACTGTTTCAAAGACAAGCACTCTCCCCAGGGAGGGATCTAGTATGTCAGTAGGTGTTCACCAATTGTCTAGTGATTATCCGCTACAACCATGCAGATGAGATAAGAAAGGCAGGAGTTTGCCACATGTCAGATGAGGCATCTTAGTGATGAGTTCCTTCCCACAGTGGGAATTAGTGGAGAAGTGAGAGGCTAACTGACCGTGGCTGTGTGCTTGCTATGGATGCAGCCACCCCATTAATTAAGTATATTTATCCCCATTAGAGGGAAAAGAACATTGAGGATCAGAGGGGTTGCTTAACTAGCCTGAAATCATCAACTAAGTTGAAAAAGACCAGCTAGAAAAGATTAGCTGGGTTTTGAATCTGATGCAGAAATTAAACTCAAGCCTTCTACCTTTGCTCTCTTCCCTCTCTGGACCACTAACCAAGACCTAGAGGTCTGCCCCTCAGTGTGCCTACAACAATTACACCCTTAAAGAACCCGGGATTGGAGTCTCCCTTGCTTATCCAATACACACACGCAGCTGCTTCCTGAGCTCATAGATATGCAGGATACCAGCTTGTTTGCTTTCTGTTTTTGTTTTTTCCCCTAAAAGAGACAATAGTCATGTGCTACATCGCAACTTTCAGTCAATGACAGACTGCATATATGATGGTGGTCCCAAAGATTATAATATCATATTTTTACTGTACTATTTCTATGTTTAGATATGTTGAGATATACACATACCACTGTTACAATTGCCTACAGTATGCAGCCCAATCACATGTTGCACAGGTCTGCAGCCTAAAAGCAAGAGGCTAGACCATACAGCCTAGGTGTGTAGCAGGCGGGACCATCTAGATTTGTGTAAGTGCACTCCATGACGTTCCACAATGATGAAACCACCTAATAATGCATTTCTCAGAATACATCCCCATTGCTAAGTGACACATGACTATTTTGAGTGTGATATGATTCCAACTTCCTTTTTTTGGAGACAGGGTCTCACTCTGCTGCCCAGGTTATAGGGCAGTGGTATGATCTTGCCTCACTGCAACCTCTGCTTCCTAGGTTCAAGCGATCCTCCTACCTCAGCTTCCTGAATAGCTGAGATTACAGGCAAGAGCCACCACGCCTGGCTAAATTTTTAAAATTTTTTGTAGAGATGGGGTTTTGCCATGTTGCCCAGGCTGGTCTCCAACTCCTGAGCTCAAGCGATCTGCCCGCCTTAGCCTCCCAAAGTGTTGGGATTACATGGGTGAGCCACCACACCCAGCCCTAACATTAAATTTGTATATTTCTATCCCCATTATTTGTATAAGGAGTCATCGTCCTTGGGTCTATGGGGAAGAAACATTTCAAAGCACTGCATTTAGCACAGAACCACTTGCTGAAAATAGGAAAGACCCTGGTTTATGGCTCTACAGAGTCAATCACTTTCTGGTTGATTTCATGTGGAGGAGGTGGCCCACATTGATTGGGTGAGCCTTATATATTTGAAACAATCTCTTTGGCTTTGAAATGGCAGTGTCTTATAGACATGACCTCAATTCTGACAATTATCTATTTAATTGGATCAATACAGACAGCCCACTCCCCCAAACCACTGATTCAATTAATCAGACCATTGTCAAATCCCTTCTCCTCTTGGGTCTGTGTAGACACAGACCAAGTGGCAATTTCTCCCAAGATAGGCACAGAGGTCAATAATCTGCTTTTGGATAAAGTATCTGATTGCTCACAAATTATACAAATCACATTGATTACTGACAAATCATAATGTTTACAGAGCACTATTTGGCTTTGGCTCCAAAGCATGACTAGGTATTTAATTAACAACTGTCAGATATAATTTACACCATTACAATGACCAGAAAATGGCTGATTGTTGATTTTACTTACTAGAACAAATACTCTGCAACTAGCCTTGGTGACGGCAAAATAAGTAGGGACTCAACGACGAACAAAAAAATCTAATTTCAGTACCATGTTTAACTGGAAGATTCTTGAAGGCCATGATATCTCTGCCTTCCATGAGAACTGGACATCTTTTTGTTCACATGGCCAAGCAACTTACTTTTGCTTCCCTTTTTTGCCTTGACTACCAGGAAACTCCAAGCTGAATCTTTAGCCCCAGTACATAACCTTTTCGGGTACTGTGGTGTGCAAATGTGCATTTTATTCTATTTCATCTGCCGTTTACTTTTACATGTGTTTTACTACTTCATTGCATGTTAAGGCGCTAGCCTGGTGTCAGCAAACTACAGCCCACAGGTCAAATCCAGGCCACCAGCCTGTTTATGTACAGCCCACCTGTTCTGGATAATCTGTAATTTGCTATGCAAATCATGGGGGTGGAAATATTCATATCAAAAGTATCCATGACAGAATAACCCATGGCTTTTTTTAGACTGGTTTTATGAAAAAAATAATCAAAAAATATAATTTCATGACATGAAATTCAAATTTCAGTGTCTATAAATAAACTTTCATCAGAACATGGCCATGCAGATTAATTTATGAATTGTCCATGGCTGTTTTTGCAGTAGAAAGGCAGAATTGAATTGTGACAGACGTCACATGGCCTGCAAGGCCTGAATTATATACCCTCTGGTCCTTTCTAAAAACAGTTTGCTGATCCCTGCTCTAGCCTACCTGTAATTTCTTTTTCTCTTTTTTTTTTTTTCGGAACAGAGTCTCACTCTGTTGCCCAGGCCGGAGTGCAGTGGCGCGATCTCGGCTCACTGCAAGCTCCACTTCCCAGGTGCATGCCATTCTCCTGCCTCAGCCTTCCGAGTAGCTGGGACTACAGGTGCTCGCCACCACGCCCAGCTAATTTTTTGTATTTTTAGTAGAGATGGGGTTCTACCGTGTTAGCCAGGATGGTCTCGATCTCCTGACCTTGTGATCCTCCCAGCCTCGGCCTCCCAAAGTGCTGGGATTACAGGTGTGAGCCACCGTGCCTGGCCGCCTACCTGTAATTTCTGTGGACGAGGCACGGGATGGATGAATGGATAACTACCTAGAGAACATAGAGGTACATAATTTACCCAATCTGGAGTTACACTCAGTTCCCCTATTATTCTTCCTAATTAAACTTTGAAGGTGATACCATCTAGGCCTGGTGCAGTGGCTCACACCTGTAATCCCAGCACTTCGCGAGGCCGAGGTGGGCAGATCACCTGAGGTCAGGAGTTTGACCTCAGGTCCTATTTTGGAAACCATAAAAAAAGGATGAGAAAATACACAGAGACAGGGATTAGGGACGTTATTGAAACTCAGTTTACAAAACCTCAATCTTCTTTGAAAAGTAGGATTTGAGGTCATCTTCTAAGAATGACTGGGTGGGCCAGGGTGAGCCAGGGTGGGCCAGGGTGAGCCAGGGTGGGCCAGGGTGGGCCTGTAGACTTGGGAAGACGATAGAAACAGAAATAGGAGTTCCTGGCCAGGCGCGGTGGCTCATGCTTGTAATCCTAGCTCTTTGGGAGGCCAACATGGTTGGATCACCTGAGGTCAGGAGCTTGAGACCAGCCTGACGAACATGGCAAAACCCCATGTCTACTAAACATACAAATATTAGCTGGGCATGGTGGCATGCACCTATGATTCCAGCTACTCGGGAGTCTGAGGCATGAGAATCACATGAACCCAGGAGGCAGAGGTTGCAGTGAGCTGAGACTGTGCCACTGCACTCCAGCCCAGGCAACAGAGCAAGAGACTGTCTCGAAAAAAAAAAGAGAGAAAAGGAAAAAAAAAAAGAAACAGGTGTTGCTGCTCATGGGCAAGAGGGGAAGACAGTGAACATGCAATGGGAAGAAGACTGCAGGAGGAGTGACCACCCTACTGTGACAGCATCACCGCTTCTCCTCAGTGGGAGGAAAGTTCAATAGCAGTTTCATTCCAAAGGAGAGGAAAGAACCCCTAACGATATTTCATCATACTCATTGGGGTAGGAGGTATTACAGAAGCCTTCAGAAGCTGCCAGTAGATCCCTTCTTTCTGAAACATTCAGGGCCTTTTGGATGTAATCAATAGCTTACATAGAGGATTACAAAGACAGGTTCGAATTTGAGAACATATAGAGAAACAAAGGGAGATAATCGTAACTAAATCAGGATCAGGCCAGGCGTGGTGACTTACGCCTGTAATCCCAGTGCTCTGGGAGGATGAGGTGGGCAGATCACGAGGTCAAGAGATCAAGATCATCCTGCCCAACACGGTGAAATCCCGTCTCTACTAAAAATCCAAAAATTAGCCGGGCGTGGTGGCACATGCCTGGAGTCCCAGCTGCTCGGGAGGCTGAGGCAGGACAATCACATGAACCTGGGAGGCGGAGGTTGCAGTGAGCCAAGATAGCGCCACTGCACTCCACCCTGGCGACACAGCTAAAGTCTGTCTCAAAAAAGAAAAATTAATTAAAAATAAATCAGGATCAGAGATGGAACAGCCCATTTTGGAAAAGATAAACTAATAAGAGGAGGAGAAAATATACAGAGGGACTAGGGACATTACTAATCCCACAGCGCTATGCTTCCAACTCTGGTTGCAGATATGAAAATTGGAACCCAACCAGTGACCCACCCCATGAGTTGAATCAGGCCTGTTCCTGGAGGTGGCTTCCCTCCAGGAAAAGTGACTTCTCATTGGAAGGAAAAGAAATAAAGAGGATATATATATATATATACACACACACATATTTTTTGTTTGTTTGTTTGTTTGTTTTGAGATGGAGTCTCGCTCTGTGGCCCAGGCTGGAGTGTAGTGGCATGATATCGGCTCACTGCAAGCTCCACCTTCCAGGTTCATGCCATTCTCTTGCCTCAGCCTCCCAAGTAGCTGGGACTACAGGCGCCCACCACCACCCCCGGCTAATTTTTTATATTTTTAATAGAGACGTGGTTTCACCGTGTTAGCCACGATGGTCTCGATCTCCTGACTTCGTGATCTGCCTGCCTCGGCCTCCCAAAGTGTTGGGATTACAGGCGTGAGCCACTGCACCCGGCCAAAGGGGTTATAGTTTATTGAGTGCCTACTATGCAGCAGACACTCAGGTAAACTCTTAAATCCTCACCACTACTGGGAAGGAAAATATTGTTACTATTTTGCAAACAAAGGAAAAGTTCGATCAAGAAAAATCAAAAAGCAGGTGGAAGGTCACAGGGCTGGAAATTATGGTGGCACTCGAATTCTGTTCAGCTGAAGTTCGTCTGACTCCATTGTCCCGCTTTTTCCCCTCAGCTAGGCCCAGGAAATCAGGCACCTTCTGTGTTCCATACACTGTCTTTCTCCAGGGCCTAAGACCATACCTAGAACACTGCAGAAACTTAGGAAAAGCACTCCAACCCAATGGCAAGTCACAGGCAAAGGCACAGTAGTGTCTTGTGGTCCCCGACATCCAAATTTGAAAGACAGAAGTTCAGGATGACAGCAGGAGAAAGGCCCCTTTCATATGACACCTAGTCCTTGGATTTCTGCCTATCTATCTTTGATCACTCCCAGGTACCTTTGCCTGGTGGATACATTGTTCTCCTATATATCACAGAGCATTCCCAGTCCTTCCTGGGTGCAACCACAGGTATGAGTAAATAAATGCTCATTGAAACAGCTGAAGATCACTAAGCACTTGTAAAAGAGAATCCGATAATCAGATAAATATAAGTTGAACAAAAGTAGGAAACCAAAAAAAATCCTAATAAGTAGCCTTGGAATGGAGCAAAATTGGACTTGAATCCACTTACTAGTTGTGTATACTTGAGAAAGTGACTCAGTTTCTGTGCCTTGGTTCTTTCATCTCTGAAATCAGGGCCAAAATGTCCCCTTTGCTGCGGTGACACATGATTAATAAACTATGCAAAGTCTAAGGCATTGAGTAGCTGCTCAAAAAGCCGTGGCTAGGAATTGGGTTGTTTTTGCCAAGTCTGGGGAATCCTCCAGGTGAAAACATCTCTGGAATTGAAAATCTTAGAAGGACCTGCAGCAACGGCTGGATTTCCCTGAACCGAAGGAGGCAACGTTCACATTTTTCATACCATGGAAAATTGAGGGATGATCCAGGAAAACATAGACAGCTTGAGAAAATTTAAAGGTTCCACAGTGTTTTTCCATTCAGGGACAATAGAAAACAGGAAAACATTAATAACATGTCACTGCCCGACTGCCAGCAGAACCACCCCAGGAAAGCATCTTTTGGGATAAATCACCGGGCGGGCATGGCATTCTCTCACCCCATGTGTTATGACACTCGAACCACCGCTCCCACGACCACCATCTAGGGAAGATGTTGAAAACCTTTCAAACTTGACAAAATCCAGGGCCTTCCTTAAATAGGACCATCCCTTCCCAGAAAAAGATCTTGCTCTCTGCCAGCTCAAAAACCCAGCTCGGGCTAAAGCGAGGAAATGCAGGCGATTGCTGAGTTCCCCAGTGGCTCTCCGGAATTGACAGTCTCTAAATTACTGCCTGAGAAGCATATCACATGCCAACTGACAAAAGGAGGAGAGGAAAAATCCTTACAGGCGGCAGAGCATCCTGTCTTCCTCTCTGGGGAGGAGGTGTTTCTGGTGTTCTTGTCGCTGGACCCGGAAACCAAATGAAAAATATGTGATTACAAACACCTGGGAGGGCGGCAGAGTGAGAATGAAAAGTAGAATCAAGAGGACCCCAACCTTCCCCATGTAGGAGGCAATTTGGCTAAAAAAATAAGAAGAAATGAGATAATAAAAGTAACAAATGAACCTGCAATTGCTTTGCTTCCGGGAGCTCCCATCTGATTTCAGATTGGTTCTCCAAGTCAACTTGGGTAGATTAATGTATCTGCGTGATGCAAACCTAGCTCCGAAACCCGGGACCCAGTCAGCACAGGACTTAACCCTTGGTGAGCGGGCTGAGAGTGGCGTGTCCAGGTAGTAGCTATTATTCTAAGCAGTGTCTCTGGCCGTCAATGTGTGTGCTTTCGCTGTCCTTGTTGCAGACGCCTGAGCTTTGAGTGACTTCATGGGGGGACCTGCGTTTTACTCTTAGAAGAGCACAAAGAAAAAGAGAAAGAAGGGAAAAAAATAACTCCAGGGAAGATAAAAGAGTTATCAGAACTGAGCAGAGACAAGATAGGGATTGGGGCAGTTCTCCTGGGGTCAGATACCTCCCTGTACTACTCACCACTCCCCAGCACAGCCTGCTGGCAGATCAGAGCGCATGAGGACAGGCGTATGCATTTTATTTTTAAAGGAGAGGCATTCACTCTCAACCCTGTGGAAGGATGCAGAGAGGAAGGCCTCTTCCTGCAGAGTAAGCTAAAGCCCTGGGGCCGTGCGGTGGGCGGCCATTGGCAGCGTTAAGACCAGGGCAGGGAGATACCCTCAACAGGGTATTTTTAGAGGACCACCAACTTCCTGATGGCTGGTAGCATTTTCTTTTTCTGTGAAGCGGACTCTTGCTCTGTTGCTTAGGCTGAAGTGCAGTGGCACGATCTCAGCTCACTGCAATCTCTGTCTCCCAGGTTCTTCCTGACCTCAGGTGATCCAGCCACCTCAGCCTCCCAAAGGGCTGGGAATACAGGCGTGAGCCACCACACCCAGCCTGCTGGTGGCATTTTCTTTGCGATGCCTTTCTTCAGCCAGGCTTACTAAGAGCAGCCCTGTCTGCCACGGGCCATGTTGGTGCGCCAGGAGCCAAAGGACCTGGAAGAAAAGAGAAGGCTGAACCGAATACCTGCTGTGTTTCAGGGGCTAGCTGGTCACCAGGGAAGGAAAAAAAGGCAGGTATATGTCCTGCCTTGTGGAACTTCAGCCCTTTCCATAGACTGTTCGTTCTGCCTGGATATTAGTTCCTTCATTCATTGGTTAATCACAGTGATCTCTCCGCCTTGGAGCTGCACCACTCATTAGAGTAGCCCTCAGCGATATGTGGCTCTTCAAATTGATTACAATGATATCAAATTAAAAATTCAGATGTCAGTCGGGCGCAGTGGCTCATGTCTGTAATCCCAATACTTTAGGAGGCCAAGGCAAGCAAATCACTTTGGAGGTCAGGAGTTCAAGACCAGCCTGGCCAATGTGGTGAAACCCTGTCTCTACTAAAAATGCAAAAATTCGCTGGGCGTGGTGGCAGACACCTGTAATCCCAGCTACTTGGGAGGCTGAGGTAGGAGAATTACTTGAATCTGGGAGGCAGAGGTTGCAGTGAGCCGAGATTGTGCCACTGCACTCTAGCCTGGGCAACAGAGCAAGTCTCCATCTAAAAAAAAAAAAAAAAAATTAAGATGTCATATTAGTTGCATGCCAAGTGCCCTGACAGCGGGGTGTGGCTTGTGGCTTTTATACTGGACAGGGCAGAGATAGAAGACTTCTGTCACTGCAGAAAGTTCTATTGGACAGTATAGGCCGAGAGCACTGTAAAAGCCTCCTACCCAGTGTCCACGCTTCCACTGTTGACTCTGACACTTTATTCTCAACACAGTAGCCTGAGGGATCCCTGAACTATTCAGAAATGAGGGACACAACAATAGAGCAAAAACATAGTTCTAGATAAGGAAGTTGATAGGGGCCAGGCACGGTGGCTCATGCCTGAGATTCCAGTGACTCAGGAGGCTGACGTGGGAGGATCACTGGAGGCCAGGAGGAGTTCAAGACTAGCCTGAAGAACACATTGAGACCCCGTTTCTAAAACACAAATGAGATTTTTTTTAAAGGGGGCCAGGCATGGTGGCTCATGCCTGTAATCCCAGCACTTTGGGAAGCCAAAGCAGGTGGATGGCTTGAGTCCAGGAGTTCGAGACTAGCCTGGGCAACATGGCGAAAACCCATCTCCAAAAAATGCAAAAAAATTAGCTGGCCATGGTGGCACATGCCAGTAGTCCCAGCTGCTTGGGAGGCTGAAGTGGGAGGATTGACTGAGCCCAAGGGAGGTTGAGGCTGTGGTGAGCCATCACCATGTCACTGCACCCCAGCCTGGGTGACAGAGTAAGACCCTGTCTCAAAAAATAAATAAATAAATAAAATAGAAAATAAAAATTAAAAATTAAAAAAGGAAGACTACAGGGGCATGAAAACCAAATGCAAAGGGATTCTCAGATTCCAGATCGAACACCAACAAAAGCTACAAAGGGGGCAGCATTGGAGACAGGAACATTTGAATGTAGAGGGCATATGAGATAATACTATGTAATAGTGTTAATTTTCTTAGTGTGGATGTGAAATGGTTGTGTAGGAGAATGTCCTTATTCTCAGAAGAAGCCTGCTTAGGAATTTCAGGGTGAGCTGTGATGATGTCTGCAACTTTTCAATGGTTCCAAAACAGTGTGTGTGTGTGTGTGTGTGTGTGTGTGTGTGTGTGTAGATACGTAACCATATATATCATATATAAAGATACATGTCATATGTATAAAGGTATATATAACATATATTTATATAGCAAAGTAAAGATGGTGAAATCATTTTAAGCCAGATTTTGCTATACTCACAGCCTACCCAAACCTCCCTATTTCTCTCCAAGTAGAAACCAAAGTCCAGGCAGGACCTCTGAGGTCCCACACAACATGACCCCACCTGCCCTCTGGCTCTCTGTTCCCATCTCCCACACCCCCACCACACTGGCCACCAGACTGTCACTGAATCCCCACCCCCACCGCAGTGTGCTCTGCCCTGTGGGCCATGGCTTCCCCTCTGCTGGCAGCATCGGGCCCATGTCCCTGGAAGGTTCCCATCTCTACCCTTTGGTGCCGATGGT
Source organism: Rhinopithecus roxellana (assembly GCF_007565055.1). Classification (NCBI taxonomy): domain Eukaryota; kingdom Metazoa; phylum Chordata; class Mammalia; order Primates; family Cercopithecidae; genus Rhinopithecus; species Rhinopithecus roxellana. The sequence continues at coordinate 59,043,580 of NC_044568.1, forward strand.
CAAACCTCCTCTGCCTGGAAGCCTTCCTTGACCACCTAGAGAAACAATCCAGTGTCTTCTCCAAATTCTCCCTCTCCTCCTTCCCTGATTTGTCTTCATACCACTCCCTGCCTTCTCATATGCGATTTATCATGTATTTATTTATTTTATGAATTGTCTGTTTCCTTGCCACACCCCACAGAGCAGGGGTTTTAATCTCGCTTATTCCCTGAGGGATCCCCAGGACCTGCAGCCATCCCACCATCACCTGTGGATTAGTCAGGGACGCTCTGCTAAGGGGCAGGTCCTCCGTGTTCACTTGATTAGCAAACATAGGTCCTTTGAGTCCTGGGGTTCCAGATCTGTCTCCGAAGCTGCTACTGAGTTAAAGGCCTTAGTCCCATCTGCCGCCTGAGGCCCCTTCCCTCAGCACGACGCCACTCTCTAACGTGAGTGTCCGCTCGTCTGCTCCTCTCTGAGTCCCCAGCTCCTCACACTTGTCTGGCACACAGCAGATGCTCAGTAAGCATTTGTGAAAGCCTCCTGGGGAAACCAGCCTTATAAATAAACACTTGATTCATGGGTGGATTATTTTTTAAAAGTAGGAAGTCTAGGCATGGGTAAGGTGGGGTGGGAACAGAGGGGCATGGTGCCTGAACAGCTGGCCAAGGCCTTTGGCTGCTCAATTCTAGGCATGCTCAAGACCGGTTATTCCTCCCTTCTCTTCTGAAGTCCTAGGATACTGAGGTTCAGAGAAAGTCAATGACTTGCCCAAGGTCAGATGTTAATAGACAAATCATCCAATTTCTCTCTCAACCTGATAAGTTCCAAAGCTCAGGTCAGGCCTCACTCTCTCCAACCACCTTCCCAGATGAGGTCGAAGCTCCCGTGATAGGTACAGTCTTGTGTGTCACCCTCCTCCTTCCCATGTACCATGGGTGCACCATTCCATTTCTGACTTTGAAAATTTGATAGGTGCTGGGAGTGGTGGCTCACCCCTGTAATCCCAGCACTTTGGGAAGCTGAGGTGGGTGGATCACCTGAGGTCAGGAGTTCAAGATCAGCCTGGCCAACATGGGGAAACCCTGTCTTTACCAAAAATACAAGAATTAGCCGTGCGTGGTGGCATGTGCCTGTGGGCTGAGGCAGGAGAATCACTTGAACCCAGGAGGCAGAGGTTACTGTGAGCCGAGATCGCACCACTGCACTCCAGCCTGGGTGACAGAGCGAAACTTCATCTTAAAAAAAAAAAAAGAAAGAAAGAAAAAAGAAAATTTGATGATAGCCCTCTAGAGTCACAGAAGCCCCACTGCTTCCTTTTGCCCACTCGTCTCTTCCCATGCCCTAGCACAGTACCTTGCCCCCAGTTAGAGCTCAATAAATATTTGTGAAAAAGAGCCATAGCAGTACAGAGCAGCAGCTCCAGTCACAAAGATTCCAGAAAGCGCCCCTTCATTCATCTGCAAAGAGCAGGAGAAACTTTAAGGCTATAGTGCCCAAACCATTTGTAACACTCCAGTGAACTGGCATTCACATCAATCTTTCTGCTTTCATTAAACAGTTCCACATCGCCCACCTAGTGAACGGGTCTTTTTAGCAGCGAAGATGATCATCTGTTAAGCCTGGAAGGGCAGGAGGCCTGCCGACATCTCTGCCTCCCTCTGCCAGCACGTGGATCCCTCTAAATAATACAAGGCTTGTTTGCAATCAAGTTAGAACATGTTTAATGGTGAATAAATCCGATGCTGAATCGGGATAATTGCATTAGCGTCACAGAGCTGACTCAATACCTGGCCAAGTGATCCCATATTTAGAAGGGTGGAGACATTTTTAGCTCGCCTTTGTGTGTGTGCTGCTCATTATACAAACGTAGCTCCATTTAAAGGCCCTGCCACCTCATCGGGGCCCACTGGTCTCTGGCTGCAGGTGCACGTTTGTGGGGCTGGAAGACAAAGCCTGGGACAGGTGCTGTGACCTGCATGAGTCCCCGTTGAAACCAGCAAACAGCAAGGTCAGCACCTTCAGGTGAAGGCCAGGGGCTGGAGGGAGCCAAGGGAGTAGGAAGAGTGACATCAATATGACCTGGTGTTGAGAGCATGCCCAAGTTCTGTCCTTCCATGGCCTTTGGCAAGGTGCATAATGCTTCTAAGTCTCAGTTTCAACATCTGTGAAATGGGGATTTCACAGACTGGTAGTCAGGATCCAAGATGGCCCCCAAGACTTCCACCTCCTGTAGAATCCTCTCTCTTGCGTGTGGGCAGCAACTGTGAATATGATGGGATAATTTGGTCCCATGAATGGGTTAGGCTACCAAGAAAGGGGGAGGAATTTTGCAGATGTCATGGAGGCCCAAACACAGTTGGTTTTGTGTTAATCAAAAGGGATTCAATCCTAAGTGGGCCCAATCTAATCACTAGGACCTTAAAAGGGGTTGGGCTCTCGCTGAAGATTTGGGGGAGCCTCCTTCAGCCTTGAAGAAGCCAACAGTCATGTTGTGAGGTCATCTGTGAATGGGGCCTGAGAGACTGAGAATGGCCTCTAGGGGCTGCAAGGGGCCCTCAGTCAACAGCTAGCAAGAAAACAAGCACCTCAGTCCTCCAGTTACAAGAAAAAGAATTCTGTTAACAGCCAAGAGCCTCTGGTAAGACCCCATCCCTGGCTGACGCTTTGATTTCAGCCTCGTGAGACCCTAAGCAGAAGTATCAGCCTGAACCAGGACTTTTAACCTATGGAGTTATGAGAGAACAAATACGCTAAATTTGCGGTAATTTCTTAGGCAGCAAGAGATAGCTAATACAATGAAAGTAACTACCTCCTAAGGTTGTTATAAGGAATCATTTGCATGCAGAGTGCTTTGTAAAGAGCCTGGGACACCATGAGTGACTAATAAAGGGCAGAGGTTATGATGATTACTTTCTCTACCATTATTAGTCAATGATAAATATTAAATAGCTTTGGTATCCGAGAAAGAGCTCTCCACTCACATGCTGGTTTTGCTGCTAAGCAGCTGTGTGATACTGGGTGAGTCACTTGATGAAATCTATTTCCTCATCTGGTAATCGTGCCTTCCTTATAACTCTGCAGTGAGGTTGAAGGAGATAATAATTTCAAAGCGCTTAACTTCTACAGATTCCCTTTTGCCATATAAAGTAGGATGCCTACGTATTGGGGATTAGGTTATGGATATTCTTGGGTGCTCTTACCCAGCTCTCCCTACAAGGCCTTCACCATCTTTCTCCTGGATCCCTGCAACAGTGACTAACAACCCTCTGGCCTCATCTTCTCCGATACATCCTTTGGAAGGCAGCCTGAGTAGTTTCTCTGAACGTCTCAGGGCCACTGTGTTTGCCGTTCCTTCTGCCTTGAATACCTTTCCAGTTCTTCACATCATGAGCCCTTTCCCCATGTTTTATAGTTTCTCCAGAGTCCTCCCCTGATTACTCTGTTTATATAAGTCCTTCCCTTTGTTATTCTCCATCAAAGAACCTTCTTTACTTCACCCACACAACTTACACTTACTGTAAATACGTGACGTGCTCATTGACGTCTTCGATGCCCTTTACCCTCACTGGAACGTACGTTTTGGAAGTGCAAGGATCTTGTCTGTGTCATTTGCTGTTGTGACCTCCCTGCTCAGCAAAGTGCCTGGCCTGTGACAAGGTGCCTGTAGAAGGCTGGATAATGGCCCCCCAAAGATACCTCATCCCATTCCCCAGAACCTGTGAATATGTGAGGTTACATGGCAAAGAGAAGTGAAGATTGCAGGCAAAACTGAGGTTGCTAATCAGCTGATCTTCAAAGAGGAAGGTGATTCTGGGTCATCCAGTGAGTGCAAAAGAATCACAAAGGTCCTTAAAAGTGGAATCCTAAGGGAGAGACGGAAGGATGTTAGCGTGAGAAAGACTCAGCCAGGTGCTGCTGGCTTTGAAGATGGAGGAAAGGGGCCCTGAGCCCAGGAATGTGGGCATCCTCTAAGCAGTGGAAGGTGCAAGGGTACAAGCTCCCCGGAGGACCCGCAGAAGGAGCCCAGCTCCACCTACACCTGGATCTTAGCCCCGTGAGACCTGTGTTAGACTCCTGCCTTACGGGACTGTCAGATAATACATTTAGGTTTTCCAGACACTACATTTGTGATCACTGGTTACAGCAGCAATTGAAAACAAATACAGTGCCTCACAAATATCTGTTGGATGGAAAATGGAAGGAAAAAAAAGAGCGTATCTCAGATCGGGGGCCAAAAGCATTCAAGAAATTTTTGTTATCTACAGCTTAGAAACCGAAACTCTAACCTGGCACCTGATGCCCTTGTTAGGTTAACCCCATTCCCCTCCCCAGCTCTATCTTCATCCTCTGCTGTGCCGTGCAGACACTCTAACCTGCTGAGGCCCCCAAGGTCTCTGCATGGCTGTGCGTCCCTGGACTTCCTGCTCCTCACCTCTTCTCCTCCATTCCCAGGACAGGTCTCCTCTTTGTGCAACTCATCAAATGCCAGTTATCCTTTGGGACTGGGAAGTCTTTCCTGCCCCAGGCCAAACTTGTCACCCCATCTTCTGCTTTCTATAGTTCAATATCAGCACTCATTGTCTCTGTTGCCAGCCCCTGCCACCTTCACCCCACTGGACCAGGGACTTCCCTAGTACAGTGCCTTGTTGATCTGGGTTCACTCAGTGCTGAGCACCAGGACTAGCACAAAAGAGGTGACTGCACATGGCTGCAGAGATGGGACTAAACACCTGCCGCCTGTCCCCAGGAATGTCCAGTGGGTGATCAGAGACCGTGGGTGGATTTCTCCCCAGGACCAGGGCTGCCTTCTGGTCTCATGCAGCTTCACCAAGGTTGAGTTTCTCTCTTATCCTGAGCTATGTTCTACTAGTCACTCTGGAGCCCATGTGTAGTGGCCTGAAAGTGTCCCTAAAGTGCGTGTTCACCCAGAGCCTCAGAATGTGACCTTATTTGGAAATAGGGTCGTTGCTGATAGACTTAGGTAAGATGTGATTACAGTGAATTAGGGTGGGCTCTAAATCCAGTGACTGGTGTCCTTAGAAGAAGACCATGTGAAGACACAGAAAGACATGGACAGGGAAGATGGTGGTGAGAAGACAGAGGCAGAAACTGGAATGAGGCGGCAACATGCCCCAAATGCCAAAGGTTGCCAGGAAATACCCACAGGCCGGGTAGAGGCAAGGAGGACGCCCCCATAGAGCTTTCAGAGAGAGGATGGCCTTGCCAAAACCTCAGTTTTGAAATGGGAGACTCCAAAACTGTGGGAAAATACAGTTCTGTTGATTGAAGCCACCTAGTAACGTGGCATGCCTAAGAAACGAACGTGCTATGCCATCATCCTTGGCTACGGCCAACTCGTTTCTGTGACTGTGCTTAGCCTGGGGAGTAAATGATTCTAGGGAACCGTGTGTTGCATCTCCTCCCGGGGTCAAGGAACCGTGGACTTCGGCTGGAGATCGGCTCTTGGAAACCTTAGCTGGAGGTGGGAGGAGATGGTCTCTCAAAGCCTCAGGTCCACAGGCAAAGAGCAGGCCAGGATTCAACGCACAAGGCAAGCAACAGAGAAAGTCCAGAGAGAAAGCCACATGGAGACTCAGTTTCCTCTTTCTTGGGGTACTTTGAGGGCTGACTGCCTCAATGTGCCCAATACAGGTGCTGATCCAAAAACAAACACATTTGCGCTTTTTCCTCTTCCTTCTCTCTCCCTTCCCCCTTTTCATTTATTAAATTCAAGTGAAAAGAAAACAACAACTCCTCCTTTCTGAAACACAAGAGGGGAGGTCTAAACACATAAAGGCCAGAATTAAGCTGTGAAATAACCCCCCCACCCAAAATTATAAATAATAAAATCTCACATAGGTGCACGGCCCCAGCAAGCTGAGGGAAAACTCAAGAGCCTGCTGTGCCTTTTTATTACTTGAGGTATATGCAGTCTCTAATTTAAGGCTAAATATAAAATAAAGCATACACAGCTGGACTTTCAAGCATTTTCAAAACATATTTAATACCCTCCCGTGAAACTCCCAGAAACTGAGCAGCCCTCACTTTGCACCAGTATAAACAGGAGTTGGCGTGGACCGAACGTACGGGCTTCAAAAGCATATTTAAGAGGGCTGAACAGGAACCTGCAAGCCAGAGACCTGAAGGGATCGGAATGCTGACCTGAGCTCACAGTCACACGGTGTCCTTTGCCACACCAGGGCTATAATAGAAACCAGCAGAGCTGGCTGACGTGGCCAACACCAACAGGGTCTGCCTCTGACCGCAGCTTTGCCTGCCCCCCATGCACTTTTCGGCTCTGTTCCTCCACTCCAGGGCCAATGGAAAATGAGAAATATCCAAGTCCTCCTGGCAGACATGAATGGATTCTCTGTTATCCCAGGAATTCTCCTTGGAGGAAGTAGCATTCATGGGTTCTGGTTCGCCATTCGGTATTGCCAAGCGTTTTTATTCATTCCAGAATTCCCCATGCAGTGCCTTCTATTGCTAGATGTGGTTCTGAAGGTGCACGGGGACTCAACAGGGAATAGATCAAACAAAACCAGGGCTCTCATCTCTTGGAATTGCCTGATGTGTGTAGATGGATGATAATAAGATAACAGACAAGTACGCAAACAAGATGATGGTCTACAGTGTGCAGACAGTAACACCAGAGACTGGGAAGACATGGTGTGTCAGCCGGGTGACACTTGCGGGAGACCTGAAGGATGAGAAGGACTCAGCACCGCAGAGATACAGGGGAGAACTTTCTTGGCAAAGGGGAGGGCAAAGAGCAAAGGCCCCACAACAGTGATAAAATCTGCCCATCGATTCGCTTCTCCTCTCATCAAGAGGTGGAGTCTGTGCCCCTTCCCCTTAATCCCAGTGGGATCGGGACTGTGCAGTGGTGACTGCCTTCCCCAAAGATGCAGTGGAAGTGACACCCTCTGCCTTTCAAGACTAAGTCAGCAAAGGCCATGCCACTTCTGCTGCGTTGCTGGAACAGCTGCCCTGCAAGAATCCAATCACCCTGAGACCACGGTGCTGGAGTGGCCACGAGCTGAGACCAGCTGAGCCCTCCCTGCCCTGCTATCCCTGACAAAACCCTGGACATGTGACAAAAGCCATCCTAGACCCTCCAGGCCAGCTCTCCTGCCAACTGAATTCCACTAAATGACCTCCACCAATAGCCACTGCAAGAGGAGACTCAACCAGCCAAGCCCTATCCTGAGTCCTGACCCAGAAAATCATGAGATGTAATAAAACTGTCGTCGTTTCACGCCAGTAAATTGAGGGGTACTTTGTTACTCAGCAATAGACAAGTGGAAGACGCCTCACGCTGATAATGGAAGGATGAAATGAAACCGTATATGTTCTGTTCCCGGTATACAGCAGGATCTCAGCAAATGTTAGATCACATCCCCGTTCCTCCCATTCCTTGTGACAATAGACTTTGATTGCCTTTCAGTTTCATTGCCTATTTTTATACTATGCTGCATTAAATCATAAATTACAAGCAGCTTATCCATGTCTGATTCTCACTAAGCACTTGGTTTTATTGGGCTCTCAAAGTTAGAGAATGACAAACATGTAAATTGGAGTGGCTTCTCTCTGCTCACTGCAGAGGAGGGTTCTGGAAGGAGGTTTTTCGGTGGGAAGAGTGGTGTCTGAATTGTCTTGCTTCTGAAATGTGCTGTGAGACCCTGTGGCTGGCATGCATTGGTGAGCTGGGTGCATTCACCAGGAAGTTTTTAAATGATTTTTTGAGCGCTATCATTTTTCTTTCCTAAATAGCATAGATTTTTGAGCTCTAATGCGTTTCTGCATTACAGAGAACAGGCAGTCTCCCTTGACATGTTTCATCATGAAGTTATTTTTCAAATCAGCATCTTGAAGAGGTAGTAAAACTTAGTGATTATGAGCACAGGTTTTGGATCCAGACAGGCCTTCGTGTGAACCCTGTCTTTTCCCCTTACAGACAGGGACAACTCGGGTGTATTATTGAGCCTTCCTAAGTCTCAGTTCTCACCTCTGTGAAATGGGAATAGGCACAGTCCCTCCCTCCCAGGTTGCTTGTGAAGATTAAATCAGATTACATAAGTGAAGCACTTAATAAAGGGCCTCATGCAAAGTCAGAGCTCAGAATAACTGATCTGCTGTAATCATCATCACTTGAGTTCTGCTATGGCAAGGGTCATCAGGTTTAGCAAAATAAAAAGGCAGGGGCCGGGCGCGGTGACTCACGCCTGTAATTCCAGCACTTTGGGAGGACAAGGCAGGTGGATCATCTGAAGTCAGGAGTTCAAGAGCAGCCTGGCCAACATGGCAAAACCCCGTCTCTACTAAAAATACAAAAATTAGCCAGGCATGGTGGTGGGCACCTGTTATCCCAGCTTCTCAGGAGGCTGAGGCAGGAGAATTGCTTCAAAGTGGAAGGTGGAGGTTGCAGTGAGCTGAGATCATGCCATTGCACTCCAGCTTGGGGAAGAAGAGTGAAACTCCGTCTCAAAAAAAAAAAAAAAAACCACCACCACCAACAACAAAAAGAATCAGGCAGGACACCCAGGGAAGTCTAAATTTCAGATAACAAATCATGTGTTAGGAGTACAGCATGTCTCATGTATGCCAGGGGAGACACTTACATTAAAACTCATTCATCGTCCAGCTGAGATTCAGGTTTTGCTGTCTGCCCTGTATTCATTCCCAGAGTATTATTAGTGCTATTTACCATGACGATAAATTCCAGTTGCCCAGCTATGTGGTTACCCAGACCCCTAATCACACCCTCTGTCCTCTGCCACTAATTTTTTTCTATTTAACAAAATCCTACATCTTTTTTTCTTCCTTCTGGTCTCATTACGGACTGCTGGTAATTAAGATAAGCCAAGAGGTTGCTCTAGAAAGACAAGCTCTGTAACTTTTTCTAAAGCGACACCACTGCAGTTATTACATAAGCACCTTTCTACAGCAGAGTCATGAGGTTCGCTGCAGAAGGCTTCCATCTGTACTTTTTCCAACTTCCCACTGCACAAACGCCCCCTCCCTCCACATTTCCCCCTCTCTCCCCTCCCTTCATGCCTGAGGTCTGCCTCTATTCGAAGTCTCTCCCCCTACCACCAGCTCCTTTTCTTTTCCTCCACGTAATATAGAGTAGTTTATTACATAAGTGATTTATTGCACGCACCTTAATGTATAAGGGGCAAAACTTGCTTAAAATAAATCCAACTGAGAGGATAATCTCTATGGGCAAAATGTACTTGGACTTAATTTCTCTACTGGGTATTACACACTATATAATTGCCTTAAACAGAAGCTGCACACACAAATTTAGCTTGGCACCAATATCTGGCTTCACAGAACACTCGAGTTACATGCTGGGTTTTGCTACAAATCCTTCGCTCCACCAGAAGAAACTAAACAGCATCCCTTAAAGAAATATTCAGCCTGACTCTCCTGCTGAGATTAGGGGGAGGGAGAACCGCGGATTGTGTGCTGGATTTAGCGGGGCGGGGAGGCCTTTGTCTTGGGAGAGGAGGCAAAGCTGCCAGCCTGTCTCTAACCAGCCTTGGTTCCTCGACACTGCATCTTCTCGGCCCTTTATTCAAAAGTGTATGCAGCAGCAAATTAAATCGCAGCTCCCTGACTGGTACCTGGATGTGGGATATGTGTTTAATTAAAGTTCATAGGACCTTGCCCTTCTTTCTCCTGCAGATTAATTAATTAATGTATTTATTGACTCCTTCCTGCATTCATTCATTCTGCAAATACTCGCTGAGCTCTTCTTGGACCCCAGGCGGTGGTGGGCCCTGGGAATCTCACAGGTGAACCACATACTATTCCCGCCCACATCCAGTGGGGCAGATGAGTATTAATTAAATCATCACACAAATAAGTGCAACGTGACAAACCATGGCAATCCCATGGAGGAGAGGTCCAAGGTCCTCTGAGAGTCACTGGGGAAGGCTGGAGAACTTCCCAAGAAAGGGGCTTTTAGAGGGTGTATTATAGGGTGTGTTAGCTTCCTCTGGCTGCTGTAACAAATTACCCCCAAATTAATGGCTTAAACCAAATTTATTTTCTGAAGGTCAGAAGTCCAAAATGGGTGTCACTGTGCTACAATCAAGTGTCAGCAAGGCTTTGTGCCTTTCTGGAAGTTCTGGGAGATAATCTGTTTCCTTGCCTCTTCTGGCTTTTAGAGGCTGCCTGAATTCCTTGGCTCCCGGTCACTTCCTCCCTCTTTAAAGCTGGTAACATCAGGCCAAGTCCTTTTTACTCAGCTAGCTCTCTGATTATGACCCGTCTGCCTCTCCTTTCCCCACCTCTGATTTGACTGGGCCCACCCAGAAAATCCAGGATGATCTCCCAATCTGAAGATCAGTGAATAGCAACCTTAACTCCATCTGCAGCCTTAATTCCCCATCTGCCGTGTAACCTCATATTCACAGGTTCCATGGAATTAGGATTAGGGCCTGGACATCTTTGGGGCTCATTACTCTGTCTACCACAGATGGGATCTAAAGGAAGGAGGAGAATTTGCCAGGCAAACCTGGAACCTTCTGAGATGAGCTGCCAATGATGTGCCTGTGTGAACACAGCTTCGAAGCCCAGTGAGGGGGTGAAGGGAGATGGTGCTAAACGTGTCTGGAGGAAGAAGCAGGAGTCAAACGGTGGGAAGCCTGCTCAGACACATGAAGGATTCTGGTTTTTATCCCAGGAGCCAGAAGACACCCTTTGGATATTTCAGCCTGGGAAGAAGATGCTGCGTTTTACTAAATCTAAGATTATAGATGCCATGATTTTTCATTTCCCCTAAGGGAAAAAAAAATGCTTCCAATGAAAATATGGCACAATGCTTTCTTATGACTTACAGTTTTTATTTATAATCATCACAGTAACTCTTTATTAATTTTTTAGAAAGTTTTATGTATTTCAAGGGTACAAGTGCCGATTTCTTACAGGCATACATTGCATAGCGGTGAAGTCTGTGCATTTAGTGTACCCATCATCTGAACAGGGAACATTGTACCTAATAGGCAGTTTTCCAATCCTCATCCCCTCCCACTTTCACAAGAACTCTCTTAGACTTAAGTCTAAGACGCCTCCATTTTTATCACCAATAGCTCTTATGTGTACAATAAATACTATACAATGTAAGTGAAAAAATAAAGCATTCCGAAAAATTTCTTCACAGGAAAGGTCTCTCTCCCCTGAATAACTTTTTGACTCTGAATCGCTGATGTGTAGATTTCCTCCATGCAGATCACTTTCTGTACCATCAAGTGCGTAAGTGATGCAGCTCTTCCTTCCTTCCTTCCTTCCTTCCTTCCTTCCTTCCTTCCTTCCTTCCTTCCTTCCTTCCTTCCTTCCTTCCTTCCTTCTTCCCTCCCTCCCTCCCTCCCTTCCCTCCTTTTCTTTCTTTCTTTCTTTCTTTCTTTCTTTCTTTCTTTCTTTCTTTCTTCTTTTTCTTTCTTTCTTTTTCTTTCTTTCTTGTTTCCTTTCCCTCTCCTTCTTTCTCTTTCTCTCTCTTTTCTCTTCTCCTCTCTTCTCTTCTCTCTCGCTCCTCTCTCTCTCCGCTCTCTCTTCTCTCTCTCTCCTCTCCCTCTCTCCTCCACTCTCCTCCTCTCTCCTCTCCCTTCTCCTCTCTCCTCTCTCTCTCTCCCGCTCTCTCTCTCTCTCTTTCTCTTCTTTCAGAAGGAGGTTTGCTCTTGTTGCCCCCAGGCTGGAGCTGCAATGCGCGCATTCTCGGCTCTCCTCACCTCTCTCTTTCCTGGGGGGGGGGGGGGGGGGGAACCTCCACCTCCTGGGTTCAAGCAATTCTCCTGCCTTAGCCTCCCAAGTAGCTGGGATTACAGGCATGTGCCACCACGCCTGACTAATTTTGTAGTTTTAGTAGGACGGGGTTTCTCCACGTTGGTCAGGCTGGTCTCGAACTCCCAACCTCAGATGATCCACCCGCCTCTGCCTCCCAAAGTGCTGGGATTACAGGCGTGAGTCACCGCGCTTGGCTGATGCAGCCATTCTTAGAAGAATCCATTTAAAAAAAGAAGAAGAAGAAGCCGCCACCGGCGCTGGGTTCTTGGGCTGGCTCTGCAGTTGTGTTGCGCAAACCTACTTTTGATTTCCGCGTCCAGAATATTTCTAGCTCTGCCTGCCCCTCCGCTTCACAGCCATTTGGTTCCTAGAAGGTGGAGTACTCTGCTATTAGCTCTGGGACTTTCTTGGAATCTGCCAACACTCATTCTGCAAGTTTTCCTGCTGGCATTTGGGATGTTTATATATGCATAGGCAATGACGAAGTCGCACACCGCCCCTGCCAAGAAAAAGGGAACTCCGAGATGTGTTTAGATTTCAGAGACCCTGACATGAGAGAATTTTAGAGATGCACCTGAAGGTGGAGGATCAGACTGGCACTTCCAAAAAGTCATTCGATAGAAGCCAGGCTTGTTTCCACATTTCAATGTATAAGTTAAAAAGCATCAGTTAATAACGATAATGAAACAGTCCTTCATGCATGCTGAGCACTATGCTAGCCGCTTACCTGCATACATCAAAGTCATCTAATTTATTATTATACCGATTGTATATACTAAGAAATTGAGTCTTAATTACATCGATTAACGCCTCTAACAGCACCCAGATCATACATGGTAGAGCCAAGATTTGAACACAGAATGACTTCAGGTGTGGCCAATCCCCTCTGTTTCTATTTGTCTCAGTCCCTCAGTGAAAAAAATCAATAAAACTGAGTGTCTCCAAGTTCGTTCTACAAACACACGTGCTGCATCTTCTGTGCAGGCAGGAGGCTCTGCTCTGGGCCCGAGTACAAAGCATGAAAACCCACAGACCCTTCACTCAAGAAGCTCAGATCCCAGTGGAGAAGGCAGAGGAGCAGCCAACACCTTGAATCAGAAACAGTGAACCGATGTTCATTCCAACATGTCCCGGGTCCCGGCAGAGGAGAAAAAGGCCCCCATTTTACGCATTGTGCAGTTTTCTTAAAGAATCTTGGAGGCTAGACCAGGCACAGTGGCTCACGCCTGTAATCCCAGCACTTTGGGAGGCCGAGGCGGGTGGATCACCTGAGGTCAGGAGTTTGAGACCAGACTGACCGACATGGAGAAACCCTGTCTTTACTAAAAACACAAAATTAGCAGGATGTTGTGGCGCATGCCTGTAATCCCAGCTACTCGGGAGGCTGAGGCAGGAGAATTGCTTGAACCCAGGATGCAGAGGTTGTTGTGAGTCGAGATCGCACCATTGCACTCCAGCCCGAGCAACAAGAGCGAAACTCCATCTTAAAAAAAAAAAAAAAAAAATGTTGGAGGCTAAACATTAGGCTGCAAAATATTCAGAAATTCCCAGGAAGGCAGCGTGAAATCTGCATAGAAAATCTATTCCGGTCCCCATCCCATAGTTGGTTGACCTTACAATTGCTATCCTCTCTAAAGCCAGCTTGAATATTTCCTTCTAGGGGAATAATACAAAGAAAGAGGGGTAGGAGGGAAAGGAAGGGAGGGGAGGAGAGGAGAGGGAAAGGGAGGGAAGAAATAAATACTAGTACAAATTCACCATACATTAGGCTTCTTGGTATGATCGGTGACACAAGAGTCGACTTTATAGGTACTGTTGTACACACACGCTATTGTTTAGGTGAAAGCCAGAAAAAGCAAAGGGCTATGAGAGTGTAAAAATAAAATCAAAATCTGGAGGAGAAAGCCCAGGGAAAAGGGAGGTCAAGCCCACACAGATATACAGAAATAACAATAAACCTATTTTTAAAAAATTCTGTTGCATGTCACCATGGTAAGAATAGAAACAGACCCAAACCACGAATCTTCTAGATTTTACACGCAGGTAACAGGTATGTTACTTCCAAAGCTGGTGTCGGGATGGTTTTAAGGAAATGACCTTATATTATAACACGTCTTGCTGGGACTGCTTAATTTGGCATCACTTAAAATTTTATTGCAGTTTGCTTCAAGGACTCTTGGAGTTAAGCATCCTCTCCTCCTCCTCTTCCCCGGAAAATAGCACCCCCCTCACCACACATACACGCGAACCACTCGAACATATGTCTACACTGAAGAGCAGAAGATTGGAAAAGCAGATGGTATGATGCCTTTGGAATCTGACAGCCGCTCTGTGGTAGCAGACAGGACTTGCCAGAGACACACATTTGAGCGAGGGACTGCCAAGGCGAACAGAACTGCACCTCGCCCTCCCAGGCGCGGGAGACGACGCTTGTGTTTGAAAACAAGCAAAATGCTTTTCTCCGGAGCAGCGAGTGAGGACACAGCTCTGCAGCATTTATGGTGCATATGTCGGAGGCCGGGGAGATGTTTTGCAAGCGATGGCTCTATAAACAGTGCCTACTTTGGGTGTTTTCCATACGAGGCAGGTGGGAAGCGGGAAGCGAACAGTTGGGAGAATTGCAGAGCAACCTGTTTTCATGGGCTGCTTACTTTCTGTCACTGTACCTGGCCACATTTGCCATATTGTCCCCACATTTTGGGGGGATGTAGTGCACACCAGAGTCTCCCTGAATGGACATAATCTTAATTCTCATCTAAATACTGTTGTAAACTGACCACCATCTCTCACTGTAATTTTCTCTTCTCTCTCACATTAGCTAGGAGGAATGGAAAGGTGTGGAGAGAGAGGGAAAGGGAGAGAATGAAGCTGTCCTTATGATTCATATCCAGGGGTCCGGCCCAGTGCTGAGCACTATAAATATGCGTCCATTCTTTGCAAACTCCGAGCAAATCATTTTACAGGTGGGGAAGCTGGGGGGTGTAGAATTTGCTCATACTCTTTCTATTTCACCCTTTCTACCTTCTGTCACGGTAGAAAAACATCCACAAGGCAAGATCCATCTTGTAGCGAGCACCCAGCTGAAAAGGGGTCTGGCTCAGTTCTGCCCTTTTCAAGGTTACCTCTTCTATCCACAAGTCTTCAAAAATCAGTAAATGGAGATTTTATTTAAAGAAGATGTGAGTTTCATTAAAAAACAAAGAAACAAACAAAAATTCTACACCCGAGTTGACTTGCACGGAAGGGGCCACATTCTCATTTCATTTTGCCAAAATAACTTTTGGGATCTGGATTTGGAATCACCAGTTCCCCTCTTCTTTCAGCGAAATGAGAATGTATTTCATTCACGGCCACCCTGTAACTCCATGCTGGCCTCCACCTCCCTGCAACTTACAGCAATTTCATTCATAAATTAATCGAGCTGTCACAGAGGTACTAATGCAAGATCATTTGGAAATCATCCCATTTAAGATCACACAATCTCCAAAGCCTACTGCAACATTTTACAATTCCTTCAGGCCACCTCGGGTCTCCTTTACACTTGCAATGATGCCCCTTTCAATTTGCATTTAAAAGACAGTAAATTGCAGGGTTCATAAACATTTTTATAGTGATTTATTGAAGACTAGAATGTCACTGCTGTTCTTCACACTTTACCAGTCCTGAGAAGCAAATGCTGGCTATATGTGTAATCTTGCTGTCCCCATCAACCACATAAGAACAAGCCAGTTTGCAGTTTTACAGTTTTTTCTCTTCTTTCTTTCTTTTTCTTTTTTTAAATAAAGAGAGTGGCAACCATATTTATCTTCAGTTAGAGGAATGCTCTCCAAGTTCCAACTCGGGTTCCGTAATTTACAAAGAACTTGGTTTTACCAGTCGGCACTGTGAAGAAACCATTCTTTCTTACGGCTGAGGACAGAAAAAGGAAGGCTTTCTTTTCATCTTCACATTCCATGTCCTACTCCAAAGAAAGCAGTCCACAGGCACCCTTCTCAGGGATGACTTGTAGGCAGGAGAGGGGAGGGAGTTAGGCAGAAGGCAGGCTGGCCACGATGCATCGAGATGCCTCTGTTCACCTTTCCTGCTAAAAGCTTTAGTGTGAGGATTGGGCATGGCCTTTGGAATCACTTATTTGAAAAGAATTCATAAACAGCAGAGAGAAGCTGAGCTTGGAAGATGCTTTTGCTACTTCCCAGCCAGTAAGTCACAAAAGGGGGTGATCAGAGCCAAGACAAACTGCTAATCTAAGGGCACAGTGAACTCCTCGGCATCCTTCAGACTTTTTACCCGGGGAGACTGGGAACCCTTTCTGAGTGCATCGTGCACACAGGGAAAGGAGAGAGGCTGGGAGGGGGAAAAAAAAAAAACGAAAAAGAAAAGAAAGAAAGAAAAAAAAAAGCTTGCACCTCATTTGTCCTTCCAGTGTCCAGAAGGGAGTATTTCTTTCCACCTTTTTCACATTATAATAATGGCTTCACAGCTCCTGAAAGGAGCCCTAGTGCAACGGCAAATGGTGCATGACACGGCGAAACCCTGCTCTTTGTCGCACCACCTCTGCTCCAAAGAAAGTCCTTCTCTGCCTTCGTTTCCCTGCCATTAACTGAGATGAAATGAGTTTTTCCCCCTTTTGATTCCACCCCCCACTGTCTATTACAGTGTGACGCGATTGGGCTTCCTGGCCCATTATTTCATAGAGAATTCTTTTATTCTGGTTTGGGAGTTCGCGCCTGCAAGGTTATCTGTGCACAAAGCAACGCCTCGGTCTTCGCATTCATTTTTGAAATCTGATCTCATTGATAAGAACAAGACCATTCACATTGCATTTGTCAGATAAGTAGCTCGGTGCCGGAGTCATAATTTTTGTGACTTCAGTCAGGGCTCCCTGTTAAAATACGTCAACCGATAAAAATGCAAGTATTATAAAAATAACCTTTGAATCAAAAGTGTCATCCTATCTCCTTCTTCTTTCTTTAAAGCACATTACGTCCTTTTCCACATGAGGCACCTTCTCATATTCAGATGTCTGTCCTGATGTTCATTTCTTAAAAATTATTCTTTAAATGGTACTCCAATGCCACCCTTCAGCATGCTACGGGGAAAAACACACACACACACAGAACACAAAACAAGAAGGCCTATAAGGAGAGAATCGATGTAATGCAGTTTGTCTGAAGGGGGTTTTGATTAATTTCCCTCGGATGGTTTATCCAATGTTGATAGGTAACGTTTCCTGATCATAATAAGCCAATGAATCAAACTGCAAACATCCTCAGTGGCTAAGCAGACTCAAAGAACATTTAGGACAGGGGTCCAGAGTGCCCTCGTGGTAGCTCCAGGGTTCTCTGGGACAGGGCTGAGCTGTCGGCTTACCCAGGGAACAATGCCGCACTGTTCCCACGGGGGAAGCGGTCACATACACTGGAAATAACACCTGCACCCAACAGACGCGAAAGGAACAGGAGCGACCAGCGGACTCTGTCGTGGAGAACAGGCTTCTTGGCTTCTTGCCGGTTCTGATGCTATCAAAGCTGCCCCCCGAAAAGCTACCCCCAGACTCAGGCCATGGAGTCTGGCGAGTGTATTATATAAATATTAGCACCAGGCAGGTTGGTGGAGCCCCTGTGTGTTTCCCATTCCCCGGTGGCAGCCACATAAAGCCGCCAGTGACAAAACTAAGAGACAGCCATGGGCTCACTGTCGAGCAGCATGCCAAAGCCGCACAGCGCAAGGTCCTGTCCCCATCCCTGTTCAGGGCTCCGTACACCCAGGCCTGCAGCTGATAACACGGTAATAGTCCTCCTTTGAGGACGGAGGCTCCGGCGTGCTGATTAGTCATTTATCACACCTGGCAGCCCTGCTGAACTATAATTACTCTTCTCTTATCCTGCCGCACTGTCATGTCCGAGAGGAGAAGCGAGGCAGAGTCCCCAGTTAATGACACATTACCCTCTTGACAAGCACTTAAAGGTTTTATTGTAAATATTCAAGATATAAAACATCTGAGATTCCCTTTTTAATTATAAAAAGCAATTTCAAGGCCTCCCTTCCCCAACCTCCCCCCACCCCCAAATAGTAAAGTTTCGGCGCCGTTATCCTCGGCTTACTGCAAACAAACTGATTTCCCTTTGTCACAGAAACTCATTGCTACAAGTTAACTCAGTATCTCTCCGCAATTATCAGACATATTGCCTATGAAATTGGTAATTTAAACACACATCACATTTCCACAAAAGTTAAATTTCCACCCCGAAAGAAGAGGAAAATGTGCATTTATATGAAAAATTATATATGAAAAAAAGCCTAAAATGCAGCATAAATAGTCCAGTTTTCCTCATTGGAAAGAGAGGGAGGAAGTCACTGAATAATTTTTTTTTTAAAGATGACTCTCTAATGGAGGCAAAAATTATATGTAGATATATTTTTTCATAAACTAAAAAATTGGAAATTTGTGGGTCGTTAAATCTTGATTGCCTACTTGGAAGGTTTGGGGAGAAAGCCAACTTAGCATTCAGTGACTTTTGGGGCTATTTATATCCCTCAAGGAGGGCTCAGAGGACACTTCCCTCCGGGAGACAGGGACCCTGGCAGGCCATTTCCTTTTGCTACCTTGCAGCTAATGCATATGAAGTGATCTTTCTTGCTGGTTAGGCTTGAGGTTTCTGTGGGCCAACTTCCACAACAGACATTAAGATGGGATCGTGGGAAGGGATGGGGAGCTGGTATGAATCAAACCTTTCATTCTGACAGAGAAAAATAAAAACCCACACAGATCCACATATCCACACGACACTTGCATACTGGTACATACAACGTAAAATGAGCTCACTGGAGCCAAATTGTTTTTTTCTTTTTCTTTCTTTCTTTTTTTTTTTTTTTTTGAGATGGAGCCTCTTTCGCCCAGGCTGGAGTGCAGTGGCGTGATCTGGGTTCACTGCAACCTCTGCCTCTTGGGTTCAAGCAATTTTCCTACCTCAGCCTCCAGAGTAACTGGGATTATAGGCACCCACCACCACACCTGGCTAATGTTTTTTGTATTTTTAGTAGAGATGGGGGTTTGCAGAACACTGTACAGGCAGCTAAGGGAGTTGGTGTTACAGAAGAAGGTGACCAAAGGTACACAAAGCCTAGAAGAACAGTGACATCATTGGAGCTCACGGCCCGATGTCCCAAGCAGGCTTCTTTACCTGTGAATACCTCAAGGACAGGATTGCCTCTCATTCATTGCTGCATCTTTGGTAACTAGCACATCACAGGTGGGGAGGTTCCCAGAATGAATGAATTAATGCATGTGTGTTAAAGGAGAGCCTAAAAGCAGGGAGAGGGAGAAGATCCTTCAAGGTGAGTTTCCCAACCCCCTGAGTTTCATGTTGCCCCTGCATCCACTAATGAATATGTGTTGAGAATTATTTTGTGGCAGGTATTGATTTAGGTGGGAACAAAGGAACATTTATGGAGGTGATCGCCAGACCCTGGGGCCCCACATAGAGAGGAGTCTGAAGCAGTGGTGATGGTAATGAAGACCCAGATGAAAATTACCAAGATCTCCTGAAAGCTTATGGGAAAAGGGAAATGTGTTAAGTCCTTCACCTTCTTGTTGCATCTTAACATCACCTCGAGGAGGTGTTAACCTTATGACTTGCATTGTACAGGAAAGGAAACTGAGGTTCTGAGGGAGTGAAAAAAGTTGCCCAAGGCCCTACCACTGGTAGGTGGTAGGTGGAGAATCTGGTGCTTTTTTTTTTTTTCTTTTGAGACAATATCTTGCTCTGTCTCCCGGTCGAGAGTGCAGTGGTGCAATCATGGTTCACTGTAGCCTCAAATTCCCAGGCTCAGGTGATCTTCCCATCTCAGCCTCCTGAGTAGCTGGGACTACAAGTGTGTATCGCCACACTCAGCTAATTTGTAATTTTTTAATTTTTTATAGAGATGAAGTCTCCCTGTGTGAACCAGGCTGACCTCAAACTCCTGGGCTCAAGTGATCCTCCCATCTCAGCCTCCCAAAGTGCTGGGATTACAGGCGTGAGCCACTGTGCCTGGCTGGGACCTGGATTTAACATGGACTCCAAATTCCAAGCTTGCTGTCTCATTGCCAGAAGTAGGAAGGTGGGAATTTCATCCAAGAAATAGTTCAGGGTGACTCCTAAGCACAGCGGTGAGAATTTCTCCAAATTTCTTCTTTGACTTTGACAAGGGCTGAATTTGCCGTCATTGACTCAGTAAGGTACTTTCCTTCACTGTTCCTTCTCCACAACTCTTCTTTGGAAAACTGAAGGCTGCCATACTTTGACTTGTCCCCAGAGTGTCCTGCTCCTTTCAAAGGCACTTTATGAATCTAATGAAATGACCAAGATCCAAACAGGCTGTCCTTCCCAGGGTTTTGGTCTCAAGACAAACTCCCCTGGAGGTCGGTTCTCCTTTCTCAGCATGACATCTCTCTCTTAAGGGAAAATCACTCATGCTGTGTTCATCACCTGTTTTGTCTCCTTTTAAAAAATGCCAAGTGAACACAGAGACAAATTCAGTCCAGAAAGACTGAGGGAGAGCTTGATTAAGACAGTGGAGGGATCCTGGCAGGTCTGAGGCCAGATGGTGCCCTCTTGCCAGACTTCCTTCCTTCCCTGTCTCCCTCCCTCCCTCCTTCCTTCTTCCTTACTTCCTTCTATCTGCTTCTCCCTCTCTCTTTGTCCCTGCCTCCTTTTATTTTCTTTCATTTTACTTTATCGCATTCTGGCCTGTTCATTCTACAGTCTTACAACTTGGGTGGTGATGGAATTACCCTGGGGCTTTGGGGGCTCCCCGGTGTTAACAAAGAGCTGTTGTCAGTGTGATGTGCATTCTGGCATTGATAAAATGCAGGCCACAGAGTTTGCAATAACACAGCTGTTGACCTTTAGCAGCTCAGGATTCTGGAAATCCACTGAAGCTAGACAGCCATTCCCTAGCCCAGAACTCTCTCTCCCCAGCAGAGAACAGTTGAAGCTCCTTAGGCTGTGGACAGGGCCCTTCTCAAGGCACAAGGAGGATCTTGCAGGGCCCATGACTTAGAAGCAATGCATGGTCAGGCTTCATGGAAAACAGAGCCAGGAACTACAAAGCATGTGGGGAATGGAGGCCCTTAGTCTGAGACACTGATCAATGGAGCTCAACCTCTCTCTCTCTCTTTTTTTTTTTTTTTTTTTTTGGTGAGACAGGGTCTCCCTCTGTCACCCAGGCTGGAGTGTAGTGGCACAATCATGGCTCACTGCAGCCTAGACTTCCTGGGCTCAAAAGATCCTCCCACTTCAGCCTCCCGAATAGCTGAGACTACAAGCATGTGTCACCATGCCCGCTAATTTTTGTATTTTTTGTAGAGATGAGTGCCTTGCCATGTTGCCCAGGCTACCCTCGAACTCCTGAGTTTAAGCAATCTGCTCACCCCGGCCTCCCAAAGTGTTAGAATTACAGACATGAGCCACTGTACGTGGACCCCCGCCCGGCCTCTCTTCCTATCTATCTGTCTATCTGTCTGTCTCTCTCTGTCTCTCTCTCACACACACACAGACACACATACACACACACACACACACGCTCACATACCACCTCTGTCTCACTTTGCTTCCTCTTGCTTCCTCCTGGGCCGGTCCCCTTACTCTCAGCATCTCACTGCCGTCTTTGCACACCTGCTCCATTGTCTCTCCTGCCCTGCTTCCTGCTTACTCTTGCTTTCTGCTCCCCAACACCCTTCTTGCAAAGGGTTCCAACTGGATGCCCAATTCCCGAATCCACAAGACCGCTCAGTCTCAGTATTTATCCCCAACCACTAGTCTTTTTCTGTGTCTTTCAGTTCAAATTTTTGAGAACTGAACCACCCAGCAGTCCACTGCTGGCCCCACTACCCTTGACTCATGGTAGAGCCATGGGTGCTATGGACAGGGATCCCCAGCCAGCAAGCCAGCATGGGCAGGTTGCCTGTGGTGCTGTTAAGATTGTGCAGAGTGGTCTGATTGCGCTAGGGCCATTCCATCTTGGGGATCCAAGAAAGCAGAGATGAGTTCATCAGACATATATATAAGCTAATGTGTTTAACTCTTGATATTGAACTAATCAAACTAAAAAGAAGGCCTTCTAATTGAATTAGAATTCTTAGAACCACCCAAAGAGGAAAGATGGTTAGTGGATGGGGCCATCCAAGATGGAACACTATTCCCAATTAGTCACTAACTCTGGGGAGATACGGCAAGGGTTCAGCATCTTCAGAACCCTAATATGCTGGTGATTTAAATAATTAAGGACCCCAAAAAGGGGATCATTGTTAGTCCCAAAGCTCTACAGGTTAAATGGCTTACTCTCAACCATCGAACTCAGGATGATTACTTTCTGCTTGTTTTAACAGAGAACTCAGGTTGTACAGGAACTCAGGAATTCTCTTGCCTAGTTCCTGAAACAAAGTGAAAACTTCCAACAAAGCTAAAAAGAAGCACGTGTATCTGCTTTGCCTGACTGCCCACCAGAGCTCATTTCTCCAGCCAGGGGCACTGATCCCTTGGTGGTCGCAGCAACATGCCGGCCCGGGGGATGCACACAAGCCACGGCTGAGAAAGGACAGGGTGGGAGTGGGGCACAGACTACAACCACTGGTCTTTCTCTCTGGGAAGAAACTAACTTGACAGCTATGCAGAAATCTCCCATTTCCCTACCCAAATGCACTTTCCAGCCCTCTGTACTGGGCTTTGTGCCCGAAAAAGTTGACCAATATGAACACATCAGTAAGTTCCTTTTGCCATCTGGTTTCTAGTAGGGCTTGAACAATGGCAAAGAGTTGAAGGGGCGGGGAAGTTTATTCCCCTGGAACCTCTCCTGGGCACAAGGAGTATTAACACCGGTAGGCTGAATTCCTCAACCAAAGGTTACAGCTCCTTCCAGGGAGTCCTCTCCATACTGGCACCTTCAACCGTCTCCTGTACCTGTTCCCTCTCCTTGGCCAAGGATGGTTACAGACACCCTTATTACTATCTCTGGGAAATTAGCTCTTCTTTTCTTTCTTTTTGTTTTTTTAAAATTTTTTTGAGACAGAGTTTTGTTCTTGTTGCCCAGGCTGGAGTGCAATACCATGACCTCAGCTTGCTGCAACCTCGGCCTCCCAGGTTTAAGTGATTCTCCTGCCTCAGCCTCCCGAGTAGCTGGGATTACAGGCACCTGTCACCTCACCCAGCTAATTTTTTTGTATTTTTAGTAGAGACAAGGTTTCACCATGTTGGCCAGACTGGTCTAAAACTCCTGACCTCAGGTGATCCACCTGCCTTGCCCTCCCAAACTGCTGGGATTACAGGCGTGACCCATCGCACCAGACCAGAAATTCGCTCTTACGTTTCCCTTTACCTTTGACCACTCCCTTATGAAACAGCCCCTTTATTATTAAAATTTCTTGAAATTACTCAACTTGGGCTTATTACCTCTTTCCTACTGGGATTACCATGGATACAGCAGGGACATAATGAGACCTGTGGTTTCACTGGAACCATGTTCTAAGCAGCAGAGCCCACAGGGCTGATTCACTGTTTAAACAGCAAGGGGGGAAAGTCCTGCTGGAAATTTTTGGAGAGCACGTTTTTTAAAAGTTGACAAGTTCATCAGCCCAAGAAGAAAAGGACACAGAGAGTTCGGGCCGACGTATCGCAACTCTCTCATTAGCGCGAAATGAATTCACGTTACTCTGCCTCTGAACGTGGATGGCCCCGTACAGGAACAAAGACATATGCACCATCATGCAAAAAGCCACTTGAAACATGAGGGAGTATAGAGGAAAGTCCTTCAAGGGGTTTTTCCCAATTTTTCTCAACTCACATATTTTATAGGAAAGCTTTAAACTCTCACTAGAACAATGGATTAAAAAATGAGAAACCCTCCCTCCAGTTTCACAATCCATTTGTCTCATCCTCTTGAGAGTTGCTAGAAAAAAGAAAAGAAGGAGGCAATACGTGGCAGGAGCTCCAGCATGCACGAACTTGAAAAATCCTGCCTTTGCTTGGAACATATTCTTAAATTTTCAAACACATTCCAATCTACCCCGATACAAGGTACAAAAAGATCACTGTCAAAACAAAACTAAACCACTCACATGCCAAAGATCATGGAAGCTAAAACAATCAATAAAGCCAGGACTGAGTTAATAAGCACAGCCTACTTATAAATTGACTCGCCTTTTGGTTTGTGATGCAGGGAGATATTCAATCTCAAAGACCTTCTGTGTGCTTCTGAAAATTACAAATGAGAAATATTAGAGTCCTGTACTGCTATCAAAGTGGCAAGTTGGTTCTCTTTAAAAACTGTACTTAACTAACCATGGCGCTGTGTCCTTTAAGAAAGCTCTAGGATCCTTCCCTCAGCTAGCCGCCTCTGATCCCTCTCTGTTCTGTGTGGGATAAGTGCATTGTGCCTCCTGACCACGCCCCTGGTAGGACTTTTTGTAGCATGACCTTGAAATACTTTGTTTTACTGAGTCCTTGCAGTCAAAAGGAGTCTCTTGTGCATCCTGCAACTCCCAAGTCAAGCATAATGTGTACTATCAAAAAGAAGCCCAATAAATCTCTGTGGAATTAATCTTTGAAAACTAACAACATCAAAATAATAGTATTTTAAAATCTCTTCTGAAGCTATCAAGAAATGGCAAATATGTTTCAACATGTGCATCAACCCTGGTCAATTGGTAACAGCTTCCCAGAACACTCTATTAAGGAGAATTCAAGAGTCAGATCCATTCTTGGAAGGAAAACAGAGTACTGATGAATGAGTGATGTCCGCCATTGACCTGGAATTAAGGAATGATGTCAAGGAGCCTATCGGTTTGTCATTCTTGTTCTTATTTGTCCTCACTCTCTGCACAGGTTACTTACATGAAATCCTAACAAGAAAATCCACTAAAATCCAAAGAGTGGTAGAATCAGCACAGCCCCAACCTACTTAGAATATTGTGGGCCTGGAGTCTAAAAATGGAAACCAGTTCATGTCCAAACCAATTGTTCTTCATGGAGCACAGGGAGGATATTAGGAATATGCCTTCATAAAGCTCTGAGTCAGACTGGTATCCTCTAGGTGACTTTCAAAACTATAGGTCTGGAAGCACCTCTACCTATGGCATCTTTGTAAAATTGATTAACTATTTTCAATAAGTTTTTCTATCATCCCCAGTGGAAAATTGCAAGCGCGTTGCATATGTAAAAATATAAATGTTTGACTCATCTTGCCTAGGGAAATGCTGACAGAACGAGGAATGTATGTGTGCTCCTGACTCCATAAATGTCTCCCAGAGCCCCGGTTCATCTTGACATTCCCACATGTTCCCATGCCATCTTGGACAAGCTTGCATTGCATAAAATTCTGACCGTGGGATGCCCCTCCTCAAGGAAAATTGGAGGTCAGCATGGTGCATTTTTGGCTCTGAGCCACGACCTTTTGACACAGCATCCGCATTTCTCAGCCAGTCAAGGTGTTTGTATGAGAGGGATCCCGGCTGACGGGACTGCAGAAGGCAGCCATTTGGAACGCAGGCATGAGCTGCAACTTCTACACTCCTTCAGGAGTAGTCAGCATTGCAATGTGAGGATCCAGGTAAATTGTCCGTGCCTATTCTTTTTTTTTTTTTTAAGATGGAGTCTCACTCTTTCGCCCAGGCTGGAGTACAGTGGCGTGACCTTGGCTCACTGCAACCTCTGGCTCTTGGATTCAAGCAATTCTCCTGCCTCAGCCTCCTGAGTAGCTGGGACGACAGGCGCGCGCCACTATGCATGGCTAATTTTCGTATTTTTAGTAGAGACTGGGTTTCACCAATTTGTCAGGCTGGTCTGAAACTCCTGACCTTGGGTGATCTGCTCACCTTGGCCTCCCAAAGTTCGAGGATTACAGGCGTGAGCCACCACGCCTGGCCCCTATTCTGAATGTAGTGCAGGAGACTTCCACTAGTGACAGGAAACGATCGGTACTAGCCAGAGATGTGAAGTGATTCGTGGCACAGGGACCCTGACACCGCTATTAGCCCTGTGGTGTTGACAAGGCACATCCGAGACAACACGACACCCTGCGTGCCAGTGACACAGATTTACGCGCTGAACTGCTTCCTCTATTCTGACATAATGCACGGTGACAGACTGACAGAACAGACTGTTTGTGCCTGTAAAACCTTCATGATCAACAGGAAATGGAGATCTCTCCAGAGTTAAGTCCTGGAAGAAATCGCATGCCGACGTCATGGCAGCCTCTGCTGCTGGAGCTAAAGCCATCTGCAATTCAGATGGAATCTGATCCATTCGGAAACAGTTACGAAGTCCAAAAACTGGGCGGCCAGAGCTTGGCTCCTGATAGAGTGGGGTGGAGGGGTCAGGGACTCAGCAACACTCGGAGCTGGGCAAGGATCCAGCATTCTTTTTTTTTTTTTTTTTCCTTTTGCCCAATAACTGTCCATATCCTGTTAACATGGCAAATGAAACCAGACTTCAATACCGGAACCTTGATGAGCCAATTAACTGAAAAAAGAATCAGTTCTTCCCCTCCACGCTCCATGCACCCTTCTTCCTCATCTTTCTCCTTTCTGTTATATCCCCAGCACACATTCCTTACCTGAGCTCCCGGTATCGATCCACAGACACCACAGAGGAAATCATGAAAATAGGACGAGGAAAGTCTGACCACTTCTGACTAAATGCTATTACAAAAGCATGAAGATTCACAGGATATTTTTGGTAGAAGTTTCCTAAGGGTCAGTTTGTATGTTGTTCTGATCAACCAGTTGAGACAGAAACATTGACTTACTTGAGGAGAAGTATGTCAGTATCTCTCCGAACAAAGTTGATGCCAGAACTCTCTGCTCATGTGAGTCATCTCACAGGGCTAATTCTGGCCTGCTGCCTGTTTTTTAAATAAAGTTTTCTTGGCACACGGCCACACCCATCCATTCACTTATTGTCTACAGCTGCTTTTGCACTACAATAGCAGAGTTGGGTAATTGCAACAGAGACTATATGGCCCACAAAGTACAAAATATTAATTATACGATCCTCTATAGAAAACATTTGCTGATTCTTGACCTAGAGAGTGCTTTCTTGGAGGTGGGGCACTTCCAATTACCTGATAAAGCTCCTAAGAATTCCAAGCTCTGTCATATAGCAGTCTTGGCAAACATGTAAAAGGGTATGTGCCATGTGGTTATACTGGATCCAAAGCAAATAACAGACAAAGAATAGCTCTCAAAAAAGATGGACTGCTTCACCAGTCCTACCTTTCTGCATTGGTTAAGATAACTCCACTTGCTGTAAGAGATATATCTCAAAGTCACAGGGGTTTAACACAAAAGAAGTTTATCTCTCACTCCTGAAATGTCTTATTGACCAGAGAGAGATCTGCTCCATGCAGTCATTCAGGGATCTAGACTAGTTTCATCCTGCAGCCAATTTCATTGACTGGAAGTCAGATGGCCAAATCTAACAGCAGGAGAGTCTAGAAATGTGGCAAGGAGAAAAGTGAGACAGACTGAACATTAGCCCCACAACTCATTCTGAGATCTTAACATACCCCATTTCTCCTTCCCTTCCTCTCTTTTCATAGCATCATGGTCTTTCCTATAAGAAAAGGCACACATAATATCTGTTCAGTTTTATGGATAAACACATCATGTGTCATCCTTCCCAGGAAAATATCCATCCTATCCGAGGAGAATGCAACATTCAACTTAAGAAAGAACACCATGGAAGGACCGTGAGACCAGATATGAGGAGGCCCTGGTTACTGATCCTACTCTCCTGCCAGCTTCTTGGGCAGACACTTCCTTTCTTCAGCTTAGGTTTTCCCATTCATTACAGGGTAAACAATTTGAATGTCCATGGTCTATGTTTCAGCTCTTTCTGATTCTTTGATTCTATAAGGAATTCCTAAGGATGGAATTTGATGCCTTGGTGGGAAATAGATTTTTGGATGCTGTTCTCAGTGTCAGTCCACAAAAGCAAAAGACAAGTCCACTTCCACAACCAACTCAGAATACAGGAGACCCACAACAAATATTTCACAAAGGAAAACAAAGGAATATATTACACGGCAGCCAAAGGAAACCACAGCCCCCAAGACTGCTTCGCCCACTGCAAACGGTTTTATATGCAATCTGCTCAGGGTAATTTCATTATTTCAGGCACTGCTCGCAACATCACCACACAGAAATCAAAATTTGATGACATTAGTTTAGCCATCACGGGAAGGATAAAGAGGGGTTCAGAAGGGTATTCATTTGATAAATAAAATATATTTTAGAAAAGAATATTCTGGTAATCACTATTTATTAAGGCAAACTTCTCGAGGGTTTGCGGGATTCAAATGCACATTTTCTCCTCACTAAAGAAGCATACACGTTTGAGGAGCCCGGTCTAAAATATTAACAGTCCTCCTGAATCAGAAATATTAGTCCTTCCCTCCTTCTCTGCCTGCTCCTGTCAAGAAGCCACAGAGCATACAATGGCAGCGCCTAGCTAACCATGTAATTGATAACTCCCTACTCTATTCACTGTGGGAATCTGTCAGTTAAAGTCTAAAGATACACACACACCACTATGAAAATGAACTAACACAAGTCTGTCTGCAGACCAGGAAGGGCCTGAACGCAGTCGACATTTCACTACTTAATTGGTTGGGGCCAGCTTACCAGCGCACACGTGTATTCCGGCACTGGCACGCTGCACTATGACTCTTTTTGACAGACTTATTTAGTGAAGAGGAGGTATTTTTTTCCCCAGATAATTGCTCAAAATCACACTTTCAAAGTCAAAGTGATTCAAACTTGCCTGTCTGTATTTTGCAAACACACCAGTTGGAAGGAATGCAAATGCATGTTCCTATTGCTTAGGCGTGTGCACGAAAGAGGCTGTTTGGGGTCGTTTCTTTTTATTTTTTTTCTTCCTTTCCTCTGAGCAATGAAGAAGGAATACAAACCCCACAGAGTTTAGCCCATCCCCAGTGAGGCTCAGATGGGCCAAATCCTACAGACAACACGTTTCACCCAGCATAGGTCCAGAGCCCTTAGAGACAGATGTTGAAACTGAGATCCTGCCAGTCAAAACACTGGAGCCTTCAATGTTCTGGGCGGGTTCCTTCAGCAGGACATAGAGTTGTAGCATCCAAACCTCAGGATGCTTCAAGGAGTCATGCTTTTCGGGTGACACCTGGCAAAGTGGACACAGGAAGGGCTTTGAAATTAGACCATCTTCAGTGTAACTGAAGGAAATGACCTCATTCCTTTGCTCCTCGGCCTTGGAAACCGAGCTGGTTGTATCTATCTTGCAGGGAGGTTGAGGGCTTACATGAAGATGCTCCAAGCCAGGCACAATGCCTCACACCTGTAATCCCAGCACTTTGGGAAGCCAAGGGAGGTGGATCACACAAAGTCAGGAGTTCAAGACCAGCCTGGCCACCCCGTCTCTACTAAAAATACAAAAATTAGGTGGGCGTGGTGGCATGGGCCTTTAGTCCCAGCTACTCAGGAGGCTGAGGCAGGAGAATAGCTTGAACCCGGGAGGCGGAGGTTGCAGTCAACCCAGCTTGTGCCACTGCATGTCAGCCTGGACAACAGAGCAAAACTCCATCTTAAAAAAAAAAAAAAAAAAAAAAAAAAAAAAAAAAAAAAAAAAAAAAAGATGCTTTGTATAAACATCATCCTGGATGTGGTAGGTGCTGCATGGACAGCTGCCCACATTGTCCCCGTCCCTCCCTACTCTGCCCTAAAGAGCTCTGCTGGCGTTTTTTCTCCTGGCATTTTTGGTTATTCCCATAAAGATTATTAGATGGCTCAGGCATCAGCAAGCACAGAGAAATCGTAATAAGAGGGCAGAGTTGGGAGATGTGGGCGAAGCCGTTTCTGATACTAACACAGCCAGGGCATCGTGGAGACCACATGCAGAGTTTAGCAAAGTGTGGCAGTACAAAGGTCATCCCAGTTGGGACCCTGGTTCAACACCAAGGCATGGCACTCCACAGGAAGAACTTGAATGAGGCTCCTAGGGGTCTGGAAAGTATGACTGAATGACATTCAAAAACGCCCCGTGATGACGCAACACAATTATGTAGCACAGATTTCTACATAAGCCACGAACCAAACTGTGGGGCCAACCCTGTGACTTTATATCACTCGATCTCAACATGTCTGAAGACAAGAAAAACGGAGATACCATGACCTCTACACTTACCGACTGAGTCCAGTCCCACAGGACTGCAGAACCGTAATCCCTTCCAAGAGAGGACTTTCGAGATGACCCTATCCACTCTTCCTTTCCAGATGATGAAAATGAGCCCTGCAAAATACTTATTCAAAAAGCAAGAAATGTAGTAACGTCTCCTTGGGAGAATGGAGCTGATCTGGGTCCCCTTTCAAGGGCAAAGTTCTGATTCTGATTTGAAATGCCATGTGTGGTTCCTGTAACTATGGAATAATCAGTCATGGTATTATTACTCTTACCATCGGGATACCTACATTGGATCCTGAGAGATGGTAAAAGAAAACACTTTGTAAAAGACAAAATAAATAAATAAACCATTAGTATTTTAATTGAGGCTGGATTGCCAGGCAGTCAATTTAATTAACTGCAGCACAATTAATTGTGAAAATTGAGATTTGACTGTGACGTTGCCAATTCAAGTGGTATCGTGTAGACTTGGTTACAGCCAAGAGAACTAAAACCATTCCAAGGACATTGTTGGAAAAAAATTAGCAGTGAAAGTGTTTACTCAAAATAAAGACATGGAAATCCTGAAGCCAATGAGCCATCATTGGCAAACTACCTTAGTTTTTCCATCTGTCAAATGGAGCTCATACAGCCAACTTCACAGCAAAGATTTAAAAATTAGATGCTTATAAAGGTGAAGGATAGGTATGGTTCAGCATGGATTTGGGGT
The DNA here is from genome assembly GCF_007565055.1 of Rhinopithecus roxellana. Lineage (NCBI taxonomy): Eukaryota > Metazoa > Chordata > Mammalia > Primates > Cercopithecidae > Rhinopithecus > Rhinopithecus roxellana. Next base: position 59,074,255 of record NC_044568.1, read on the forward strand.
GGGAGTTGGGGGACAAAGGGGCATGCCTTGATGGATTGATTTGAGATGAAGTCTCGCTCTGTCACCCAGGCTGGAGTGCAGTGGTGCGATCTCGGCTCACTACAGCCTCGGCCTTCTGAGTTCAAGTGATTCTCCTGCCTCAGCCTCCCGAGTAGCCAGGACTACAGGCACGTGCCACCATGCCCGGCTAATATTTTGTATTTTTAGTAGAGATGGGGTTTCACTGTGTTAGCCAGGATGGTCTCGATCTCCTGACCTCGTGATCCATCTGCCTTGGCCTCCCAAAGTGCTGGGATTACAGGTGTGAGCCACTGTGCCCAGCTGCATTGATTGATTCTATCTCACTACCCCCCCTTACCAATCACACCCTTTGGATAAATGCAGTTTTCCTGTTGGGACACTGAGTGCTACTTCCCAGGCTGAGTAGGAAAAACTTGGACCACTGAGGACCTTTATCTTCAGCATCTCCTGCCTCAGGCATGGACGGCTGCACAGGCTCTGAGAGATGGGTGCTGATCATTGTCTTAGAGATATCTGAGCAACAAGATCCTTTCAACCGGATCGCTAGAAACTCCCATTTGACTCTCTTCTCTGCAGGGCTGGGCGGAACCTCTGTAAAACCCTCACAGGAACCTCAGCCATCTCTAGCTGACTCCAGGGAGTGAGGGCCTTTTATCTGCCTCCAATTCAGTCCTGAGCAAAACCATGCAGTGGCCACCATATCCCAGCACCTCAGTGGGGGAGCCCCTCACCTACACATTCTGAGACACACATAAACTTCTGTCTTCTTGTTGCTGCTGCTGTTAGTAATACAAGCAGTTTTCACTGGAGCCAAACCAATGCCTACCTAATATGATAGAAGAAAAAAACTATAAAGGTTAGAAGGAGATGAACTAAACACAGGGGTTATCTCTGGGAGGTGGGAATGGGGATGGCTTGTTTTACTTCTGTATGTTTTCCAAATGTTCTCTAATAACAAGAATTCTTTTTGTAATGGGGGAAGCCACATGCATGTAGCATAAAACAAGATAAGTCCCAAGCGGTATTCGAGAGGAAAAGATATACTTCCTGTGTCTGCATAGGAAAAAAAAAAAGACTGAAATTCTGAGCAGGTAGGACCAAGGAGACCTGGCCGCAAAGGAGAGCAGATGCTTATGAAGGTCAATGCTGGTCCTCACAGCCTAATATGATTGCACCTGCTTCAAGGTGTGGGGGAGAGAAAAGTGGGGCGGGACATCAGAATGTACCTGAGGAAATAACAAGCGCTGGTGATAAGGTCTGGAACTGTGTCCCTGCCCAAATCTCATGTTGAATTGTAATCCCCAACGTTGGAGGTGGGGCCTGGTGGGAGGTGACTGAGTCATGAGGATGAATCCTTCATAAATGATTTAGCAGTATCCCCTTGGTGCTGTCTCAGTGAGAGAGTTCTCATGCGATCTGGCGGTTGAAAAGTGTGTAGCGCCTCCCCAGTCTCTCTCTGTTGCTCCTGCTCTGGCCACGTGAGACGTGCCTGCTTCCCCTTCACCTTCTGCCATGATTGTAAGTTTCCTGAGCCCTCCCCAGTAACAGAAGCTTCTATGCTTCCTGTGCAGTCTGCAGAATCATGAGCCAATTAAACCTCTTTTCTTCATACATTACCCAGTCCCAGGCATTTCTTTATAGCAGTGCGAGAACAGACTGATGCAGTTGGTGAGAGTGCGCACTTCCACTCCTAGGTATATACCCAACATAATTAAAAACAGGAACCGAAATACTCATATGCAATTATTCATAGCATCACTGACTCACAAGAGCAGAAAAGTGGAAAGAACTCAAATGTCCATTGATGGATGAGTGGATCAACCAACTGTGGTATCAATATACAGTGGAATATGATTCAGTGATAAAAGGGAATGAAGTACTGACACATGCCACAATGTGGATGAACCTTGAACACATGATGCTATTGTATGACCCCATTTAAATAAAATATCCAAAATAGGCAAACCTATGGAGACAGAAGGTAGATTGGTGTGGAAGAGGAATGGGGAGTAACTGCTTACTCAGTACAGACTTTTATTGTGGGGAGATACAAATATTTTAGAAGGGACAGATGTAGTTGCACACCATTGTGAGTGTACTGTTATTGAATTACCTACTTTGAAATGTTTAATCCTATGTTATGTGAATTTCACCTCAATGTTTTAAAAGTAGGGGAAAACAAAAAGCATCCCTGAAGTGTCCTTGCTTTTATGTGTGTCTGCTGCTTCCCAGATGGGAGCTTGGTGTGAGGGTGGGATGGGAGTACATGTTTGGGATCCCGGGAAGGGGGTCCTTCAGGACGGTCACAGACTTGCAGGCACCCCCTGCCCCCCTGCTGATGGTCCGAGCCCTCTGTCAGAATCTCTTTTCCTTTGAGCACTTCTTTCGAGGCTGAGCTTTCACTGTTTTCCTTCTTCTATCTCCTCTCCCCTTTCACTTCTGTAACAATAAAAATTTTATAGCCCCTCAAAGAAAAAGGAATGAAGTGACCCCCACAAAGAAGGAGAGAGAGTGTCTGTGGTGGGATTCTAATAGGGAAAGAAAGTAAAGGACAGGTCCACTGAGCTCACCTCCTTATGGTTTCTGGTGTGTGCTTTGCTTGTGGGGCCAGGACAGAAGAAAGAGGGCCACCCTAGAAACTTCTGTGGTCATAATGAATCAGGCAAATGAATAGGATCTGGAGGATCTCAGGCCTCTAGAGGATCCTATAAGGACTTCACCTTCCCTGTGGGAGGCCATTTAAATTCAAGAGCTTGAACCTCTCTGACAAACACCATCGGTGGCACCTTTGAAGAGCTGTCAGGGCTCTCCTGTGTGAATAAGCCTTGCCAAAATAAGTGGTTCAAAACAAACGCTTGATTGAATGATATACAGGGTACCAGAGACACCACATATGGGAGTAAAGAGGAAGCTATTATAGCTCGTATGAAATTGCCTGGAGGCAACAAAAAGGTTCCTGTGTTGACGTGTGCATGAGCCTCAGCTGAAACCTGATTGTCCCAGGTCAAGGGAAACCTCTCTGATGAGCTTACACATGCTAGATTCAAAAACATAAAATGAACAAAAAAAGAGGTGTCAAATCTACACCAGTTACTTCCTTTTTGATGGCCCTGAGGAAAAAAAAAAAAAAAAGGGCATCGGAGGTGGAGTGTGGCGTGCATACTTTGGATGCTATCAAACCTTTGTCCTCCATTTTTGCAGCTGAACCAGGCATTAAAGACACTGACGCTGTCAGCACTAAGATGTGTCTCATGGAAAAAGTATTTTAAATGGTAGCTGCAGTCAAAAGACCTAGCGCGGGGAAGATAGAAGTAGTATCTGTTGAACTCCTGGTATGCCTCGGGCATTTTCTCTTTGGATTGTTTTATTTCAGCGTCACATTAATCCAAGAGATGGTCTTATCATCGCAGGTGCGGATGTTCAGGCTTGGAAACGCAAGCGCCATGCTGTTTGCAACTGCAAGATCCCAGGCTGAGACCTAGATCAAGCTATGATGGCAAAGTGCATGGTCCTGCAACTATATCACCCCTCACGTTCTTGCTTAAGCAGAAATTACTTGCTCAGTCAGCCTCCCAGGCTGCCACCATTGCATGCCATGTGGCTGTTAGTCACAGGCCCACGCACATCACATGCTCCGAATCTGAGACTCTGACCACACAGCCCTGAGTGCTGGGAGTGACTGAGGACCTGAGGCACCATGAGCAAAAGCACCTTCATCGGTTCTCATTTCAAAACTACGTAAGAAATAAAGATCAGAAAGAAGTAGGAGTGTTTCACAAGATGCTGGTGAGATTCAAGTGTGCAGGGAGCTTTGCAAGGTAAAAAGCTTCCATTCATTCATTCATTCATTCGTTCATTCATTCATTCATTCTTTCATTCTTTCAAAGAAATAATTATCCAGTGACTACTCTGTGCCAGGAACTGTGCAGGATATACAAGGATGGACAATGAAGACCTGAGCTTGAAACTGACATTTGGATGGAATAACACTGCCCTAATGTTGCTGGAGCCCAGAGAGGAGCGCTGGATAAACGCACCATTGAAAGGACGTAGCACCTCCATAAATAGACTTTGCAAAGGTTTCCAAGCACTGGCAACTAAAAGGCAGGAGGATGTCTGGGGATGGAGGGTGGCGGGGAAAGGGTAGAAGAGGGGGGTGACATGTGGCTGCTGAGAAAGCTGGAAGAGGTTTCATCCTAATGGCAAGGGTCGTTATGGTTCTAGGAGTCAGGGATCTTACCTGTTTCCTCCCACCTTCCACAGGCCTGGCAGAATTGTTTGAAAAGTTGAATTCCATCATGACCTTCCCTTGCCCAAAGTCCTCAATTGGCTCTGTGTTGCCTATGGACAAAACCCTTCTCTGGGCTGTGTATTCCCAACAGGGGTGACAACACATCCAGGGGTGTCAGCATTGCTTTTGAGGGATGGGGGCTGGGGAACAAACACTGTTCACCTTTCGTTTACAAGGCATAGATATGTATATGGTATAGGAACAGACATTCAGCACATCTGTGGTATTCAGGTTTCATGGGCAAAGACCATTAGGAAAGTCATGTCTCAAAAGGCTCCTGGGGGAGGGGGCCATAATGAAAAAAAAAAAAAGGTTGGGAAACCCTCTAAACCAAGGTTTCTTACCTCCGGTGTTATTTTCATCCAGGACCAGATAAGGTTTTGTCGCAAGGGGCTGCCCTGTTCATGTAGGACGTTAACCAGTATCCCTGGCCTCTACCCCCAGAAATCAGGAGCACACCAATACCCCTGTCCCAAGTTATGACAACCAAAAATGTCTCTAGACATTGCCCCACCTCCCCTGGGGGCAAAAGTAGCCCTATCTGAGAATCCTTGAACCAGATGAGGCTATTCTTATAGGTGTTCACTAAGTAATAACTAAGTAAGGCATAACAATGTTGACTTTTTAAGGACTGGGGTGTCTTTTATTGGTGGCAATCAATTCTGGTCCAGAGTTGAAGTGTAGAGTGACAAGGCAAAAGGAGGGGCCCAGCCTTGCCAATAGTAGAGGCCTTTTCACATCCAATGATGGTCTCACCAGGAGAGGGGAGGGGCTGGGGAGTCCATTCCACAAGCCTAGAAATGTCCATCTCCCTTTGTGTCCAGAGAGGCCTCATTAAATTCCAAGGCTGCACTGGTGGAATCTGGCTTGCAGCTGTGCATTTCAAGGTCTCCCCGGGCCTTCAGTGGACAGGAAGCTGGGGTAATAAATTGCCTCTGCTTCCCGGCATGGGTTGTGGGTCTCAGAAGATTACGCCCTAAACATCCCATTCTGAAGGGTGGAGAGCTGGCGGACCCAACACCAGAGACGAAGTGTGGGTCTTGGGGTTTGGCAAAGTGACAACTCTGTAAGCAGCATTAGTTAGCCACAGAACAATCTGTCCTCCTCTTCAGGACAGACAATTGCATCAGGTGACGCTTTCTATGAGTCAGTAATATTTAGGTTTGTACTAAATAAAAAACAAACGTGAATTAATTCCCTGTACACTGCACAGTATTTAAGGAAATAACACATGGTTTATTAGAGTTGATAATCTTAACAGAGATGGATTCATCACATCATAACTAGGCCAGGTTCTAGAAAACAGAACCCCATTTTATTGTGGAACTTGAAGCTGAACAATTTACCAAGATTCTTTCGAAGGCTAGTGTATAGCAAGGCAGGTATTAGGGAAGAACCCACGTGCCTTTCAATTAAGATGTTTATTGATGCGACACATAAAACTCTCCTATTTTATTATCTGTACTGGAAGGTGGTTATTCATTTAACTGCTTTGCTTTTGTGCTGTGAGGTCATTAGAGAGAGTTCTTCTCTAACACAAATCCGAAAGAATCAGTTCTCTGAAGAGTACACTTGCCTTCTTTCCCTTCCGAGAGTATTAACAAGATTGAATTTTCCTGATATTGTTTGATTTGTGAAATCACACTGTACTCTCAAGTGCAGAAATGAGGACAGTCCTTTACACTTTGTGAATGCAAGAGATTTTCAGAAAGGTGAAACCATTTAGAAAAGAATTTTAAACATTCGACATAAATGTTGCATGAGTTTTGTGCTAGGGAAAAGAAAGCTGACTAGTAATAAAATCACCTTGAAATAATCGTAGGATAGGTAATGTTAAATGAAATAAACACGCTGAAGAAAAAAACCAAAATTCTACACACGCGTGTTTTTCCCTAGTTGGAGACAGAAATTTCTGTTTTCCAAGGGAAGCGGGGGCTCTCGGCTCATGAGCCCTGGTGCCCCCACCCCCGAGCCCCTGCCCCCATATCAGCACAGAAACTTGTGTTATTGAAAATACCCAGAAATACTTCTCATTTACTTCTTCCTTGGGAACAAATTACTCAAATTGAACTCAAGTTTTAAACTTTCATTTGTTAAAACAGCACTTTGAAAAACCAGATAAGTCAACGCAAAGCAAACAAAATAAAAGCCTGAAGTTGGTCCTCCTACAGTTGGAGAGACTGAGACAGAAAGAAAAACTATGCCCCCCCACCCAAAAAAAAAAAAAAAGAAAGAAAACAGAAAGAAAAAAATAATAAAGGGAGACTTCCTATTCATCAGACATATTGTTACAGATGTTTGAAGAATTCGGCAGATACTTTAAGAACATACGAGAATTCATACTTGGTTGGCTAATTATTGAGTAGCTCTGTTCTGTATTGTGCTGTTAAAAGTGGAGATAGTTCTAGAACAGTTCTATTTTTCTTCCTTTTATCACCTTCCCAGTCTCCCTGGCTGCCTCCACCAGGGAACATAAGTACCCAAACGCCAGGATGACAGCCCGGACTTCTGCAAAGCAGCTTAATTACTCATTACGAGATTCCATCAACACAAGCACCGGTCTGTGGTTTTGTAATAAGGGCCGTTATCTTTCCTAGGATTTCACTTCTTCATAAAGGGGGACGTGGCAGAGATTTCTGCAACCCCACTTTATACAGGAAGGGAATGAGAGGATTTTAATGCATGAATTTGATGTCATTAACAATGCTGACAGCTGTTTAATCCCAGTGGAAACAACAGCTGAGTCCCAACTGCAGGAAAAATAATTAACTCTTCAATGCGATCCGAGGAAGGGATCTTATGAATCAATTACGGGTCCCTTGCCTTACCTGCAGTTTTTGTCAATTACTCAGCCATTCGGTCGGGAGGCTCCGGCGCTAATCAAATGACAGGCAACCCTTACAGACGGGGAGACGTGTTAAGTTCAGAGGACAGATTTATTAAATGGGTCTGTTCTAAGTTTGCCATTAATTAAAATTAAAAACCATTTTTTTATGTTTCCACTGAATCACAGAGAATAATGAACTAAAAGTAAAGGGAAATAATAAAGTGGGAGTCTTGGGTGACCTGAGGTCAGGGAGGAGAAGGCAGCTGAGCTGGAAGGGAAAGAAAAATAGGCTCTGCAGTTGAAACAGAAACAGAGGGTGGGATGTGCAGCGGCATGTACTTTACGACATGTGCTATTTAATTTAAACGGAACATTTAGACACCTGCTGATGACAGTAAATTTGCTACTCTTCACCCTTCCTCCCCCAGAGATGGTCAGTGAGCCTGTCTTGGAGGCTGCAGGTTCTTTTTTTTTTTCACCCCTGCTTGCTGACTTCCTTCCGGTGACTATTTCTACTGCTTTTAATTTGTAAAATATTATAGATATAAATAATGTCTGATTAAGATCCTGCTTTAAATACACGGTGCTCACTTAACGGCTCCCATCTAATAAAGCACTCCTGGATCCTTTCCATTCATTTATAATGCGAGACTTTGAGCAGATGTCTTAAGTATTCAATGTTACAAACAGCAACATTACATGAATTTAAATTTGGCTCTTTGTCTGAACGCCCCTCCAAGCACGGCAGCTGATGGCCAGGGAGCCCAGTTTCATCTGGAAATGAAGTTGCTCTGCCACCTGCCCCAAGCCTCCTCCTCCAACGGAGGACAATCTGCTCCTTCCTGAGAGGTCTGGGGCTGCTGGGTGTACGGGGAGACCTACCGGCAGATCAGGGTCTCCTAAAGTGACAGGTGGAGCAAGAAGTTTCAGAGTAAACAGCAGGTGGACAAACTCCTACCTCGGCCTGGGAAGAGCTCCAATGCTCCCTGAGGGTGCGCCTGATGCTCCCGATGGATCCTCATAAAGAGCCTGCCATGTCCGCACTAATATCCCGATTCTGCTGACGAGGAAACTGAGGTCTCAGGAAGAGAAATGAACTAGCTCTCTCTTGTTAGTGTTCTGTTTAAATAGCATTTAACAGATGCGTGTGTGAAAATCCTCAGCTAAAGTTTGGAACCCAACAGTACAAAAAAGCTGGGGTAGCAGAGGGTGGTGGGGTGCGGTGGGGGTGTGGGATGGGGGGGTGCAGTTTACCAGAGACACAGCTGAATGCCTGAACTTAAAAAAGGAATCCTAAGGAATATAAGGGATACTGTAACAATAGATTTGCTCCACCCAGTACCCTTCCTTTTCCTTATGGTCTTCTAGGAAGCACACTTTGCTCCATTTGACCCGTGGAGGGTCCATTAGAGTTGCTCCATTCTCTTTCCGTGGATACATGACCTAGGCCACCTGTTAAACAGCCTATCTTTTTTTTGTTTGTTTGTTTGTTTTGTTTTTTTTTTCTGAGACAGAGTCTCTCTGTCACCCAGACTGGAGTGCACTGGCGTGATCTGGGCTCACTGCCACCTCCACTGCCCGGACTCAAGAGATTCTTCTGCCTCAGCCTCCTAAGTAGCTGTGATTACAAGTGCCTGCCACCTAATTTTTGTATTTTTAGTAGAGACGGGGTTTCATCATATTGGCCAGGCTGGTCTCGAACTCCTGACCTCAAGTGATCTTCCCATCTCAGCCTCTCAAAGTGCCGGGATAACAGGTGTAGGCCATTGTGCCTGGCCCTAAACAGCCTATCTCTTGACCACAGCGATTGCTCAAGAATAAAGCACGTGGCTCACACTGGACTAGAATCTTACCTGAAATATGTATTTTCTGGGAAACAGAGTAAGGAGGTCTCCTGCTATTATGAAGCTAGCATAAAATGGGAACCTGGCCTTTCTGTCAGCTGTTTCTCCCACCAGGTAGAGGAAACCTGCTGCAGAAGTAAGCAAGACAGAGACCACCACAGCAAAAGACGGAAGGAAACAAATCATCTGATTATATTTTTGAGCCCCTGGATCCAGCCATGCCTAAAGCCATCACCCCAAGACTTCCTAGTACATAAGCCAACATACTCCCTTTTGCCATAAGCTGGGTTTACTTGGCACCGAGAACCAAGACTAGTAAGGAAGAAGAAGGGGTGGTACACATTGCTCTGTAAAAGTTCTATACATGGATCATCCTATCTCTTTAAATTATGGCCTCAAATGAATTCTCAGCAAATTTCTCATGATGCTGGCATCACACTATATTCTTTCTTAGCTCTGTGACTTTCCTCATGCCGTCCCTTCTACCCTGAATGTCTTTCTCTTCCACTTCCATACTTGGTGAGGGTCTATGCATCGTTCAAAGCCTAGCTCAAACACAATCCCTTGGGTCGAGTCTCCCCTGGTTTTCTTAGGTAGCACCAGTTTCCCCAAATAAACGTTGATCTCTCAAGAGCAAGAGTTGCACCTTAGTCATTGCTGTGCTCTCAACAATAAGGACAATGCCGGGCATGAGATTACGGTAACTGATGTTATTCAAAAATCATTCACAGTAAACTAGAGATAGTCCCCAAGGAGTTAACACTGTAGTGGGGAAGGGCACAGAATCAAAGATAGTGATACGTGCAGGGATAAATCTGAGTCTCTAACTGAGAGCCAGCACAGTGCTGTGGTGATCAAAAGAGCTGATGGCTTTCATAGGGGGCATTAATAGCAGGAGAATATGTGGGGTAGAGGTGACAGGCCCATTCCATGATATACTGCTCAGGCCACATCTGGATTTCTGTCCTGGTTCAGACTTAAAGGGGGATACTTGGGAAATTTGAGCATCAGACTAGTCGAATCCCATCACAGTTTTCACATAATTTTTTAACAGCTTTGTTGAGATATGAATCATATACCATACAATTCACCCATTTAAAGTGTACCAAGTTTTAGTACAATCACAGAGTTGTGCAACAATTTCCACAATCAACTGTACAACATTTTTATTGCTTTAGAAGGAATCCTCCTCTCCTTAGCTGTTAATCCTAAGTCCCTCCATCCACACCCCATCCCTAGCCCCTGGCAACCACTCTGCTTTCTGTCTCTATAGATTTGCCTTTTTGGGGCGTTTCATATAAATGAAATCATATAACATATGGTCCTTTGTGACTGGCTTTTTTGATTAGTACAAGGTTTTCAACATGCTATTTTTCCTTTCTTTTCTTTTCTCTTCTTTATTAAAGCTGGAGGAAACCCCCTTGTTCATAAACAGCACCTTGCATGAAATACAAAAATATACAATAAAGAAGAGAGGAACTGTTCTGGTTGAAAGAGAGGGGCTGGGTGCGGTGGCTCACACCTGTAATCCCAGCACTTTGGGAGGCTGAGGCGGGTGGATCACTTGAGGTCAGGAGTTCGAGACCAGCCTGGCCAACATGGTGAAACCCTGTCTCTATACAAAATTAGCTGGGCGTGGTGGCACGCACCCCTGTAATCCCAGCTACTTGGGAGGCTGAGGCAGGAGAATCCCTTGAACTGGAGAGGTGGAGGTTGCAGTGGGCCAAGATAGCACCGCTGTATTCCAGCCAGGTGACAGAGTGAGACCCTTTCTCAAAAAGAAAAAAAAAAAAAGAGAGAGAGAGCAGGGTGGCAATCTAAGTGTTACTTTCTTGACTTTGTCCCCTGAGGTAACAAAGGAGCATGCTAGAGTTTGTGATTGAATTCAATGCCCAGACCCGTGTAAGACCAGACACAGAAACAGCCAGGGAGTCCCCTGACTGCTCCACTGGGCTTTTCCCTCCCACAATTATATGCCAGGTCTCCAACGAAGGAAATAACGAGACAAGGACCACTGGGGCCTGGTAGCTGGGCCACTCACCAGGTTCCAGGCAAGCCATCTGGAAATAGAAAGTTCTATTTTGTTACACATTTGAAACTGGAAAAAGACTGTGCTATTTCAAGTTGTCTTTTTGTTTTTTTTAATTTTAAGAAACTGCCTTCTCCATAAAGAAGTATTATGTGACAAACATTCCAAGTCCCTTCTTATGGTAATACTGCTCTTTGCAAATGGCTCGGATCCAATCCAATTGAACATAATAAAATGAAACAATCTGTGCTATCTCCAATAGCTTTCATCTTTACCATGCTAATGATTCCTAAAACCAATGAGCATGGTTTTAAAAAGAAGAAGAAGAGGAGGAAGAAAGAAAAGACACATTCTGCCTCTCCCGATACCAGGCTCCTTGGCAGCTGGGGCTTGTGCTTCCTGTCACCATCACGAACCTCTCAACAGGGTCCTTGGGAAAAGCCTGCCCCATTGCTCTGAGGTCAAAGTTTACATGTGAAACAAACTTATCACAGTCATGATAATGTCCCATTGCTTGTGATGGCTAACAATGAAACATAACTGTATCCACAATGAAGATTCCCATCCCATTCTGCAAGGTTGCTGAGAACTCCCTAGGGAACAGTTTGGCCACCACCAGGACCTGGTCTCTGGCAATTAGCAATGACAATTTATCTCCATCTACACAAAATGGCCAGAGCTCAGATCACATGGTTCCTGCCTCGGGTTAGTGGTGACAGATGCCTATTGGGCTCATACGGATAGGACTACGGGGCACAATTTCTGGACAGTCTGGAAATCACCCATTCACTCATTCACTCACTCATTTGCACATATGAATAATCTCCACGCACTGTGCCACGCAGACCACGCACTGTGCCACGCAGACCACGCACTGTGCCATGCAGTCCCTGCACTGTGCCACAAGGAATGGAAGATTAAATACATACACATACACATCTATTTTAAATATAGTGGGGTATGTGTTAAATGAGAAGTAAGAACACAGAACTGGGAGTGAAAAAAGGAAGAAAGGCTCCCCGTCTCCCTGTTCCCTCCTCCTCCTGCAGCTACAGATGTGGCCCAGGAGGCTGCAACAGAGTTGATATATGTGGCGTCACTCCCGTCCTCTCCCATCGTCACTCCCATCCTCTCCCATCATCACTCCTATCCACTCCCATCCTGCGTCTCCTGCTCTTACACACCCCAAAGATTTGAAACTCTGTGCCATCCTCTGCAGCCTCCAGCCCCTGAGTCCTCCTAGGTCAGGTCCTTACCTTTCATGGTGACCCCTCATCCAGTGGAAACCTAACACCCACTAGACTCTCCCAAGTTAAATCTGAATGACACCAGTCATGGCTGTTTCCTGTATTTCTTTAAAAATCTAGGGAGAGGGTATTGGGCATAGTGGCTCACACCTGTAATCCCAGCACTCTGGGAGGCCAAGATTGGTGGATCACCTGGACTCAGGAGTTTGAAACCAGCCTGGGGAACATGGTGAAACCCCCATCTCAGCAAAAACAAACACAAAAATTAGCAAGGCATGGTGGTGCGTGCTCGTGGTCCCACCTACTTAGGAGGCTAAGGTGAGTGGCAAGCTTGAGCCCGGGAAGCTGCAGTGAGCCGTGATCATGCCACTTGCACTCCAGCCTGGGTGACAGAGTGAGTCTCCAAAAAAAAAAGCCTTAGCAGGCAGGAGTAGTTGCCTCCCAATTGTCTGGGGCTAGATTCATCCACTTGCAACATGATTTGAATGACGGATTTTCCTATTTCCTTCCAGGTGTCCCTCAGCGTTGATGGGCTTCTCAGAGAGGCAGGTAAACTTGGGAAAACAGGCTGAAACACGTGTCAGGTATCCCAGGGACACAGGCATGATCACGGGGAGAGTTCTAGAAAAGAAAGGGCAACAAAGGACCAAAGGAAACCTTTGAATAGTCTGAGTATTCCACAGACTCTTTCTTCCAGTGGAGACAATAATAAATGTTAACAATAAGAAATAACTGCCTATTTACAAACCCCTCACCACGTACTAGACACAACGCACATGCTTTGTCTCTACGAACTCATTCTCTTTCCACTGCAACTCTATGAGGCAGGCACTATTATTTTTTCCATTTCACAAATTTAGGCCCGAGGCCCAAAGCAGTAAATAATTCTGCCAAAGTAGAAGAGTTGGCACATGTGATTTGAATCCAGACCTCCATTTTCTGTGATATCAGCAGGCCATGAAAAGAATTTTGCAAATATATTTAAGCTCCTTTACACAGTGTGGCACCCTTTGACTCCATGAGCCTACTTCTGAAAATGTAATCTTAGGAAATAGCTCCATATTATTAATATACACTATATTTATTGACTCAAAACATTCACTTGTTACTTATTAGCCTTACTTATAATAAGGAAAATTTAGAAGCAATCTCAATTTCCACTATTAGGGGAATAGTTAAAACAAACAAACAAACAAACAAACAAACAAAAAAAACACTATAGGCCATGCACGGTGGCTCATGCCTGTAATCCCAGCACTTTGGGAGGGCGAAGCAGGTGGATCACGAGGTCAGGAGATTGAGACCATGCTGGCTAACATGGTGAAACTCCATCTCTACTAAAAACACATACACAGAAAATTAGCCGGGCATGGTGGCGGGCGCCTTTAGTCCCAGCTACTCAGTAGGCTGAGGCAGGAGAATGGCATGAACCCGGGAGGCGGAGCCTGTGGTGAGCAGAGATCACGCCACTGCACTCCAGCCTGGGCAAAAGAGTGAGACTCCGTCTCAAAACAAACAAACAAAAAAACACTATAGTAGTAGCCACTAAGTGGAATTCATAGCCATCTTAAAAATGGTGTACATGAAGAGTCTATAATACCGTGGAAGGGTGTTATAATGTTAAAGTCAAAAGCAGAACCAAAACTTCTACAGACAGTATGATTACAAATATGTTTAGATGCCAGGATAAGGGGTATACAGTAAAGGAAAAGAAGCAATGTTTTCCATTTGGTTCCATCTGAAACAGCTATCAGGAAACGATTTGTTTCTGGGCATATCTGTTATCTCCTCTTAACCCAAAGCCTCTTAAATCAGTGCCTCTAGAAAACTCAAACTGATTTTTTTTTCCTGAGATATTTCGCATGGAAAAATAAATTATATCATTGGATTTAATATCTAAGTTGGATAGGTAAAGCTAGGTTCTTTAGCTGATAGAAAAGAAGCCACGCAAAAAAGCTTGGAATCCTCAGAGCCGGTCATACAGTGTATCCAAAATTGATGAGGCACAAAGATATCACCTGGAGATAACTTTTCCATACTTGTTCTCAGGTGCAGAACCAAATCACAGTACCTCCTTCCTCCAGCTCTACTTTGGAGCAAACTGAGTCCAAATTAGATCACCCGTTTCGTCCAATTGTATAAACCACGGCAATGCTGTTTGGGAAAATCTAATAGTGTTAATCTAAGAACTGCTCCTGTGCCCACAATGGAATCAAACAAATAATCAATAAGCCTCTAGCTATTATAACATCACTGGGTGAAGAGACAGAGAAGAGATTGTGTTTGCAGAGGGAGCTGCTTACATGGGATCAAGTCACAATGCGGGAAGAACAAAGCCAACACAAAAAAGTGATGACGACAAAACCAGGTTGAGTAACAGAGTTTATCCTAGACATGTTAACAGTGACAGAATTTTCTAGCAGAAAGCATTAGACTGTGTATCCGAATAAGGCAGGCATTTTTTTTTTTTTTTTTGAGACGGAATTTTGCTCTTGTTACCGAGGCTGGAGTGCAAAGGCGCCATCTTGGCTCACCGCAACCTCTGCTTCCCGGGTTCAAGTGATTCTCCTGCCTCAGCCTCCCAATTAGCTGGGATTACAGGTGCCTGCCACCATGCCCAGCTAATTTTTTGTATTTGCAGTAGAGGTGGGGTTTCACCATGTTGACCAGGCTGGTCTTGAACTCCTGACCTCAGGTGATTCACCCACCTCAGTCTCCCAACATGCTCGGATTATAGGCATGAGCCACTGTGCCCAGCCAAATTTTACTAGGGATTTAAACATCTCATTCAATCATCAACACTATCCCTGTGGAATTGTTATTATTGTCCCTACATTACTGATGGATACATATGAGGTTCAAAGAGCTTAGTTCACTTGCCCTCTTCTCACAGGTCCACTAGGCAGTGCACCAGTATGGACTCTGTGTGGGGGCTCCAGCCCCACATTTCCCTTCTGCACTGCCCTAGCAGAGGTTCTCCATGAGGGCTCCGCCCCTGCAGCAAACTTTTGCTGGGGCATCCAGGTTTTTCTATACATTTTCTGAAAACTAGGCGGAGGTTCCCAAATGCCAGTTCTTGACTTCTGTACACCCACACACTCAATACCACATGGAAGATGCCAAGGCTTGGGGTTTCCACCCTCTGAAGCCACAGACTGAGCTATACATTGGCCCCTTTCACCCATGGCTACAGTGGCTGGGACACAGGGCAACAAGTCTCTAGGCTACACACAGCAATGGGACCCAGGGCTGGGCGCATGAGATCATTTTTTCCTACTGGGCCTCCAGGCCTCTGATGGGAGGGGCTTCCGTGAAGGTCTCTGACATGGCCTGGAGATATTTTCCCCATGGTCTTGGGGATTAACATTAGGTTCCTTGCCACTTACACAAAGTTCTGCAGCTGGCTTGAATTTCTCCCCAGAAAATGGGTTTTTCTTTTCTATCACATAGAAATGCAAATTCTCAAACCTTTATGCTGTGCTTCTTTTATAAAACTGAATTTCTTTAATAGCACCCAAGTCACCTCTTGAATGTTTTGCTGCTTAGAAATTTCTTCTGCCAGATACCCTAAATCATCTTTCTCAAGTTCAAAGTTCCACAAATCTCCAGGGCAGGGGCAAAATGTTGCCAGTCTCTTTGCTAAAATATAACAAGAGTCACCTGTGCTCCATTTCCCAACAAGCTCCTCATCTCCATGTGAGACCACCTCAGCCTGGACATTATTGTCCATGTTGCTATCAGCATGTTGAGCAAAGCCATTCAACAAGTCTCTAGGAAGTTCCAAACTTTCCCACAGTTTCCTGTCTTCTTCTGAGCCCTCCCAACTGTTCTAACCTCTTCCTGTTACCCAGTTCCAAAGTCACTTCCACATTTTCAGGTATCTTTTCAGCAATGCCCCACTCTACTGGTACCAATTTACTGTATTAGTCCATTTTGACACTGCTGATAAAGACATACCTGAGACTGGGAAGAAAAAGAGGTTTAATCGGACTCACAGTTCCACATGGCTGGGAAGGTCTCAGAATCATGGTGGAGGTGAAAGGCACTTCTTACATGGTGGTGGCAAGAGAAAAACAGCGGAAACCCCTGATAAATCCATCAGATCTCATGAAACTTATTCACTATCATAAGAATAACATGGGAAAGACCAGCCCCCATGATTCAATTACCTCTCCCTGGATCCATCCCACAACACGTGGGAATTCTGGGAGACACAATTCAAGTTGAGATTTCGGTGGAGACACAGCCAACCCATATCAGCAAGTCAATAGCATCTTTAAGGCCCGGTTTCTGTATCTTAAAATGGAAAAAACAGTACGTGTCTATGTGTTAAGTGCATAGTACAATGTCTGGTAGAAAGTCCATACTCAATGCATGTTGGCTCTTAATAGCCTTATCATTACATCACCTTAATTATTTTTAAAAAGCACACCACTAACATAACTAGCATAAGCAAATACTGAACTCTAATTCAGTAATTCAATGATGAAACACGTGCTTAAGTGTTTAGGAGTGAAGTGACTGCTGTCTGCAACTTATTTAGCATTTTGTTTGTTCTTGTTTGTTTCTGAGAGGGGGTATTACTCTGTTGCTCAAGTTGAGTGCAGCAGTGCAATCATAGTTCACTGCAGCTTCAATCTCCTGTAGTCCAGCAATTCTCCTGCCTCAGCCTCCCAAGTAGCTGGGACCACCACCATGGGCAGATAATTTTTTATTTTTGTAGAGATAAGGCCTCACTATGTTGCCCAGACTGGTCTTGAACTCCTGGACTCAAGCAATCCTCTCACCTCTGCCTCCCAAAATGCTGGTATTACAAGTGTTAGCCACTGCACTTGATGTACAACTTATTTTGAAATAAATCGTAAAATAGACTGATGTCTAGAGGAATGGTAAATGGATAGAGATGCAGATAGAGGGAAATGTTAATTGTAGGTGGTGCATATCAGTGTACTTAGAGTACAATTCTTTCAACTTTTGTGTATGTATGCATTTTTTCATAACAAACTGTTGGTGTGATGGCAGAGCAAGAAGAATGACAATAAAGAATAAAATACTGTGGGTAAATCCCACAACCTAATGAGGAGCAAAAGAAACAACACAGCAAAGAATGCACACTGGGTTACTGTTTATATGAATTCAGGAACAGAAAGCTATGGTGATAGAAATCAGAATAGTGGTTAGCTCTTAATGCTGATGGTACTTCTTGGTTAGAAAGGGGAACAGATGAGCCTTCTGAGGTGTTAGAAATGTTCTCTGTCTTGATCTGAGTGGTGTTTACACAGTTGTATAAATAAGTATGAGTTCATTGAACTGTACATTTAATATGTGTGCACCTTACCACAGGAATGATACATCTCAAGTTAGATTCTGATGCAAGCAGCTCACATTTTCTGAATGCCCTCCTCTTCCTGTGCCAGGCATTCTTTCTAGGCACTTTCTGATGCATTCACTTGGAAAACCATTTCAGAGAATTGTCTGACAGAATACATGATTTCAGCCTTTAAATGCAATGTGAAGCAATCTTACTTTCTTAGAAAATGACTGTCATCCCTGAGAGCAAGCTTGGCCTACAAGGAAATTATGAATGTGTGAGACTCCTCAGCCTCCTAGCCCTTGTCCTGTACCTTTGGGCCTTTTCTTCCTTCTTTCACAATCAGATTCCCTAAAAAAAAAAAAAAAAAAAAAAAAAAAAAAAAAAAAAAAAAAAAAGGATGCCTTGCTGACCCCAAATCTCTTCCCTCTGGCATAGGATTCTGCTACTGGGATAGAGAAAAAAGAAATCACCTTCATATAACATCACACGGAAATTCATCTACAGGGTGGATGTCCTGGTCAAAGCCTAGGCTCCTCTTCTCTCCTCTGGGAGATACTCCTTTTCAGACGGCAAGTCTCTCCCTCTTTTTCACCCTAAGATTGTCCCTTTCCAAAGCTCCCTTATGGCCCAACCCACTGGATCATAGGTAGAAGTCACATCCAGACTTGCTCAGGAGCAACCTGGAAGGAGGTCTTGACAAGAGATAGAGGATCTGTTTTGGGCAACAAACACTTGGCTGCCGGGTCCATCCCTAATAACTGCCAAATTGTACTTGATGTAAATCTAAAAGTAATAGCTCTTGGATGCAGACAATATGGAACCACAGAATGATTTCTGCAAAATCAATTGCATGGAAGATGCAGTAGAAATAGAGATGCATTAAGATTTAGGACAGGAAGACTACTGTGATAACCTGAGGTACTTCTTTAAAAGATAGTTTCCCAAGTTCCTCCTCAGACTTACCGAATCAGAAAATCTGGGAGTGATACCCAGAATATGCTTATTTTAACAAGCTCACATTGGTGATTCTCTAGCATGTGAAGCTGGAAGATCAAAGACTCTTTGTAAAGAGTCCTTTCAGAAAAACAGTCCTTTCGTTTATCCCCGCTTACTCACCTATACATGCACCCACCCACCCACCCATCCATCCATCCATGTACCCACCTACCACCCATCATTCCACACATCCATGCATCCATCCATCCATCCATTCATCCATCCACGTATCCATCCATCCATGTATCCCATCGTTATATATGTGCCGAGTGTTACCTTTGTGCCATGCCACTAACTGCATCTTCCTTGATGGTCAAAGACCAAGTTTCCTTACACCAACTAGTTTTACAGAGAACTACATCAACTTAGGCACATTCAATTATATAATCATCAGTTCATATATAACTATCATTTTTAAAAAACCTTACATTAATTTCCCTCATTTTTCCTCATTAATCTGCAAAAAAACCTTCTAACTTCTGCTATCACCATCTCTGCATAAAGGACCACCTGGATTTTAGGAGAGTATTATCTGGAATATAACCATTGAATGCTTGGCTTGAATCTTTCTTTCAGGGGAACTTGCACCATGAGCTGAGAACACCTGAGTCTCATGGGCCTGAGGGTCATCATGCCCAGATGTATAGAGCTGATTACTTTAACAGACATCTCATTACAAGTGAGTAAAGATACTCCATGGAGAATACACAGAACAGATTCTTCTCTTTCCAGAAAGCTAAGAGAATTTGGGTACCAAAGCAAGCCCCGTAGGTTCTGAAGTTCTTCACTTTTGACATCAAGTCTTCAAAACAGCTAGGTATGTATATAGTAAATACAGCAACTGAGGTAGAGATTCAATAAAACAGGATGTTGTTTTAACAACAAGACATAAAAATAAGGTGACTAAATGGAGAACTCCCAAAGCTACACAGGCTCCTTTGGGAACAAGTGCTGCATACGTCTACGGGCAAGTCATATATCCCAGTAGCTGATGGCACAGGGACCTGTTGTCTCTTATGGCTCTCTGTTCCCTTCAGACTGTAAGAACCTTGAAGGTAGAGACAATTTCCTTCTTTCTGACCAATGGATCTTTTCGTGCCTGACAGTCCTAACTCAATAAATACCTGCTCTATTGTGGAGAGATTTCCTTTTGGGGTAAGAAGGTGACAAAATGAGGCAGTTGTCATCTCCAATGGGTTTAAGCTAAAGCAAATAAATGATTTTCATGAAGTGACAGTCTCCTTTCATATGAAGTATTGAGGATGGTAGAGAGCAAGTCTAGATGGCCGAAGGATGGGTAGTATCAGCCCAGCCACTCAGCAGCAACAAACATGGACTTAGTTTTGAATATACCACAAGCCAAACATTATACTAGAAAATACGAAGGTGAGTCCTATCATTTTCTGTCTTTCATAGCTGGAGGTGGGGATGTCTTTGACCTATGACCCAAATTATGGCCACTTTTGGGGTCAGACATTACAAGTCAGGTACTATTTTTTACACCAGAACATGGGTATCTGGAATTAGCTGTGCTTCCTCAGTCTACTCTGTTATCTGAACCACAACACAACCCTTTATCCCTCACCCTTTGACACTGACCCTGACCTGTAGCTCTTTAGTCTGTCCCACCATATAGCAATACCCACTAACTGGTAGACCTAAAGCACAAATGTCACTGGTATTTCCTTCAGTCATCCAGAGGCTCTCCCCTTATATACACCCTTTATTCCCAACCTTGGTTGCAAATGAGAATTACTTAGGGAATGTAGAAACTCTTGATGCCCAGGCTGTATCCTTACTGAATTGATTCAGACTCTCCAGAAGAAAACCAGGCATCAGGATCTTTTATAGTTCCCCATATGATTCCCACAGGGTTGAGAACCACTGAGACAGGACATCTTTCCCCCACTTGTCTCAAATTCATCAATCTGTGCATTTGGTCATGGAAAGGCTCCTAGGCATTTTGATGTGGTATTTGCAGGGGGTGTTATCAGTGTCTGAGCCTTCACTCTATCCAGCAAATTTTGATGAGCTCTTTGATCTTCTGCCAAGACACCAGCCTTCCTATCACACTGAGAGTCAACACTACTGATTCTCACATCCTAGAAGTGGATGGATGGATAGATGGATGAATGGACAGATGAATGGATAAACAGGTGGATGAATGCATCAGTGAATAGATGGATGGACAGATAGATGGATGGCTAACCCTGTGAAGGTTTTTGTTATCATACCTGAATTACTTTATTAGTATTATCTTTTCAAATGTTTATGTCCCTAGTAGATGGTCAAGTTCCAAAAGACAGACATCTTTATCTGTCTTTGCTTTCTCAGGGCCAAGCACAGCACTTGGCTGGTGGCAGGTACAGCAATAGGTAAAAAATACACGTCTTTTGAAAAACAAATGGAATTTAGTTCAATATCCTTATTTCTAAGTCAGTACGATATTCTTCCAGGAACATAATTTCTCAGTAATGAAAAGAATGAGAACCTTGATGTAGAGATGGCCCATTGATATTTTACTTTCATACTCTACAAGGAAATACCTAGCGGCAAGTTCAGATACACATTCTAATTAGAAGATGGTCTTACTAATTTCAAGAAAAAGTGGGCAGACAAGCATTTTTAAAAACATTACATTATGTTATTATTAAATGTCTTGCTATGATAGAACTCCCTCTTTTCACAGATGGGAAACTAAGGCCTAGCAAATAATTTACTTCAGATCTTGAACCCAGAACTCTTATTTTTTAGTCCAAATCTCTTCCCAGTATGCTATGCTCAACCTAGGAGTTGAATGCAACAAACATGTTTTTTCTTTTGAATCAAAGGAAGAATTTTAAAATGACATAACCCTCTTCCCCTACGCTCGTTACCCCAACCATGTCCTATTTTCAGAGTAAACTATCCAAAGTGGCATTGACGACTTGGTATTTTTCATCAAACTAATTGCATTCTCGTGATACCTGCATAGACAGTGTGATTTATATATGAGCTGTTTGAGAATACCAAAAGGAAAACCAGAGAAGCCTTTGTTGTATTACCCGTGGTACGAGGATGGACTCGCATTTCTAGTGGGAGAGAGGGACATCGCTGTTAAAAAACACTGTTCAGCTGACTTTGGAAACTACAAGGCACCATAACTTCCCAAATTGGCAAAACTACCTGCTATGGATTGTAGTAAAGTGTGTTTTTAAATTATTTCAGAACCATAAAACCTCTCCGTAGAGAGTGCTTTGAAACTGCAAATTAAATATAGAACATCTATGAACTGTATCCATTTTTACAGTAAGTATATATTTCCATGGGGGTTTGTACCATCTTTTTTGTCTAGTTACACTAGTTAATAATGCAGTGAATTTGCAGTAATAGAGTAAATGTTATTTTGATGACACTATTTGATTAAATTAAAGATGACATTAAAAGGACCATTTCAATAAAGAACCGAAATATTCAGAAGTAGCTGGAGCTGAGTGTTTAAGTCAGCTAGTCTGGCGGTCTTAAAAGGACCAAATGGAATTTCCTTCACCGTGTGAGTGATGAGCAAGTTAAGGAACAATAGGACCAAATAATATACGGCAGAATATGAAGGCTCAGATTCCAAGACCCAGGCAATTTTAGTTATTTGAGGCAGGCGTACCATGTGCCAGAAAACAGCTCGTGTGGCCTTGGGAAAATGTAGAAATGCATTAAGTAAAACGAAAGTGAGAGGGCACTGAGATTTGCAGCAAAATGTGCTGATGTGGTGACAGTGAATTGAGTTGTTGCACAAACAAAAGAAAGGGAGGATTAGTCATGTGTCCCCCCCACGCCCAGCCTCTTCTCTGCAAATTCACAAAGGCACAAGTGGGCCAGCCACACCAGCGCAGGGACAGCTTTGCGATTCAAATGGGAGAAGAGAGTCCTAATTCTTTTGTTAAGGTCTCTATTCCTATGGTGTTTGCTGAATAAAAGTTCTTCTCCTAAGGGAGAGGCTCACATGCATAAATCAAACAACTGTTTGAAAATCTCTTGACTTAAGTTTTTAGAGATAGAATCTATCCGAACAGACATTCCTCAGTAACGTGACTGAGTTATGAATCATGGGTATTTCACCAGAAAGCAGTCCCAAGATTAAAGGTGTGCAGCAGTAGACATTCTCAGTTCCCACAGAAACACCTGTTCTGGTGTCTCAGCCTCAAAGACAGGTGATCCCTATGTCTACAACGAGCCACTGGCTGTTGACAAGTTCAAGCCCGAAGCATTCACATTTGTGGCTGTTTTTACAACTAAAGAGAGACGGGGGAAAAAAAAAAAACAATTCAGCTCAAGCTAATATAATTCTTTCTTGTGATCTCAAAAGAGCATCATTAGATGCTAAGTTTTCTCAGATAATTATCTGGTCGTCACGCATGTCGGTATCTCAAAATAATTATTTCCTCACAGAAAAGGATGGCGGTGTGGTTTGCTGGAAAACTTGTGTGCCCCGCATTTCAGTAAATTGGCTTCTTTAAAGGCGGATACCTCGGATTGCAACATTCGTGGTGTTTTCAATGTCCTGCGTAGAAAGCGGGAGCATTTACTATCTTCCCAGTGCAAATCGCTTAGACACAAAGGATGATATAAAACTTCACATGAGGCAAGTCTATTTTTTTTTTTTTTTTTTTTTGTTGAGACGGAGTCTCGCTCTGTCGCCCAGGCTGGAGTGCTGTGGCCGGATCTCAGCTCACGGCAAGCTCCGCCTCCCGGGTTTACGCCATTCTCCTGCCTCAGCCTCCCGAGTAGCTGGGACTACAGGCGCCGCCACCTCGCCCGGCTAGTTTTTTGTATTTTTAGTAGAGACGGGGTTTCACCGTGTTAGCCAGGATGGTCTCGATCTCCTGACCTCGTGATCCGCCCGTCTCGGCCTCCCAAAGTGCTGGGATTACAGGCTTGAGCCACCGCGCCCAGCCCGAGGCAAGTCTATTAAACGAAGCACGTGAATAACACACACTATGAGGCTGAGATCCTTAAGGCTGAAGGGAGTCCTCAAGCTGCCAGGAAATTTGCTCTCACCAAAGATACGCACGTACTGGGAGGGACTGCAACTACTCAGAAGCGACCGCAGCAAACTTTCTTTACAAAACATCCTATTTCTCAGAAATTCTCAGGCCTACATGTTCGAGACACTTTCCTTCACAGTTTCCAAAAGTGGGCACAGCATGCCTTCGTGACCTCCTGTTGCCCTCTCTGTTTTCCCTACAGGTCTGAGGCTGGGGTCAGCAGATCCCAAATTTCTTGTTCGTGGCACACTTCTGAAACTCAAAGACGCAAAAGGAATTTTTGATGCGTGCACAAAGAGATTAAAAAGTGAAAACAGAGGAATTTTAGGGCCATGAAACTATTTGGTATGACATGATATGATATGATGTATGATAGATATATACCATTCCACGTCTGTGAAAACCCACAGAATATACACCACCAAGTGTGAACCCTAATGAACCTACGGACTTTAGGTGATGATGATGTGTCATTGTAGATCAATCAATTAAAACAAATACAGGCCTAGCGTGGTGGCTCACTCCTGTAATCTCAGCACTTTGGGAGGCCGAGGTGGGCATATGACTTGAGGTCAGGTGTTCAAGACCAGCCTGGCCAACATGGGGAAACTCCATCTCTACTAAATAAATAAATATATATATGTGTGTGTGTCTATATGTCTATATATATGTCTATATGTCTATATATATGTCTATACACAAACACACATATATATAATTAGCTGGGTGTGGTGGCGTGTGCCGGTAATCTCAGCTACTCGGGAGGCTGAGGCAGCAGAATCACTTGAACCCAGCATGTCAAGGCTGCAGTGAGCCGAGATGGCACCACTGCACTCCAGCCTGGGTGACAGAGCAAGACTCCATCACAAAACAACAAACCTCCAAAATCTAAACAAATACACAGATCTAGTGGGGATGTGGATAGTGAGCCAGGGCTCTGCAGGAGGTATACGGGAACTCTCTGTACTTTCTGCTCAGTTTTGGCTCTCAAACTAAAACTGTTCTAAAAAAAGATTTGTTTGCTTTTTTTTTTCTCCTAAAGTGAAAAGAAGGCCAAAGGCCAGGGATGGTGGCTCAGGCGTGTAATCCCAGCACTTTGGGAGGCTGAGGTGGGAGGCAGGATCACTTGAGGCCAGGAATTAGAGACCAGCCTGGGAAACATAGTGAGACCTCACCTTTACAAAAAATAAATTAGCCAGGGGTGGTGACACACAACCACAGTCCCAGCTACTCGGGCGGCTGAGGCAGAATAATTGCTTGACTTTAGGAGGTTGAGGCTGCCATGATTGGGCCACTGCACTCCATCCAGCCTGGGCAATAGAGCAAGACCCTGTCTCAAAACAAAAAACAAAAATAAATTTTAAAAATAAAAAGAAACAAGAAAATAAAAAAATATAAAAAATAAAGTGAAAAGAGATTTCATAAAAACCAAATATGAACAACTTGCTGGGTTTAAAAAGTGCGGTTATTATCCCTGCAGCATGGTGTCCCTATACGAGGTGAACTTCGCACCATCCTAGTTGTGATCCACACTCACACGTTCCAGTAAAAATAGAATCTCTTTTGGCTCAAGCTCTCTGGGACTCTGAATAACTCACAGCTCTCACTTGCCTCGAGTCTGACCTGAGTGTTGCGGCACACCTGACTCATCTCCTCAATGCTCCTCTCAACGGATTTCACTGACATTGTATGTGCAGCTGGGGAGAATATCTATTTTAGGGCATGCCGGACAAGTGGTGGCCCGTATGTGAAGATGTGCTGAACATCATTTGAGCACCCACATTGCAGCTCTAGCATATGGCCCCGGTCTCTGACCCCTGCAGTTTCTCCTCCAGCTGACCCTAACAGCAAAGTCTCCTTTTCCTATGGGGCAAAATGCGATATAGTCTTCAACTGTCACCGTCTCTCTGCAGAGTTCCCTGATCGGGAAAGAATACATTCCCAATGCTTTGTGGGGGACAATGCAGAGGATCACCTGAAGCCAGGAGTTTGAGATTCGCCTGAGCAACATAGTGAGACTCTGTCCCTACAAAAAATTAAAAACTTAACCTGGCATGGTGGCCTTTGCCTGTGCTCTCAGCTACTCAGGAAGCTGAGGCGGGAGGATCTCTTGAGTCCAGCAGCTTGAGACTGGAGTGAGCTACAGTCATGCCACCGCACTCCAGTCTGAGTGACAGAACAAGACCCTGTCTCTAAGAAAAAGAATATAACAAATAAATAAATCAATGGAACAACTTGATCATGTAGCTTTGCTTTCCCATAGCACTTTACACAATTTTTATTATAGCACCCACCACCCCTCATGCCAGACTCCCATTACAGGAATTTATTTATGTGCCTATGCTTCTACATCAAAAAAAATCACTGAGGTCAGGTCTGTATCTTATTTGTTCTTATTTATGTGGCTGTTTCCAGTTCCTGGCACTGGCTCGGGCTTTGCTGCTGCTCCATAAGTGAATAAAGGAAATGGGGCATTTGTGCAGCTCCATTATTTTTAGCAAGCCACTAAGTTATCAATGTAGATTTTCAGTAAAATATAAAAGTTTCACCATTCATCTACCCATGCATCATTTATCCATCCATCCAACTACTCATTCATCCATGTATCCATTTATCTGTTCATCCACCCAACCATCCATGCATCCATCCAATTACCCAACCATCCAACCATCCAACCATCCATCCCTCCATCCAACCACCCATCCACCTATCCATCCTCTATCCACTCAGCCATCCATCCATCCATCCATCTACTCACTCAACCATCATCCATCCAATCATCCAACCATACATCCACCCTACCATACATCCACCCAACCATCCAACCATCCATCCCTCCATCCAACCACCCATCCACCCATCCATCCTTCTATCCACTCAGCCATCCATCCATCCATCCACTCACTCAACCATCATCCATCCAAGCATCCAACCATACATCTACCCTACCATACATCCACCCAACCATCCAACCATCCATCCATCCATCCATCCATCCATCCATCCATCCATCCACCCATCCAAAGAATATGCAATCATGCCTACTCTGCCAGGCATTTTTATGGGAGATCTTAAAAAGTTAAAAAGAAAAGGAAAATAAAGAAAAGATGACTAGGAAATGAGTAAGATATGGTCCTTGCCTTGACATGTGTTGCCATGGAAGAGGAGAAGTAATATATGAAAGCAAAGACCACACGTTCTTCATCTTTTTGTTCCCTGCAGCATCTTGCACAGGGACTTGGATTCAGTAGCAATTTGTAAATGACTACTGAATTAATGAATGAATAAAAACAAACACAATACAAGGCAGTAAGTGTAAAGTGTCAAATAAACGCAAAGCCCAAAAATGCTACAGAAGAGTGGAGAGTGGATCGATCATGCCCAGCTGGGAACCTCAGGGTAGGTGGAATCTGAGCTGAGACAGAACGTCTGGCTCAACTCTGAAACCGGGTGATGAGAACAGGCATTCCAGGAAAGAGTTTATCCACTCACACATGTACTCTCTCCTGTCATGGCCTATCGAAATGCTTGGCACAGAAGTGGACCTCAACAAAAGGTTTTGTTTTGAAGTGGGGTACCCACTGCGCCGAGCTGAGTATTGAGGCAACAGTGAAGGGGACACAGCCTCTGCCCTCAATGAGTCTCTTGGGACAATGACTGAAGGAAGCCAGCAGTAAACTGGGGGTTAGGAAGACAGTATGTAGCCATAAAACAGCAATTTAAACTGCATAGAGTGGAGCAGAGGTCCTAAAGGGACTGTTGATAAATAGGTTTCTAATTTGACTAGGTTTGAATCTCGTATTTGCAATTAGCAGCATCCATTTGCATACAATTAGTGTGCAAAGCCCTTAAAAAGGGTTTGTTTTCTAAAGTAGGTTAAATATGCCCCCCACCCCCACTATAATTGAGTCTGCACTATTGATTTGTTTTACAGGTCTATTATCCTATATAGACCAAGGAGAAACTTTGGCTCAGTCTAGGTCCAAAGGGGAACACTTAGTTATTTTCCCTGCCTGGTCAGAACCAAGGCTGAACTTCCCAGGAGCTCTCACTTAGGAGGTCATATTATCAGGAGTGGTCATTGATGATTGAATTGAACAGTCAATTCAGTTAGTATATGGCCAGATTGTCCACCAGCACCATCAACAACAACAACTGGAAAAAAAAAAAAAAAAATCCAGGGAAGCAACAACCACAAATCAGAGAAACGGGTGATTTGTCATGAGCATTGTGTGGTTTTGCTATAGCCTTTGCTGGCTCATCCATCTTCTGAGCCAGCTTCAGGTTTCCTTTTGATTCCTGTTTCTCTCTGTGGAATTATTCTAGAAGCTTGGGCACGTGCCTCTAAAGTGCAGATTTATTCATGTACTCATTCACTCACTCATTCAATAAACACCTGTTAACAGCTAAGCCTTCTGCTGGGCACCAGGGATACGTTGGTGAACTGAAACAAACACATGCCCTATGGAGCTTACTGTCAAGTGGGAAAAACAGGAATAAATGAACATAAAAATAGGCCAGGCGTGGTGGCTCACACCTGTGATTCCAGCACTTTGGGAAGCAGAGGTGGACAGATCACTTGAGGCCAGGAGTCCAAGACCAGTCTGGCCAACACAGGAGAAACCCCATCTCTACTAAAAATACAAAAATTAGCTAGGTGTGTGGGTACATGCCTATAATCCCAGCTACTCGGGAGGCGGAGGCAGGAGAATTGCTTGAACCTGGGAGGTGGAGGTTGCAGTGAGCTAAGATCGTGCCACTGCACTCCAGCCTGGGGGACAGAGCGAGACTTTTGTCTCAAACAAACAAACAAACAAACAAAACAACAAAAAATAATGTAAAACTGCAGCTCAGTTCATTGCTGCCAAGAGGAAATGCACAGAACTATGAAAACGTATAGGAGCATTTAATGCAGTCATGGAAGCCTTCCTGGAGGAAGTGACTACTCAGTTGAAATATAAACACTGAGTAGAGGCGAAGTAGGGGAGAGATCAGCACATGCAAAAGCCCTGTTGCAGGAAGGAAAGTTCAAGAAGCCAAAAGAAAGAGGGTAGAGGGTTACGATGGTAGCGGTGAGAAATGAGACACGGAAGGTAGGCGGGAGCTAGGTCACTGGGTGGAGGGACTGTAGCTTATGTTTAGGGGCCCGTCTTTACCCTACAAACAGTATAAAATCATTGCTGTGGTTTATCTGGCGGTGGGAAGATTAGACTGGCATACTCAGATTTGAGTCTCAAAAAGATCACTTTGCCACAGTTTAACAATGTTATGGAGGAAAACCATGGCCCCTGCTGGATTCCACTGCCCTCTCACCCACATCCATTGAAGAGTGTTGCTATCTGCCTTTGGCATGCTGGTGCCTCTTACTCTGCTCAGACCTTTCCTGCCAGCCGCCATCCTGGCTGGCCCCCTTCACAACTGTAAGTGTGTGGCTCTCTCTCACCCCTTCCATGGGCCCAGGCCTCATACCACCATCACCTGCTTCCCCAGTACCAGGTGGAACCACAGTCCCCAATTCCACTGGCAATGACTGTAAGACAAGATTGACATCAAGACTGCCACTGTCTCCTGGGATGGGTATTGATGTAGCAGTATAGCTGCTGTGATGAAGTTCGGTTGCTTTTGTCTTTTTAATACCATGCCCCCTTTTCCAGCAATAACATGCCTTCTTTACTTCATACCTCACAGTCTATATGGTGTGGATCAAGCTGATCTTGCTTCCATGCTCTAAGGTGTCATTTATTCCACTTCCAGACAGGATGACATTGATTGGCTCAATGATTTACATGTGACCCACTGAGGGCCAATGAGAGTCAGCCGTGGGATTCTTGCTGAACCTATAGGGGAGGAGCTTTCTCTCCCACCAATATTCCCTGAACATTAAGGGTAGGGGTGCATGGCGACCATGTCTGCAAATGAAGTTTACAGAGATGGAAGTACAGATGAGAGATGCAGAGAAATAGAATTATGACCTTGCCATTCAGTCATTTAGATCCAGCCATGCCAGATCCACCCTTAGCCTTCCCAGTTGCCAATCAATTCCTATTTTTGGTCTAAGCAAATTAGGGTTGTGTTTGTTACTGGCAATGGAAAACAAAAATTCTGTCCTCATCTGGCCTCTTCTCATTGTCCTACAATCACGGCCACCTACAACGTCTGGCCTGAGATGAAGCTAATGGGGTGGTGAAATTAAGAGAGGCGGTTGAGTGGGGCTGGAAAGAACTGGATGTTTATGGCTCCAAAAACTGAAAATCTGGACAATGTTATCCTTGGGCCTTCAGCTGCCACACCTCTGCCAAACACCTTGCACTATAATAAGAAAACACAGTCAGAGCCCCTGCTGCAAAAGTCAGGTTTTCCCCAAAAGTGCCAACCTTCAAGTTTTCCAAAGTCCTAGGCGTGATGCCAGTAGATCATTCCAGATTTCATTTGAAAACTCCCAATTTTATCACTGTGAGTGTCTAAGAGAAACCATTACTAAGAGGTTTGCAGAAAGTACTGACCCAAGGATAAAGGAATCCACCTCAAAATTCTTACCCTATTTAATGGAAGTCATTTTTAAGTTCAATCTTTTTTTATGATGTAGAAATCTCCATTTCCTAATATCAGAAACGTGTGTGTGTGTTCCTTTAATAGCCAAGGTTTGCTTTGTCTTTCCTCAAATTCAAGTTCACCTGCTGTAACTTAGCTTTCCAACCCCATATCTTTTTCATCAGGAGCTGATAAGGCAAAAAAGCCCCTTCCCCTCAGAACAATGGCATGCCACCATGCTTTTGTTGTAACAAACACTGAGAAGTAGTCACCTTCTCCTTTCCTTTTTCCTCAAGGAACTAGCGATCGACTGACTAACACCACCCCGCTCCAAAGGCACACACATCATGTCATGCATTTGAGCTAAAGACCATAATTCAACTGAAAGATTAGGAGGGAATATTGGAAAAGGATGGATTAGGCATGGAATCTACAACCTATCAAGAAGGGAGAAGTGAGATCATACTCTCTTTTTGAACCAAAATACAAAAACAAAAACATGTGCAGTATTTCATGGTTGAGAACTTGGTATCTGGTATCGTCGCCCAAATTCAAATGGCAGACTACACCTAGAACTGCACAGCCTTGGAAAATCTACAAGCCTCAGTCATTTCATCTGCCAAACAGGAGTATAATAGCTAGCTTAGATAATGCATGAAAAGTGCTTAGCATATCCTTTACCTGGAATACAATAAATAATAAATAAATACTGCTGCTACTTTTAAAAAGGTAGGGCTGAGAGCCATAAAAAAGTACACAGATACGGAGTGACATGTCAGAATCTACAACGGAGATTTCTCCCGCTAGACAATGTAGGGTGCACACAACTAGGTGTTCATCCCTCCAGAGGAAAGCCTTTAACTTGTCCTATTTGCTCCACAAGGTAGATCAGGGACAGCTGTGGCGCAATGCTCAAAAGAAGCCACACATATACCTCAACACTTTGTCCAGATGGAGTTAACACAAGCCTGGAGAGGGGGATTAAAAGAATAGAAATGTGTTCATCTGTGAAATTAAAAGTACTACAGCATGACTTACAGCATTATGTGTTGGGGTTGGTCAAAAGCAATAATTAGGCTGAGTATGACTCTGAACACACTCATCATCACACAAAAGCAATTCTATTGAATGAAGAGAGCTGAGTGTCACGGAAGGGGACAACAGGAAAAAGTCCAGGTTGTAGAAGGAAACATGCTAGAGAAGCTGAGGGCAGGTTGAGCCCCACCCCGTGGAAGGCTCCGTGACAGTGTGTCAGGTTTTCTATTGCTACCATAGCAAATAATCATCGCCTTAAAACAACGCATCTATTCACGACTGCACAGTTGCTGTGGGTTGGAAGTCCCAGGCACAGAGTGGCTCAGGTGGGTTTTCTGTTTCAGGTCTCAGAAGGCCAAAGTCAAGGCATCAGCCAGCCTAGGCTCTTCTTTGGAGGCTCCGGGAAAGACTCTACTCCCAAACCTATTCAGGTTATTCGCAGAATTCAGCTCCGTGAGTTGCAGGACTGAGGTCCCTGTTTTCCATGCTCTTGCAGGTGGAAGCTCCCTATTTCCTTCTGGCTGTCAGAAAGAACTAGTTCTTAGCTTCTGGGGGCTGCCCATATTTCTAGTCATGTGCCCCCTCCATCTTCAAAGCCAGTGTCAGTACGTGAAATCCTTCCCTGCTTGCAATCTCTCTACCTCCCCTCTGCCACATCTCTCCAATTCTCTTGTCCACCTACCCTTTCTGATTTGAAGGGCTCCTGTGAGAACTCTGGTCTGCACTGATAACCTTCCTGTTCTAAAGTCAGCTGATTACCTACCTTAATTACATCTGCAAGGTCCCTTTTGTCATGTTACATAACACCACCACAGGAGTAATGCCAGGAGAGGAGATTTCGGGGGCCAAAGTTCTACCTACCACTGGCCCCAAAAATGGCTCCCCTGACATAGGGGCTGGAACCGCTGGAACCTCTTGTCGAGTGGGAACCCCTAAGTTTATGCTCTTCAGACAAGGAGAACCACAAGGCATCCAGAGGGACGAGGAGGCAGCGGGCAAGAAGCAGAGCTGTCATGGGCATCTATCAATCAGGCAGCAGAGCTGTCTTTGGGGCTGGGGCCTTTCAGGAAATGGGAGGTTCTCTAAAGCAAAAATTCCACAAGAGACAGACCTTTGGCTCACTCATAAGAGAATGGATTTCTCAGTCTAGCCACCCAGAAAAGACACAGGTTCTATGATCTGTTAGCTGCGAATGTTCTGTGCAACAACAGGAAGATGCTCTGGAAACTTCTAAAAGGGAGACAGGCAGTTCTTTGATGGGACAGTGACAGGGGTCCCAAACAGTGACAATAAATAAATAATAGCTAGTGGTGCCACTGTCTGTGGACCAACCTACCACCTGAGATCCAGGTCTTGAGCAAGTCTGCATTTCTAAATATCCTGACAAACTACGGAGGCAGGTGTTATCTGTCTCATTCTGAGCAACTTAAGGTTCATAGAGGCTGAGTAAGGCAAGATGCTAGCAGCTGCACGGATGGAGTTGAACTCTCTCTGACGGCACAGGCTACGTTCTTTCCTCTCCACCAGCCCATCAGGCCTCCATTGTCCCATTCTTCCTCCCTCTGCCTTTGACTTCCTCTAGAATGTCCTTGGACCTCACATCTAAGAACTAATGATTTAATTACTGGTGGTTTTTTTTTTCAATGACATAATTAAATATCCACAGCGAGGTAAATCAACCTGAACCTGTTCGAAGGACACTTAAAAACCACCCTGGGATATTTTATTTTGGAGCTTCTCCTATAGATATTTTGGCTTTTATGGATCTAAAATTAGGTTTCCAATTTAGCCCCTGGAGGCAAGAGGTGAAAATGGTTATATACAGCATCTAGGTGGCACATTCTTTTTGGCTCTTCGGAAGGGGCTAAGTGAGGGGACAGAGCAATTGCTTTATTGAACAACGCAAGCGATTATCCTCCGGCTTATTATGGTCAGGCGTTATCTGACCACAGAATGTGGCGTGGACAGACATCCCTGAAAATCCGTAACAGACAGCTCATCAGAGGAAGCGCTTTCCAGCCGAAAGGCTCCCAGCCGACTCTGCGTTCACTGAATTTGCCAGCACTCCTCTGCAAGCAGAAGAGAGCATTTCCTCATTCCTTTCATCTCAGTTAGCACTCAAGAGCAAGATGCACCTGTGCTGTAATAAATGCAGAGATACAGCTGAGGGGGGGAGAGAAAAATAACAAATGCAGCTAGGGGCTTAAAAAAATGGTGTTTGAAGCTAATGACAGCATTCCTGCCTTTATTGCTTCAGGCAGAAACAGGAAGTTAAAAATCTAAGTGGCTTGAGAAAATATAACATTTAGGAAACTCATTTGCAGGCCTCCAGTTGGATTATCCTAATTTATTTCATTGTTGTGGGGTTTTTTCTTTTGGGTACTTTTTTGATCTATTTTTAATGGAAGACTAATGTGCATTCCTTTCCCTTCTCCCCCGCCCTTCCCCCCCACCCCACAGGGATTTATTGAGCAGTAAGACTTTTTTTTTTTTTAAAAAGAAACTTTCTTTTTTAACTTACTTCTTTATGGAGGCAGAGACAGGACTGAGGGGGAAGAAAGTCCCTCTTCACAACCCATTTAATGCCTGCGTGCAGTACCGACTCCTAAAGCTTTATTTCACCTCATTCTTCCAGGAAGGGAAACTATCCTACTGACTCTGAGAAGGTCATCATGTGATGCACTCTTGTCCTTGCTACCGCAGTTCTTAGGCCAGAATCGTGTCTTGCACTGAGCTCCTCTGGGGCTCACTGCCAATTCTGTGGACCACTGCATCCATATGGCCCGCGTGACTCTCAGTGCTCTGAAAAACAAATGCACCACAGAGTTTTCCAGGCCTGCAACGTGTCTGCAGAGTGGAATCATGTCATCACTGCCTCTCTCCTGTGCCCTAGGATGAAGACAGAGAGAAACTCTCTCTTCCAGAGTGAATGCTGACATTTCTTCATTGTGTAAATAAGCACAAAGACTGGTTTGGTCATTTTGTGTGCATCTAGAAACTTCTTGACTATTTCTTCAAAACAGAAAGAGGCAAGGCGCGGTGGCTCACACCTGCAATCCCAACACTCTGGAAGGCCGAGGTGGGCAGATCACCTGAGGTCAGGAGTTTGAGACCAGCCTGGCCAACATGGTGAAACCCCATCTCTGCTAAAAATACAAAAAATTAGCTGGGCATCATGGCACCTCCCTGTAATCCTAGCTACTTGGGAGACTGAGGCAGGAGAATCGCTGGAGCCCGGGAGGTGGAGGCTGCAGTGAGCCGAGATCGCTCACTGCACTCCAGCCTGGGCGATACAGCAAGACTCAGTCCAAAAACAAAAAGAAAAAAAAAAAAAAATACAGAAAGAGAAAACAGGCAGAGGTGTCTCGGCATTCTTGTAGGGGGAGTAAAAGTAAAATTAATTGGAAGAATTTCCTGAACAACCACCTTATTTAAGAAAGTCCAGTAGATCGTTGAATGGTTCTAGAGCACAGCTTCACTGCGAAGCGCTGTGCGGCTCAGCGGCTTTTTTAGGGTTGCCAGACAAGCCTGTGAGGAAGGCAGGACAGGTGATCATTAGCCTGAAGAGACAGATGAGAAAATGACTACGTGGTGAGATGAAATGACATGTTCAAGGTCACAAGGGCAGTTAAAGTAAGAGCCAGGACTGGCTCCGTGTCCAGCGACTATGAGATGAACTTCCCTCCATGCTCAACCCATACGAACTAAAGACAGCTTCTGTCTACCAAGAACATAATACACATACCAAATGAGCTCTAAAGAAAAAGCATTTTCGGGAACCTGGCAAGCAATGAATGAAGCAAGACAATGCAGGGGAGAAAGGGGGGCATACAAGAAAAGTCAAAGAAAAAAAGATGCCAACTTAAAAAAATCCTTAGAAATAAAACCAGTAGTCAGATCGAGCGGGCAACATAAGCCAACAAACAAAAAAAGAGAAAAAAAAGTAAGACTAAAAGGTCAGAATATTTTGGCAGAAGTGGCAGAGGGTATATAAACAGTAACAAGAGAATTACAAAAATTGCTCAAAACAAAACAAACCCCAACACTTTTTTAGTTACAGTATAGACTTTCAAACCTGAATTTGATCTTTTTGATATGGAGCCTTTAGATGCATTAAAACTAAGGGTGGATTTCACAATTAGAAAGACAAGTAGCCTTATTATTGTAAAGTTTGAGATTATATGTTTAAGAAAATCAACCAAATGACACAGCATCAATTTGCTCAACTCAAATCGTGCTTGATATTCCAAGGAAACTGAAAGAATTGGTGCCATTATTATTTGGTTTTCATTTGTTACAGATATACAGGCAAAGCGTTTTCTTTCCTTTTCTGTTTCTTTTTTTGACACAGGGTCTCACTCTGTCACCCAGGGTGGACTGCAGTGGTGTGATCTCAGCTCACTGTAGCCTTGATATCCCGGGCTCTAGTAATCCCCCTACCTCAGCCTTCCAAGTACCTGGGATTACAGATGCACACCACCACGCCCAGCTAATGTTCTGTATTTTTTGTAGAGATGGGGTTTCACCATGTTGCTCAGGCTGGTCTCAAACTCCTGACCTCAAGTGATCTCCCTGCCTCAGCCTCTGAAAGTGCTGGGATTACACATGTGAGCCACTGCGCCTGGCCTTCAGGAAAAGTTTTTCATTCAGAATCTCCCTCCTGTGTTCTGGACCCAGGTGAATTACCAGGGAAGCAGCTATGTGGGAATGTAAAGGAACCTCTCCACTTTCACTCAGAGGGCCGTGCTCACTTACTTATAGGGGCTAAGGGTCAGTGTCACAAGCAGTAGTGCAGTCCTAGGAGGCCTCAAGTTGGCTTTTGCAGGATATTGTGACTTGCATTCCCCAGGTGCTTGAATCTCCACAAAAGCAACTGGATGGGTGACCCGCCATTCATTCCAAAGATCCCAATATGATCTTTGGGAAAGAGTCACTCAATTCAGAGTGCTTACATAGATGTGTACGAAACTCAAGGCCACAGGTTGATGTGACACAGCAAGACAAATCAAATACAGATGTTGTTGTATCTTGACCACCAGTTTTTGTCAGAGAAGACGTTCAGGATATCATATTGTGATATTTGCCCCCATCACCTGTTTATGACTGGACTCCACTGAAGTGATGCCACAAATGTGTCTTGAGCGCCTTGAAGATAAGACAGCTCCTGTCTTCAAGGAGTTCACAGCATGGTAGATAAAACAGACAAGAAATAATTCTAATTCAAAGTGGTAGAGGCTGAAAGATGTAGATGCTGATAAAGTAGGGGAGAGTTACAATTAGGAGAGTCAACTTTTATCTGGAAAGGAAGGGTAGAAAAGATGATCCAGAAGGATGGGATGCGTTGTGCTGAGTCTTGAAAGGCAAAAATCAATCAACAACAATTTCATCATAGGCTCAGATAATACCACAGTAAAAACAAACAGACAAACAAAAAACCCAGAACAAACAAACTCAGGAAGAATTCTCAGAAATCAGTAAGTCCTTGATTTTGTGTTTTTGTTTCTTTTTCTTCGAACGTCCTTTCCTTGATGAGCTTCTAAAATATCTGGTGAAGGACCTGAAAATGAACCCTTCTGAACCCTTCTGACAACAGAAAATCAGGCAATGGAGGCCTTAGGTAGCAGGAATGGTGGGTTCCCTGTGGCTGCTGCTACATCTCGGGGACCACATACCACACTTTCAGAAGCTGTGCTCTTTCTGGACATCCGGGAGCCATTTAGTCCACCAAGTAGTAATGTGCGGTGAGAAAGATTTTCCCTTCAAATTGTGGGATCCGGAAAGAGCTGCAGGAATTTTAATGGTCTTGGCAGGGCTGCCTTTAACTGCTAGTTCCATCCCTGCAACAGCACACCTTGCTACTTTTCCAGTGTCCCACAGTCTTCTAGATTTTTTCAGCTGCGTCCACGCCATTCACGGGGCCGCACGGAGTGGAGCCTTCGCCCTCTATTTTGTTTATTTCCCAGGATTGATCAATGATGATGTGTCGGAAACTGCAAGAGCAGGGATTTAGAAGATCTGATAACTCAGCTGCTCTGCAAGTTTATGTGCCTGGGTCCTCCCTGTTTCTCCTGCTAGCAGTTCTCCAGGTCTGGACAGGTTATCTGGCCTGGGGGAGTGGACTTGCAGTCGAAGCATATGAACAGGTAGTGAATAAGAAGGTAATCTTGAATGCCAAGGAGATCAGGATTTGGACCCCGGGTTGCTTTTTACTTGTTTAGTGTGCCTTATCTAGGAAAAGGGCACAATAATGCCTGCTTCCCAGGATCTTTCTGAAGATGCACATCATATAGAAAGCACTCATATGGCAACTATTATTTAAGAACCTACCATGTGTTGCTACCTTGATTCACTATCTAATTAAAACTTTATAGGAATTTGAAATACTTGCTGTCATTCCCCTTATTTAACAAAACAGGAAGCAGAAGCAGGAGAGATAAGGGAAAATAAAGGCAGAAAGGCAGGCTTTCATCCAAAGTTGATCTGATGCAAATCCAAGACTGCTCCATTATATACTTACAAATGAATATCTTATTTCCTTGAAAGAGAGGAGGGGATGGGCAGACAGCAAAGAAGCACAGAATATCTCTTGACTTGGGACCTCAGCCACGGGATTTGGAATTCATCCCTTCCGGGAAACCAGAGAGAAGTGCATGAAAAGATTTCTCAATTTCTTGCTTATGTTTGCCTGCACAATGATGTCTCAAAATATGTCTCCCCTATGTCTTGTGATGACCATCAAGTTCAGTTAGTTAAGTTCAAGGTCCTCATTAGTGCTCATTCCATTCTGTTTTCTCTTCATGACACATGTGTGAAAAGCATGTCTCAAACATTCTGAGATGAAGCTACCTTTAAAATGCAGCTTTCTCCTTAAGTGTGTGAAATAATGTACTCTGGTGGGTTTTTATTAATTCCTTGCTTTTCCCTCATCCCACTGCCCAGAGAGCTATGGGGGGTCAGTTTTTCTTCTGTCTTCTTCTTATGATTATTTGGGGCAACAGACTTATTTTCAAACTGCTGTCATGCATTTTTACAGCGTGTCCTCAAAACTGCTCCCAAGACTGTAAAAGAGAGTATCAAATATGCAAGGGGTAGGCTGCGCTGGAGGTTCTTGACTTTTCAATCAACCTGATGATTTTAACCCCTTATAACTGAAGAGTAATTCTTCAGGATGGGTTGGCAGTGCGAAAAACAACTAGAATTATTGAAGAAGCCTACTACTTTAAAGGGAGTTGACTATTACCAAATTCTTTAACTATGTCAAGCACACACAAAGAAGTACCCACTCTGCTTCTCCATACAAATCACATCCCAAGCTACTAGAAAAGGAGGGAGCTTCCGTGTTACAATCACGATCATACCTAATTTGAGCTTGGGCATATTAAAGAGTTAATGACCCATCAGCAGCTAAACCAGGAGAGACAGAGAGAGGGAAAGAAATGCTCGCCAGTGCTCCCACCCACTTTATTTCCCAGTGACCCACATTCATCTACATTTTCCTATGGAGTACAGCACAACGTTTACAGTAAAAAATAAAACCAAAGAATTTAATCAGCGCCGTAATTGAA
This sequence comes from Rhinopithecus roxellana, assembly GCF_007565055.1. NCBI lineage: Eukaryota > Metazoa > Chordata > Mammalia > Primates > Cercopithecidae > Rhinopithecus > Rhinopithecus roxellana. The sequence continues at coordinate 59,112,976 of NC_044568.1, forward strand.
TTAAGGCCTAAATAAGTGGGCAAAAAGAATCACCACGATTAAAAAAAAAAAAAGTAGTAAAAGTACCATCCTTGACTGATATGAAGTACTTTTTTTATTTGGTAATGATACCTCTTTTTTTAAAAAAAAATATAATTTCAGTGTAAGGGGATTAATTGCCTTTTCAAACCCGGGAAAGGAAACCTGAAAATTTCTTCTTTCCTATGAGTGGGGGGATGCAAATACAATGTACTGCAGGAATAACAAATGCTCTATTTTCTGAGCACTCTCCCATGATTTATGAAAGGTGTACCTCACTGTGGGAAGATAATGCCATTTGAAATGGTCCATTTCATAAATCTATCCCCCCCATCCCCAGCTTCATATAGGACTACTATGAACTCCTGAATCCAATAATGTTTTCATCCTCTATTGACAAAAAAAAAAAAAAAAAAAAAAAGACTTTGTTTGGAGGAAGGTAATGATGCGCTTACGAAGAGTAACGGCTAACGCTCTGTCTCCAGGGCTTTCTTTGGCAATGGCCACGGAGCTTCCAAGGCGGGGAAACTTGGATAAACAAAATGAAGAAATAATCAACATGCACGACATCCCTAATGTCCTTTTACTGCTAGTGGCATTAATTATAGGACGGGCCCAATCCTCCAAGCGACCGCAGAACCAAATGATCTGCCTGAACACGCTCTCCACCACATGATAGATTTATCCTTGGCAACTGGGCTATTTCCTATTCATTCATGCACCAGTTCAGTATATCTGCTTGTTTATCTAACTGTGAGAATGCTTCTGGAAGAGGATTCTGTGCAAGATGTGAGGCAATCGGGGACCAATCATAAACTTCAGTGACATTCACGGTTGTGAGTCTTTCTGGTCATAACAAGAGAGAAGTGATATATACATCCCAACGCCATGCAGGCTCCAGAAGACCCTTATGAAATATGAGTAGAGGGGGCAGAAGAAACTTCCTTGGGATCCAAGCAAAACGACAGCACAGACATGAAGAGTGACTGAAAATACATGACCGATACGACTCATTAGAATGAAGCTGTACATTACACCAGGATCAACTTCTTCTCTTGAAAGACTCTAAGGATCAGGATAAGGAGACAATAAGATAACACACAGGGCCTTGATGTCATGAATACTGAAAAGGAAAGAGAAGTAAACCCGCTGGGTAAGATATGCTTTGTGGTCATTCAAAAGGAAAAGAAAAGTGAATGTAAAAAAAGAAAGAAAAGAAAGAAAAACATACGCGAACGTTTAGGGTATTTTAACCTCAGCGGAGATTAGCGCCTTTGAGAAAACCCATATCCCCCCACTCAGATACTAATGGATTAAGAAGCAGATGGAACACAGGATGTTGATGGAAATGATGTAAAAATGTGAATTCGAAAGAACTCCTAACACCGGATACTCCTCCTGATTCTGGAATTTGCATATTTTGACTTGTATTTAAAAAGCAATTTCAAGGTCAGCTTCGGTAGAGAAACACTGAGCTAAGATGGGAAGCAACCCCATTAAAAATCTACCAATGTTCTGCATATTTATTCTTCTTCTATAGTAAGCAATGACGAGTCATAAATCAAAAAATCAGGGTAAATAAATACCACAGAGGTTATTTTATACAAAATATATACTCCTTATGCTGTCTATTTATACACACAAACATTTCTATTACTCGAATTTATAACGTGTGTAATACATGCATTCATGCTTTAAGAATCTGCATATGTTTACTTAAGATAGAAAAAAATGTATTATTGTCCCAAGTCTTGGAAGACCCTGGCCCAAATAAAATGATGACCACCTCAAATGCATTTTTGTATAATGGGATGAAAGTAATGTTTATTCTTAAAAGCTTCAGACCTGTGGTGTGTGTGTGTATATATATATCTATTATATAATACATATATAATATATATAAATATATAATATATACAATATATTATATATATTTATATAGATAGATTTAAAATGTCCAGTTATGTAGACTTTATGGTCTAACCATGAATATCCTATCTGGGTGGGGTTATATATATATATGTATATATATGTACTGGTATTATATATATACACTAAATACATATATACATATATACACACATATATAGTATATATATTATATATTGTATATATGTAGTATATATATATGAACTGGGTCAACTTGGGCCTTGAACTCGAGCAAAAGCATGTACAAATGTCAAAAACAACATCCACAAGTCTATACCCAAAAGATCGCCAGACCTGTGTCACCTTGATGAAGGATGATGGAAGAGGGGCAGGCTAAAAGGGGAAGTGGAATTTGGAGAACTGAAGTTGTCATTAAAAGGGGCTGGGTTACCCAGAAATGGGGATTTTCCCAGTAGACTTGGGTACCTACAAAGCCCAAACACGTTTGTGTTTCAGGGAACTTCCTTTTGATAATTTTTAATAGTTTGATATCTGATCATTGAATAATCTGACAACCTGATAAAATGGCATTCTAAGCCATTTCAGTAGCCATATACAAAAGTCAGCCCTCTTTATTTGCCACTTTTGCCAAAAATAAATCTCCTGCTTTATTCATGAGACTAGAGTTGAAACAACTTTTGCCCATTTCTCAAAAAATTAAGTCCACCCTTAAAGGATACACATTTGCCACTGGTGAGCTAATGCCAAAGAAAGAACCAAAAATCAAAAGTAATGCACAAGAAGAAAATTATAAAAAGCGTCCCAGCAATTGTAGCGTCATTAGGCATCATCTGTAAGGGATACACATTACTGAGGAGGGCAAACACACCATCCAGGTAGCAGCCTCTCAAGATGAGGCACTGCCTTTTATCCATCTTTAAAGCCCAATACCCAATTCTGTGTCTAGCAGACAGAAGATACTCCATGAATATATGTTGATGATTATATACACTGTTCTGGGAGGCATTTGTAATAGCAGCATGGACATGACTTTGAACCCAAGTCAACGGGCAGCAAATCCAGCAAGGCCACTGTCCTGTCTAAAACTCTCCTGTGGCTGCCCACTCCACTTAGAAATTCCATTTCTTTTTCAAACCTTGGGCTGAAAGACTGCAAAACCTCTCCATTCACATCAGATTTCAATCTCAACCATGTCATTACACTTCATATTCTACCTTTGTATTTTTCAGTTGTGCTAAGGCAGCATTCCCCCTGCCTGGGCCTCCCACTCTCCAGTACCACGCGGTTGGCCCTGGCAACTCAGCCTTCAGATTCCTTAAAGAGTTTCCTGACTTTCCTGAAATTAGGCTGCTCTCATCACCAGCCCTTCTCTATATATAATGGGCCATACCTCACTTCTCTCCTGTATATTGCTCTCTCATTCATTCATGGACTATATGTCTACACTAGAACAAAGACACTTCATCTCCCTTCATTGCTGTTTCCCCAACCGTTAGTACGTAGTAAATGCAAAATAAATCCCTGTGGAATAAATGAACAAATGGATGAATAAACTAAAATGCCCAGAGATGACTCTTTTTTTTTTTTTTTTTTTTTTTTTGAGACAGAGTCTCGCTCTTTCGCCCAGGCTGGAGTGCAGTGGCGCAATCTCCACTGACTGCAAGCTCCGCCTCCCGGGTTCACACCATTCTCCTGCCTCAGCCTCCCGAGTAGCTGGGACTACAGGCGCCCGCCAGCACGCCCAGCTAATTTTTTTTTTTTTTGGATTTTTAGTAGAGACGGGGTTTCATCATGTTAGCCAAGATGGTCTCGATCTCCTGACCTCGTGATCCGCCCATCTCAGCCTCCCAAAGTGCTGGGATTACAGGCGTGACCGACTGCACCCGGCCAAGATGACACTTAATATTTGCTGTATTTAATAAAAGCCCACTGCTGCCAGTTGCCAATTCTGAGGGGACAGGTCAGCTCAAACAGGCCCACTGAGACAGCTGCTGGAGAGAGAAAACTCATGAAACAGGGCCCTTGCCTTTGAAGGTTTCACTGTCTCACACGATGGTCCTCAAGCTCTCTGTGGCCAGGCCTTTGCAATTCATAAATATCACCATCCCAGGAAACACCATCAGTGGTGTACACGGGTTCCAACTTGGAGGCTACACTCTGAAGGATGGTCCACACCCTAGGTGGAAAAGGTAGGGTCTGGGCAACACTCATCTACTTCCTGTCTTTCCTTGCCTCACCTGTAGTTCATGTCCAGGTGTGTGCAAGTCCTGCCTTCATGTATTTCACAGTCCTCTCAAAAGAGCCATCCTGTCTTTCCCAGAGGCTAAGAAGGCCCTGACATTCAGCGCCAGATACAAGAACATGAAAAATAAAATCACAGGGTCTGAGTGGGGCTCTCAGCCCTGCTGCTGGCTGCCCAGACTTGGGAAAGTGACCTGTCTCCCCATAGGACGGTGAGGACAACAGTACCTTAGGCAAGGACTTTGAGAATTAAGTCACATGAGGATTAAGGAAACACTGAACACAGAGCTTGGCACATTAAAAAGCTCTACAGGCGGGCATGGTGGCACACACCTGTAATCCCAGCACTTTAGGAGGCAGAGGTAGGTAGACTGCTTGAGCTCAGGAGTTCCAGACCAGCCTGGCCAACATGGTAAAAACAGGTCTGTACTAAAAAAAAAAAAAAAATTAGCCAGGCATGGCGACATGTGCCCGTAGTCCCAGTTACTCAGGAAGCTGAGGCAGGAGAATTGCTTCAACCCAGGAGGCAGAGGTTGCAGTGAGCCGAGATCATGCCACTGCACTCCAGCTTTGGAGACAGAGTGAGACCCTGTCTCATAAATAAATAAATAAATAAATAAACAAAGTTCTATAGCTGGGCACAGTGGTAGATACCTGTAATCCCAGCACTTTGAGAGGCCAAACAAGGCAGATCACTTGAACTCAGGAGTTTGAGACCAGCCTGGGCAACACGGCGAAACCCTATCACTATTTAAAAAAAAAAAAAAAGTTAAAAAAATACAAAGCTCTCTAAATGTATGTTTAGCACCTCCATAATTTACATAACCATGGAAAACACACACTCAAAGAAAAAGGATGTCTTTATTAACGTGTAATTCTTCCAACTGTATCAAATTGGCATAATTGAAAATGAAGCTGTATTGGAGAATCAGGGTAAAACGTGGCTTATATTATTTGGGTCACTTTTAGGTAAATTTGAAAGACTATTAAAAGTTAAAAGTTTTCTCTTCTGCTCTGCTCCCCTCTCCAAAAATCCATATGTATGTTCCTCTTGATGGAAATGTGATATAGCAACATGTTTTAAAAACTAAGAATTGGAACGATTGATGAGAACGAATTATTGAGAAGCTATTTTGAAGTTCCTGTAGTTTAAACCTATATTTCCACTTAATTTTCCAGGACCAGGTTTAGTACATTTGTACCAAACAATATATGACCATATTCCAAAATCCAAATGGATTACTAATGGATTAATATGCTTTAAAAAGCATCTTTACAAGATTTAACCATGAAAAACTCCTTGCTTCTCTTGGCTTCTATTTAGCATGCGACACCCTGTAATACTTCAAGTTAAAGAGTTACAGAAGCCTGGAATTTTATATGAGCCTGACAGTGATGGATGAAAACCATACTCTAGACATACTTCAAACAGTAGCACTGACTTTTTTTTTTTTTTTTTTTTTACTTAACTCATAGTTGATCCACTGGAGCCATTTTCTGGAAAATGTGATTGCTGAGCTGTTGTCAGAAATCTCTCCTTACCTAGGGTAAGTTGGTTTCCAAACCAAGAGGAAAAAGTACATCAAGACATGTTCCAAAACCAATCCAGCCTGTGGACCTTGCCCAAGGTGTACCAGCCAGAAATTTGAGACGTCCTGGAATTCTGAAATTCCTACCAGAAACCAGGTTAACATTCACCACTGGCATGGGTTTTAATAGGTTGCCTCAACTGCTTGCTAGCTAGCATTTACATATCTGTTTATTCACTGAGTAGCTAAGCCTACAGAGAAAAGAGCTGTAGAGAGTAAGAATCTTACCTATCCCGGGGAGATCATGCAAAGCTTGGGTTAGTTTTGGGGTCTTCAAAAGGTTCAGAGTCATTCCAGATAAGTCCAGGGAAAACTCGCTTGGGATGGACCACTTGGGATGCAGCCATCTTAAGCCCTGTCCAAGGGTTGAAGGCCCACGTTAAAAGTACTGAAGGCATACGCAGCACATACCAAAAGTCAACTATTAAACTCGCTGCCTTTGCCTATTAGATCTTCTTATCTTGCCTTCTCTGTTTCTGTCCATGGACCACTATTCTCCAGTTCTGAGACCAAAAGTCATCATTACCCCCTTTCCTTTCCATCACAACCAATCACTTACCCTCCCAACTTATGGCCAGTCTCCACTCTCCTTTCATTCTTACTCTCCAAACCCACTGTGTCGGCAGCACTTCAGCATCTAGCAACTACAATCCCATCACACCCTCCTAGCTTGTTTCTTGGACCCTAGCTGCTGCTGCTGCTTCTTTTTTTTTTTTTTTGAGACAGGGTCTCACTCTGGCCCAGGCTGAAGTGCAGTGGTGTGATGTGAGCTCACTGCAGCCTCTACCACCTGAGCTGAAGTGATCCTCCCACCTCAGCCTCCCAAGTAACTGGGGTACAGGCAGGTGCCATCACACCCAGCTAATGTTTGTATTCTTTGTAGAGACGGGGTTTCACCATGTTGCTCAGGCTGGTCTCAAACTCCTGGGCTCAAGCGATCCACCTGCCTGGGCCTCCCAAAGTGATAGGATTATAGATGTGAGCCATCGTGTCCAGCCAGCTTCTTCCTTCTTAACATCTGCTCTCTATATGCCTGCATTTAAATCTCTCAGGAACACACTTGTTATCATGTCATTGTTCTATTAAATCTGCTGTGGCCCCAATGTCAAACAGAGTTTAGATGCTGGGTTCTGGCACTGAAGATCCTGAAGATCCTCCACAAAGACCCCACATCAGCAAGGCCTGCATGGTGGTGGGTTGCAGGGGAAGAGGGTAGGGTAAAAACAGATGCTACTTCCAAATCATGTTCTCTATACGTTTCATAGTTTGACAAGTTATGTTTCTTTCTTTTCTTTTCTTTTCTTTTCTTTTCTTTTCTTTTCTTTTCTTTTCTTTTCTTTTCTTTTCTTTCTTCCTTCCTTCCTTCCTTCCTTCCTTCCTTCCTTCCTTCCTTCCTTTCTTTTTTTTTTTTTTTTTTTTTTATGGGGTCTCACACTGTCGCGCAGGCTGCAGTCCAGTGGCGTTATCACAGTTCACTGCAGCCTTGACCTCCTGGGCTCAAGTGATCCTCCAGCTTTAGCCTTCCAAGCAGCTAGGACTACAGGTACGCACCACCACACCTGGTTAATTTTCTTTAAATTTGTTTTGAGAGATGGTGCCTCTATGTGTTGCCTAGGCTAGCCCCAAACTCCTGGTCTCAAGTAATTCTCCCGCCTTGGCCTCCCGAAGCACTGGGATTACAGGTGTAAGCCACCTCACCCAGCTGCAGTTATGTTTTGATATGGTTTGCCGGTGTCCCCACCCAAATCTCATCTTGAATTGTAACTTGTAACTCCTACAATTCCCACATGTCGTGGGAGGAAGCTGGTGGGAGGTAACTGAATTGTGGGAGCAGGACTTTCCCATGAGGTTCTCGTGATAGTGAGTAAGTCTCAAGAGATCAGATGGTTTTAAAAAACAGTAGTTTCCCTACACAAGCTCTCTTCTCTCCTCTGCCCCTACAATTGTGAGGCCTCCACAGCCACATGGAACTGTAAGTCCAATAAACTTCTTTCTTTTGTAAATTGCCCAGTCTTGGGTATGTCTTATGAAGCAGCATGAAAATGGGCTAATACATGTCTTAAAGGAGAGTTCACACTGGCTCCTCTGACGTATCCTAACCTAAGCTATTCCACCATCTTGGTCTTCAGAACTGTTATGTCAACATCTCAACTTCTTTTTATTTCTTAAGACGGAATCTCCCTCTGTTGCCCAGGCCGGAGTACAGTGGCACAATCTTGGCTCACTGCAACCTCCGCCTCCTGGGTTCGAGCGATTCTCCTGCCTCAACCTCCTGAGTAGCTGGGACTACAGGAATGCGCCACCATGCCCAGCTAATTTTTGTATTTTTAGTAGACACTGGGTTTTGCTAAGTTGGTCAGGCTGGTCTCGAGCTCCTGACCTTAGGTGATCCGCCTGCCTTGGCCTCTCAAAGTTCTGTGATTGCAGGCGTGAGCCACCGTGCCTGGCCAACATCTCGCCTTTTAAAAAAGTGTTCGAAGAGTCTCCTATGGGAGATGGTGCCCAGGGGTAGCAACTGATGCTTTCGATTTGCAAACTTTGCTCCCCCAGTCCAGCCTTCTGTCTCATAGAAACTCTTATCTGAGAGTCTGGGTGAGTCTCATTCCCAAGGTATGGACAGGACGTGGTCTACTGATTCGACCACAGGGCAGGCAGCAAGGTTCAACCTGGACGATGTCCTCCTGCTAAGAGACTTTATGGAACTTATGTCTGTCCTCCAGACAAGGGGGCTGGGCCAGGTGACCTCCCAATGCCTCCTTGCTCCTCACCTTGTCCGTTTGTTCTCCAGGAGGGGCTTGGGACCAGCCTGAGTCATCTCTCTTCTGGGAAGGTCCCTCCCTACCACTTCCCAGGCCCTGAGCAATGGGCCAGCTCTCTGTGATGTGGATATAGTGTGTTTTAACTCCACCGGGTCCTCCCATGGGGGGAGTTCACCCCAGAGGCCACAGCTGCAGGCTTCTCTTTCAGGGAGGTCAGCAATTCCAGCGCTTGGTCGGCACCTCTTGAAAACGGTGCCAGGAACATTTCGAGGACAGCATTTTCCTTGGCAGGTGTGCCTGCCGGCAGGGCCCACTTCAAGGTTTGCAAGAGCAGGAAAACGACATCTGGGATCTATCTGTGGCTGTCGGTGCACACATTTTGAGGGGCAAAGTGAAAAAGAACTGTCTGACGCAGCATGTTCTTATCCAGGCATAGGCTGTCTATACAAAGAAAAACACCAGGGTGGAAAACCGGCCTGAGGGACACCTGGAATTGTCTCAAGGGCTGCCTCAGGTCACTGCCTGGTCAGCATAAGAAGTACCTCTCTGCTTGCGGACAGGACCAGATACCTTCACCCCTTCTGAAGAATTTAATACAATACTTCATGCGCAGCTTAGAAAAGGGCTACCCCTCTATGTTGGAAGGACTGGGAGTCAAGCCCTTCAGACACACCAGCAATTCAAGTGGTGTATTAGTCTGTTCTCACGCTGCTAATAAAGACATACCTGAGACTGGGTTATTTATAAAGGGAAGAGGTTTAATTGACTCACAGTTCCACATGGCTGGGGAGGTCTCACAATCATGGCAGAAGGTCAGTGAGGAGCAAAGTCATGTCTTACATGGTGGGAGGCAGGTGGGAGGCAAGAGAACTTGTGCAGGGGAACTGCCCTTTATAAAACCATCAGATCTCATGAGACTTATTCACTATCACGAGAACAGCATGGGAAAGACCCACCCCCATGATCCAATTACCTCCCAGCATTCAAATCCCTCCCATGAGACGTGGGGATTATGGGTGCTACCGTTCACGATGCGACTTGGGTGGGGACACAGCTGAACCATATCAAGTGGGCACTGTCAACCTGAAATTGCCTTCAAACTTCTGCCCAAGTGTCTTGTCCTCTGTGAACAGTTGGAAAAAACTAAACACTTGTCCCTCTGTATTCCAGGCAGACCTGTAGATGACCCATGACTGCAAATTCTGCGCTATGTTACACCTAATTACTTTTATATGTGCCTCCTCTATTAGACTATAGGTTTCTCAAGGTCAAGGATCAGGTACTCATTGCCTTGGTATCCTCACCTTTTTCTTCCAAGCATATGCCAAGCAATCCTTGTTAAGCTGAACTGTCTCAGCCCAGCAAAATATGCTGACTATGCAGAGTTGTATATTTCATTTCGAGCTCAAATTTTTATGTGCTGAGGACTTCCCTTTTTCCGTCCATCACTCTTCCATCCTGTTCATTTCCTTAGTGGGGTAGGTGTCCTCTCAGCCTTTCAGTCTCCGAAGAGAAGAAGACCTTCCCTGTCTACCATTCACACTGGGAGTTTCTCTTACTGTTCCTACAGCATGTTGACCTGGGTTTCCATTATCCCTCCCCACGCAGCATCTCCAGGGTCTTGTCAGTTTTCCACTGTTCCTGAGTGTGGTAACTGTCTGTGGATGTGCATATAGCTCTGTTTTCATAAGCTCCTAAGGACAATGATAGGACCCTTTATTTTGTTTACACTAAAATCGATTAAATTCTTTTTTTTTTTTTTTTTGAGATGGAGTCTTGCTGTGTTGCCCAGGCTGGAGTGCAGTGGCCGGATCTCAGCTCTCTGCAAGCTCCGCCTCCCGGGTTTATGCCATTTTCCTGCCTCAGCCTCCCGAGTAGCTGGGACTACAGGCGCCGGCCACCACGCCCGGATAGTTTTTTGTATTTATTTTAGTAGAGACGGGACTTCACCGTGTTAGCCAGAATGGTCTCCATCTCCTGACCTCGTGATCTGCCCATCCGGCCTCCCAAAGTGCTGGGATTACAGGCTTGAGCCACCGCGCCCAGCCAAATCTATTAAATTCTTATTTACCATACGCTCATCACTATGTAAAACATTTCATGTGTATTTCTCATGTGATAATCACATCAAGTGTAGGAGACACATGTTGCTATCCCCATTTTATGGATGAGGAAACTGAGGCTGCTAGTGACATGTGCAGGTTCATAAGGGTACTAGTTAGTGATAGGGCCTGGGAACGAACCCAGAACTAATTGAACACAAAGCCTGTGCTACATTTAACTGCCATTCCACTTGTCTTTGTCACCTCAGTGCCTGGCACAGCGACTGACCTGTGAACAGTGGGTACTCAGCAAATACGTGGGGTGAAAGCATCACAGGTGCCATGGAACCTTGCTAAGATGTTTCAGTCAGTTCTTCTCCTTCACTTTACTCACTGATTTTTCCATTCTACTCTTAGTCCTTGATAAATCTACTCAATAGGATTAACTGCAATTAACAGGAAACCCAAACAGTGGTGCCTTCAAACTGAGTGAAGTTTGTTTAAAAAAAAAAAAAAAAAAAAAAGAGTCCTGGTCGGGTGCAGTGGTTCATGCCCGTGATCCCAGCACTTTGGGAGGCTGAGGCCAGCAGATCACTTGAAGCTAGGAGTTCAAGACCAGCCTAGGCGACATGGTGAAATCCTGTCTCTAACAAAAGAAAAGAAAATACAAAAATAAAAAATAAAAAAATTAGCTGGGTGTGGTGGTGCACACCAGTAGTCTCAGCTACTCAGGAGGCTAAGGTGTGAGGATCGCCTGAGCCCAGGAGGTCGAGGCTACAGTGAGCCATGATTGTGCCACTGCACTCCAGTCTGGCTGCAGAGGAGATGCTGTCTGGGAAAAAAAAAAAAAAAAGGAAGGAAGGAAGGGAGGGAGGGAGGAAGGAAGGAAGGGAGGGAGGGAGGGGGGAAAGGGAAAGGGAAAGGGGAAAAGGGAAAGGGAAAGGGAAAGGGAGGGGAGGGGAGGGGAGGGGAGGGGAGGGAAGGGAAGGGAAGGGAAGGGAAGGGAAGGGAAGGGAAGGGAAGGGAAAGAAGAAAGGAAAGAGTCGTGAAATAATCCACCCCAAACTCTGGGGCATGGTGTAATGTTCAGGACCCAGGTTCCTCCCGTCTCCATTCACAATATTGTTTCTCTGCCAGACCCCACATCCCAGACAGCAGGAAGGGAAGGAGGAGAGTGAAGAAGGCGAGAAGCCATGCTTCCTCGAAGGACACGCCCTAGAAGGCCATGTGGGATTTCCCTGCCACCCCATTGGCTAGAACTGGGTCACATGGTCACAAGGTCACAGAGAGCTGGCTGCAAGGGCAGTTAGGACAGGGAATGTTTATCCTAAACCACCATGTACCTCTTAGAAAAAATTCTGTTTCTAAGAAAGAAGGATGGGCTAGATACTGGGTAAAAAGGCAAGGGTCCGTGCACAATCGCATTTCCTGAGCCTGAAACCCAGTCTTTCTTGGGTTTATGGCATTGCCCCGGGTCAGATTCCGGTCATCTTGGACTGACCCTCTGCAACCTCGTCTTTCCATTTTCTTTTCAAAGCTGCGTTCCTAAATGCTCTTCCTGAGTTCTTTGTTGAGCTGGCTGCAGCATGCAGTCCATGCGGGTCTTTAGTCCCCATCCCAACCCCAGAAATAGAAGCAGGGCCTGGCAATCTTATCCTGCCCTCCTTCTCCACCAGACTCAATAAATATTTGGGGAGGAGAATGACTGAAGGTATGGCCATCTCACTCGGATCCCAGATCCCACTCGCATACGGTGCCAGTATTTTTTTTCCCTCTCCTTAGCGTTGGAAATACATTTTTAAACAGTGTTATATAGCAGTTCCTCTTCAAAATCCTTCTTTCCTATTCTTTAGCAATGTCTTTATAAATCACTGTTATAAAAATAAGGCAAGCAGAAGGAAAAATATGCTGTACCTAGAAACTGAAAATTCAAGTATTTGCTTTTTATTGGACACTTGAGGCTCTTAAAAAAAGAGAACTGCTGGAAAACTTAAATACAAAAAAATCACTGTATGATAACATAAAAGCCCAACAGAACTGAAGAGTTTACGAAAATAATTTGAATATTTACACTTCAATTTACGATCTGAAAATCACCCCCAAACCATGTTCTTATTCTTAAATGGATTTCTTGAGAGAGAGTTAAATACATTTTGATTATTTTGACATGCTGTCTGCTTGGATGTTCTGTGCAATGATTTGAAGGCAAAAAGGAAATTCTTTAAAAATCTAATGAAAGCATATGTGAACGTATATCATATACAAAGAAATGTACATTTATATGCATGCATATATGTAAAGTTTAACAAACATCTCAACCTAAAGGGGTACTTCTGGTTGTTTTATTGTTACAGGAAAATACTGTAAATTTAACACGAATGAAGCCTAGAGTCAAAACATATTATAATTCTCTTGACAGAGAAGCTTGGGTTCAAGCTCATATCTTTTTGTTTTCTAAAACTGAGGCTTGCATGATCACTGTAACTGTGTTTTACACACATTACAGAAACACAGCAATGCGGGTCCATAAAAGTGTTGATGAGAGAGAGCCAAATATACCAAGTGATCACATTTTCTTTCCTGTATTTTTTTTCCAGTAAGTGAAAGAAACTCCTTCTCAGAATTTCTTACATTTCATCTATTTAGGAAGTATATTTACAACTATTTTAACAGGCCCCCAAAGCATCGAGTATCTGTAACGAAAAATCAGTATTCACCTCAGAAGGGGAAAAGATATTCGCAACAAGAAATGTGGTAGGGAAAGCATAGTTCCCAACACTTTATTATTAAACTCGTGGGTTTAATGAAAACCAAACATGGAGAATGTTATGTAAATACATACGGACAAAAGGCTTTTGAAGTCCAGGCGACCACAGTATCCAGGATCTGGGACTATGATTTTTTTTGTTTGTTTGTTTCTGCATTCTAGCAAGACTTCATATAACACACACACACACACACACACAAACCCTGAGATTGTTTGTTCAGTTTTAAGCACAAATCTCTGCAAACTTAAGCAAAAGGGATGGCTAGGAATATGTAAGTGTCTGGGCAAAAGAATAATTCATTGAACTTCAGTTAGAAACAAAAATAAACAGTAAGAGAAATCCCTCCTTAATCTGCCTTCCAAAGAAAGACATTTATTCAAGGATACACAGGCAAATTTCCCCACGCTGGAGCATTGAAACGAAACTAAAAATCAGAAACAAAAGACACAAGCCCAGGCACCAAGTAAGCTCAATAAATAATTGCTTGATTAAGTCTGATAATTACGCCTTAATTACCTTCCTTCTCTCCAATTTAGATTTAAAGGAAAACACAACTGCAAATAGTTATGCGAACTACAAAGGGTTGTAGTGCTAGTATCTATGCAACTTCAGAAGTCAAATGACTAACATCCATTTATCAGATATCTATTGAGTGCCTACCTGCAGGCTGGCTCTGGGCTCTGTGCCGAGGCAGGGGGATGAAAAGAGAACTCCTACCCCGAGAGAATTTACAAACAGACATGTAGACAGACACGTGGTAATAATAGAACAGTTATTAATGGTCTGCTATGTGCCAGACGTTGGGATGTGTTATCCCAGATAATCCTTGAAGCAACGCACTCAGCGTATCTTATGATTATCATCTCTGTTTTACACAAAAACTCAAGGAAATTAAATGATTTGCCCAAGGTCACCAGGATCAACAGTCAACCAAGAGCAGGCTCTGCTGGAGGCTGGTGTCATGCTTTCCCGGAAGATCAGACTCAATGGATAAGTAACAAGCAGCCAGGCATTGAAAATCCTGCTCACGAGTACCACATACCTCCTTCCCTCCTCCAAACAAGGTCCGTTTTATACAGGAGAAAACTCAGGCTGGGGAAAGCATCACAGTGAGTTTCTCAAGGTGAAGAATGGCGCCCGGGCAGGGCATGGTGGCTCACACCTATAAATCCAGCAATTTAGGAGGCCGAGGTGGGTGGATGGCTCGAGCTCTAGAGTTTAAAACCAGCCTGGGAAACATGCCAAAACCCCATCTCTACAAAAAACACAACAATTACCCAGGTGTCATTGCCGGTGCCTGTGCTCCCAGCTACTTAGAAGGCTGAGGCGGGAGGATCGCTTGAGCCCAGGAAGTAGAGGCTACGGTGAGCCTTCATCGCGCCACTGTACTCCAGCCTGGGTGACAGAATGAGACCCTGTCTCAGAAAACAAAAACAAAAACAAAACTGATATCAAAGTGGCACTCAGCTCTCCATACCCAGACGCAAGGTCTTTCCAGAAATGCAGAAAGACTTTTCTCCATCAAGTCTTTCAAAAGCAAACAACTTTCTCAACATCTTAACAACTAATAAAGGCCAGAGCAGTGTATGCTGTCCAAAGATCAGCCCTTGCTGAATGAATGAACTGACAAACCACTCCCGCATCACAGACCAACAGCAAGGAAGTATATGTCTGCTTTCTGCAAAATGACTGAAAACAAGTTTGTAAATGGCCACAACTTCACCGTGCTGCTCCTCCTCAAAGACAAGGGTTGAGAAGCCATAGACACAAATTCAGAATTTCAGTAACCAAGAGAAATTATAGCCAGTTACATTCAAATTGCATGGGCCAGGCTTTATTTTCTTTCTCTTTTTTTTTTTTTTTTTTTTTTTTTTGAGATAGGGTCTCACTGTCACCCAGGCTAAAATGCAACGGCATGATCATGGCTTACTGCAATCTCCACCTCCCGGGCTCGGGAGATCCTCCCACTTTAGCCTCCCAGGCAGCTGAAATCACAAGTGGACACCACCATGCCTGGCTAAATTTGTAAATTTTTGAGAGATGAGCTTTTGCCATGTTACCCAGGCTGGTCTCGAACTCCTAGGCTCAAATGATCCACCCATTTTGGGTCCATCCACTCCCAAAGTGCTGTTTTTTCTTAGGGTTCCGCAATTGGCTATAAACCTCTATCAAGAGCAATAGCTTCTCCTTACCTGTCCTCTCTGTCTCCATAATTGATCATAGACTCTACAATTTACAGTTAGCTCTACCCACATCCCTTCCCTTCTCCCTGCCCTCCTGGTTCACGTTCTTTCTGCCCAATCGCTTTCATGGTCTGAAACAGTCCCACATTTTACCTTCATTCTGAAGGTAGGCAAGGGTGTGATCACATGAAAAACCAAGAAATGACCAAACCCTGGTAGGCTAGAACTAGGGTTTTAGCCAGGCTCTTTTCCTCTGAGCACAGCTTTCTTGTTGGCCAAATCATCGCCCTGCAAGAGCAAACAGCATCTTCACCCTCAGAGAGAAACAAAATATGACCAAAGATCTGGAAGGTGGAGACTTCTCTTCTCAAATCTTGGCAAAAGATACATGCAAAAACCTGGTTCTCATTGAGGAAAAGAGTTCTTTACAGTTTGATGAAGCAGAAATATATTTTAAAATGTGCATCTCCTCCCTGCAATATTATCCCTTCTGTTTTACAGCAATAGCTCCCTAGTGGAAACAAGCAGAAAACAACACACATAAGCGAGTTCCTGGTGAAGATACTGGGAACTTAAAGCAGGACATGTTTGAAATGTGAGGGCATTTTTGAACACCAAGGAAGGTAATTATTCCCTGGGACTCCATGGACATATTTTGCCCAAGAGCTGTCCTTTCAAACAATAACTGAGAAGGGTGAATCTCGCTTTGTTGCCAGTTTAGAACTTAGTGCTTATCATCTGGGCAGTTGAGGGGTTATTTTCCTCAATCCCAGTATGCTGCCACCCAGTGGCGGCAATGATCAGCCTTGGTCATGTGGCTTCTACAAGGCTTAGCCAATGAGCACTTTTTCTTTTTGTTTTTGTTTTTAAGTCAGGGTTTTACTTTGTCATGCAGTCTGGAGTACAGTGGCAAGATCATTGCTCACTGCAGCCTCGACCTCTCAGGCTCAACCAATCATCCCACCTCAGCCTCCCCAGTAACTGGGACTATAGGCGCACACAATCATGCCTGGATAACTTTTGTATTTTTTGTAGAGACAGGGTTTTGCCATGTTGCCCAGGCTGGTCTTGAACTCCTGAGCTCAAGTGAGCCTCTTGCCTTGGCCCCCCAAAGTGGTGGAATTACAAGCATGAGCCTCCAGGCCTGGCCAAGTATGTTTATTTCAAAAAATAAACATTGAGAGCACACTGTGTACTAGAGTCTAATAAAGGATAGATGCATTTTCAGACATATGTTGTCACCAACAATTACAATGCATTGCAATAAAGTAGTCTACAAGAGATGTCTATAAGGTATTATAGAAATACTTAAACAGACAACATCATCTTGCAAACTCTACAGAATGACCAGATTATAAACTTATTCAAGGTATTAATGGTTACTTTTACACAGAAACCAACTAATAAATGTTGAATGAATAATCGTGGAGTAAATTAACACTTTCTAAACAGTCAAAAGGCCTCTGATATATGTTTTTACCAGTACTGGCTTTCTTATCTGCCTAACAACAGCGGAAGGATTTTATACATGAGGAAACTGGGCTGAAGAGAGTCTTGCGTAAATTACTCAAATACAACCAATTAGCCTGTAGCAGAGACAAGTTTTAAGTGAGATAGTTTAACTCTAAAGCTTCGATTCTTTCCATTCTGTCATTAGTCTGACTCTTTAATAAATATTTGTGGATAGACAAGTTCCATTTTTGATGATGATATGATGGCAACAAGCTCCATTTTTCAAACAAACTTTAAAAGCAACCCCACCCCCCAAAAACCTCTCCTAATCTTAAAATCTTATAAAACTTGTCTAACCACATTAGAAAGTTCTTTTCCAAGATGTGAATTCAAGACCAAGCTTCAGAGACCTCCCAGGTACCCTCCCCAGTCTGCCCAGCCTTCTTTCTCCTTCTCTAACCAGAGCCTTATCTATGGATTAAGAGTTCCTAGTGGCCGGGCACGGTGGCACATATCTGTAATCCCAGCACTCTGGGAGGCCAATGCGGGCGGATCACAAAGTCAGGAGATCGAGACCATCCTGGCTAACATGGTGAAACCCCATTTCTACTAAAAATACAAAAAAAAAAAAAAAAAAAAGAAAGAAAAAAAAAAATAGCCAGGCATGGTGGCAGGCTCCTGTAGTCCCAGCTACTTGAGAGGCTGAGGCAGGAGAATGGCATGAATCCAGGAGGCGGAGCTTTCAGTAAGCCGAGATTGCGCCACTGCACTCCAGCCTGGGCAACAGAGTGAGACTCCGTATCAAAAAAAAAGAAAAAAAAAAACAGTTCCCATCACTCAACCCAGATCACGACTCGTGAAACTCCTGAATCCTTCTGACATTTCCAAAGCAGATATAAAAACAACTTTTAAGAATAAAGTTCACATGACTAATTTTTTCCAGTAGGAAAAAGCCATATATTATTTGATTCATAGAAGAGTGAAATGTCTCCCCACCTGCCATTTGTAGAAAAAGCTGATAACACACTATGAATGGAAAATTTATATATATTATGCACGTAGAATTTTCAAAGCTCTTTTCTGAAAAAGTTGATATTCTGACTCCCATTCCCAAGAACGAACAAAACAAAATATAAACTAGATATTAGGACACATAGGCTCAAAAAATAGCAGGCTGGACCCCCAGGACTTATGCAGAAGAAAATGACCGTTCTATTGTTAGAATGATCTGAACTAGAAATAATGATGTTGATAATGATGATATTCAGGTGAAATTAAGCCATGGTGGGCAAGGTAGAAGGAGAGGAAGAAAAAGAAAGACGGCCAGGCACGGTGGCTCAAATCTGTAATCCCAGCACTTTGGGAGGCCGAGTTGGGCAGATCACCTGAGGTTGGGAGTTTGAGACCAGCCTGACCAACATGGAGAAACCCTGTCTCTACTAAAAATACAAAATTAGCCTGGCATGGTGGTGCATGCCTGTAATCCTAGATACTCGGGAGGCTGAGGCAGGAGAATCACTCAAACCCAGGAGGCGGAGGTTGCGGTGGGCCAAGATCGTGCCATTGCGCTCCAGCCTGGGCAACAAGAGTGAAACTCCATCTCAAGAGAAAAAAAAAAAAAAGAAAAGAAAAAGAATTATGTCTCCTGAATATGAAATATTTTTATCTACAGATTTTAGATTTCTAGGCAAATAAAAATTTAATTTTAAGTTCTTATTTTTAGTATGATTAATAAACCCTTATTGAAAATAGGCCATATTACTTAGCAGTGGTGCCCTGGACTGGGACCTTGAAGCTCCAGTTCCTTTAGTTAGTCCTTAGCTTTATGGTTTGAGTCAAACCTGTGAGCCTCAGCTTCCTTCTCTCTAAATAGGAAAGTTGGACTCCTTTCTTATAAAATCCTTTCCAAACTAAAAAGCAATCACTGGGGCTGGTTGTGTTGGCTCACACCTGTAATCTCAGCACTTTGGGAGGCTGAAGTGAGCAGATCACCTGAGGTCAGGAGTTCGAGAGCAGCCTGGGCAACATGGCGAAACCCTGTCTCTACTAAAAATACAAACATTAGCTGGGTGTTGTGGCACATGCCTGTAATCCCAGTGACTCAGGAGGCTGAGGCATGAGAATCACTTGAACCTGGGAGGTAAAAATTACAGTGAGCCAAGGTCATGCCACTGCACTCCAGCCTGAGTGACAGAGCAAGACTCTGTCTTAAAATAAAATAAAATACAATAAAAATCACTGAAAAAGATGCAGAATATATTCCTGATAAAAGAATCTTTGTTTGCTTGGGAACCTTTCATCATACTCTGGAGACTCTTAATGTGATTTAGGGTGGGGCCTAACTACACCAATGTAACCTTAGGTTGAAGATGAACCATTCTAAAAAGACCAACAATATTGCTTGGGACATTGTAACACAGTTGTCAGTTGACTGGGAGGCTGAGATCAACTATCTGGGCAATCAAGTAATCACACCTACAAAATGAAGACCCAATAAAAACTCTGAACACAGAGGTTCAGGTGAGTTTCTCTCTCTGACAATATTCCATGCATACTGCCACACATAGAAACCAGAAAAGTACTATGTCCTGATGTCATGGGTAGAGGGCCATAGAAGCTTCACATCTGGTACGTGTCCTGGACTTTGCCCCATTTGTCTCTTCCCTGATCTGATTTTAACCTGTATCCTTTCCCTGTAATAAACTGTAATTGTAAATACAATAGCTTCTGGTAAGTGCCACAAGCCCTTCTAGCAAGTATCAAACATAAAGATGTTTTTGCGGACCACCTCAAACTTGCAGAGGGTGTCAGAGTAAGGACAATCTTAGGCATCATGCCTTCTAACTTGCAGTTACCCCCTTATTCCTCAAAGTAGCCCATGAGAAATTTAGACACACACTCTGCTTACTATAACAGTTAGTACTCAGAAAAAGTTGCGAGGAACCCATTCCTTTCTTACCTCTATGACCTGTAAGTCATCCAGAATCCATGTAACCTCCCTGAGCTCCAGTTTCCTCATCAGTGAAGTGAGAATGTTAGTAAGCTGCTCAGTCTCAATGACAACTTTATTATGAGACTTGATTAAGAGAATGACTGTGAAACCTCTCTGAAAATGGCAACCTCTTTTTCAATTATAGGATATTAAGAGCTGTTGTTACTATGATTTTGCAGCTTAAATGCTTCAGGATTCTATTTACTCTCCTAATTTTACTGTATTCCTCATGACCAGTGAGTCTACCTTTCCATCAGCAGGTGCTGAAATTATGTCAGCTAGAACTTTCATTAGCAAATGGTTTCAGTCAGTGAAAAGTAATGGCAAAACAAATGCAGCATTTTGACGTAGCTGTATCTATTCTGGCACAGTGCGGTTTCGAGGCTAATGTCTTTTCAAACAGCTCTGTTTTGCCTGCAGACTTGAATACCCTCATTATAGTGTTTGAAAAAAAAAGTCCCCTTATGTTTTTTTAAAGAGCGCCATTCTTCAAAAAGATGTCAAGAAGCTCTTTTTTTCCCCTTGCTACAAGGTGTAATGTAGAGATAAGCACAAAATCTGGTTGGAAATGTGACCTATATTGGACTGGTAAAGCTTAATATCAAGCAAACAGCTAGTGTGGGAGCTGGTTTTGTCCAACCTTGCTGCTGGTATTTGCAGAAAAGTACTACATATTATGCGTGGACAGTGAGAGCGGTTTGAAAGTCAACTACAATTTTTAAAAATTGAAATCATTTGCTCATTGAGCTCATCAGAGTTTTGAACAAGTCCCTGGCCTTCCTCACAACAGCCAAAGCCAGGTCTTTTGGAAAACATTTTATTTTCATGCTCAGCGTAATAAGAAGAGAAAAGTCGTGTTTTGCAGATGAAATGGTGCTGATAATAAAAAGTAGGTCACACTTTCTCTCTCTGTCTCCATCACTCTTTACTTTCTCTGAAAGACAAAGGAGTGTTTCCAAGACATGAATCAAGCAGGTCAGGCACCTGACCTGGGTGTTCTTTGCACTCTGAGTAAAATTAGGAACATTTTCACTCAAAGCTGACATTTAACAAGGGCAGGGAACTTGGAAACAGTAACTGCTTTCTACATGACTTATAAGGAGGGCTGGAGTGGGGATGCAGACAGCATTCGGGGTCAGCGAAAATCACAGGTCCAAAGAACCATAGGTGGCTGTGACCTTAGGACTTGGGACAGCAAGACAGAAAACAGGCACAAGGAGGAAAGCATGACATCTGCACCCATGGGAGACAATGTTATTGCGCATTATTATTAACTTCTCCAGCTATGGGGAGATTACACATCCCTGCCCCAGAGTGACCAGGTCACTTTGTTTGGCCAGTGAAATGTCAAGTGTCATGTCCTGGAAAGAACTTGTCTTTACTCCTTCCCCTGGAGTCCTACAGAGAAGCTGTGCTGTTACTCTGGATCCTGGTGTGGAGAAGACCAAGAGCAAGCAGAGCCAGCTCTTGATGGCCCTACGGTGTACAAGAACTCAGTCTTTGTTTCTGCAAGCTATGGCATGGTGGGGTTGTTTGTTACTGCGGCATACCTAGTCTATGCTGACCAATATAATGACCCTCAGGGCTTCCCTTCCAAAAGCGTGAGAAGGAGGCAAACAGTAAATAAGCTTATATGTTTGGCAGTCTATATTTCTAGATCATTTTTTAGCTCAGAAGTGGGCGTTAATATATCCATAATCAACTGTACAGACTGGACTGCAGTTGCTTTGGCACACACTGTGTCTCCAGGATCCCCACATAAGAAAATAAAGCCACTTAGTCAGGTGCGGTAGCTCAAGTCTGTAATCCCAGCACTTTGGGAGGCCAAGGCGAGTGGATCACGAGGTCATGAATTTGAGACCAGCTTGGCCATATGGTAAAGCCCCCCTCTCCTAAAAATACAAAGATTAGCTGGGTGTGGTGGTGCATGCCTGTAATCCCAGCTATTCGGGAGCATGAGGCAGGAGAATCGCTTGATCCCAGGAGGCAGACTTTGGAGTGAGCCGAGATCGCACTATTGCACTCCAGCCTGGGAGACAGAGCAAGACTCCATTAAAAAAAGAAAAGAAAAGAAAGCCACTTAAGGGGACTGATTGCTGTTAGAAGGTAGTGATGGCTTTCTAAGTGATGATCTACCAATGGTGACCCTGTGCTAGACCATGGAGCAAAATGCACAAAGACAATCCTAGACTCAACTGCCTGGATGCAAACTCTACAATCTACTGCTTCCTTCTGCTTGATCCTGGGTGACTTGTCTGACTTCTCTGAGCCTCTGCTTAGCCATCTATAAAAGTAGGCTAAGAGTCGGGAGATGTTTCTGCCATATAGAATTCTGCTAAGTGATCCTCCTGCCTCAACTTCCCAAAGTGCTAAGATTATAGGCATGAGCCACCACGCCCATTTAAGGGAATTAAATAAATGAATACACATAAGAGAATAGCACAGAGCCTATGCATGTAATAGTTACTCAAAGTATGTTGGTTATTGTGGTCACTGTTCCTTTTGCTGTTTAGTAGGATCTCAAGTGAGTTATTAATTTGAATTGGAAATGAGGAACAGGAACAGCCCCCCTTGGCGGCGGCTGCTGTGACTGAACTTAATGAAGTTACACACTACGTGACACCATGACTATTTGCACCTGAAAGTTCTTTTTTCTGCCCTGGGTCCAATCAGAAAGCTCCTCTTCTTACCACAAGTAAGCACAATAACAACTCCTTTGTGTTCTTGGAACAGGTAGCTCAGACAAGACAAGAGAAAGTGCTCAGATTTGGAATGACGGATCACGTGAGACCCCACAAAGGGAAGAGAGAAGCCACTTTAAGTTCTGTAATATAGAGCTTAGACAAGTAACTTGACTCCTCCGAGCATTAATTCTGGAATTTCTGAAATGGGTATAGTGAGAGAAAATTCCTCCAGGGCCCGAGAATAGAATAAGATAATGGATGCAGTTGCAGTGCTTTCAGGATGAAGCTGATTTCAACATCAACTGTTATTATCATTAGTAATAAAACTAAGAATACAAATCCTGCCAGGAATACACAAAATAGTAACAAGCGTTTTGCAGCCTGTCTCGGAAAGAAGAAATAGTTTTCTTAACAGCCAGCCTGTCCGTGTAGAGACCTCTGAACACATTCATAACAGAGACAAAAGACGTGGGTCCTGAAACTGAGAGCAACCAAGTGACATTCCGGCACTGCCAGAAAATAAAGTGATGGAACACGACCTATGGAAGAACCCAGCCTGGGAAGAAGAGAGGTTTCATGGCCACAAATCAACAAGGACTCCTTAGGAAATGGAAGAGAGAAGCAGGAAATGTATATATGATGCCTCTTAGAAGTACAACCATTATGTATCCATTTATTTTTCTTATTATTTTTTTTAAATTTTGATAGGGCTTTCTTTCTATTATTTTTGAGACAGGGTCTCACCTTATCACCCAGGCTGGTGCAATCACAGCTCACTGCAGTCTCAACCTCCTGGGCTCAAGTGATCCTCCCACCTTAGCCTCCTATCCTCCCACCTCAGCCTCCCAAGTAGCTGGGACTACAGGCATGCACCACCACGCCTGGCTAATTTTAAAACATTTTGCAGAAATGGGGTCTCACCATGTTGCCCGGTCTTGTTTCAAACTCCTGGCCTCAAGTGATCCTCCTGCCTCAACTTCCCAAAGTGCTAAGATTATAGGCGTGAACCACCACATCTAACCTATATAACAATTTCTTAAACTTTTTTTTTTTTAGTTTTAAAAAAAGACCTCACTTAGGATATCAGTATTTCTGATCTATATGTATTCCTCGTCAGTATCATTTTCATTCCATAATATGGGTTTTTCTCAATCATTAAAAAATAGCAGATATTTATTAATACTTCTTATGACATGTGGTGGTTGGTTCTGGAGACACTACCAAGAACTGGAGATAGAGTCCCTGCCTGCAAGTAGTCACAGCCATGTAGGAAAGCAAGAGATACGAAATAGCAAGTTACAAGTGCGATGAGTGGGAAGGTTCAAGCACACGGGTTGCAGTTCCAAGAGAATGAAAATATGTTTGATAGTGGGAGTGACAGTGGTTGGGGATTAGGAATAATTTCCGACGGACCATTTTGTTGACTTCGTGAAGTCTTGAATTAAATTCTTTTTAAAAATCAGCCAGCTGTTGGGGTAGGTAGCTACCCAGACTAGATGAACCTTGCTCAGTTCCTACACAAATGCAGGTCAGTGGCTCCCACTGACTAAGGCTGCAATAGGAATTACAAGCCTTTAGAGGTATTTAAAGGCTGTTTATTTGAGGGTGGGACACCACAAAACCATCCCACTGTTCTTTTCTTTTTTTTTTTTTTTTTTTTTTTTTTTTTTTTTTGAGACGGCGTCTTGCTCTGTCGCCCAGGCTGGAGTGCAGTGGCCAGATCTCAGCTCACTGCAAGCTCCGCCCCCCGGGTTTACGGCATTCTCCGGCCTCAGCCTCCGAGCTGGGACTACAGGCGCCCGCCACCTCGCCCGGCTCGTTTTTTTGTATTTTTTAGTAGAGACGGGGTTTCACCGTGTTAGCCAGGATGGTCTCGATCTCCTGACCTCGTGATCCGCCCGTCTCGGCCTCCCAAAGTGCTGGGATTACAGGCTTGAGCCACCGCGCCCGGCCCCCACTGTTCTTTTCATAGCGATATTCTGATTTGAGTTTGGGGAACCACGCCTCGTGACTCTGTTCGGGAGCTTTGGGAGGTCTGCAGTACCAGCTGTAGGGTACATCGTGTGAGCCAAGACTTGCCAGACTTCCAAATCTCCATGGCTACAAAAATTGGTTCAGAGTGGGCATGTGGTCCAAGCCATGTCAGACAAAATTCCAGGAAAAGAGCAAGTCTGGTCTTCTCCTACTGTTGTGAATCTGGAAAGATGTGGTTTAGAACAGTCAACATTTTTCATAAGACCTAAGGAGTGAGCTTGTCATCAAATGGCGCCAATGCTGAAGAAATAAAACCAAGGGATGAAAGGAGGGGAACCAGGTCCCGAAAGTTTAGCCCCTGGATCAAGCTTTACCTGATCCCCTTACCACACCTGTATCTTTCAGTTAATTAAACCTGTTTGAATGAACATTTCTTCTACTTGCTATCAAAAGTGTTTAACAGTGGCAACTTCATACAGCAGAAAATTGAAAACTCTTTGCCTGACCCTGGGTTGTAACAATTGAATAAACTTTCCCAGAATTTATCAGACATTTAGCTTAGAGTTCATCCTAGAAAGAATCACTTTCATTTTGTCTCAAGTCTGAGATATTGTGCCTGGGATGGAATTTTACTAACAGGCAGAATGACCATTCGTCTTTGCTCGTCCAGGCCAATCCCAATTTACGTCTGTTGTCTTGGAATAATTCTTATTAGTATCTCATTTCACTCTCAAAAGTATTCAAAATCCACTGGATGGTAAATTATAAGGTCACTCTACTGGTAATTCTTCTTTACAAAGCTTTTCCCTTTAGAGCAGAATCTCCCCAAATTCTTTTTAGTGATCATTGTGGCTAATTATACTCAGTGAATAATCTCATCTTGCCAGTCTTCCCATGTTTGACTTTTGGGGGATTAATCATAGCTTTACAGCTGTCAAACGAGGTTCTTGAAAGCATGGTATTATTGTTTTATCTAAAGGAAACCCCTCTGAAACAGGGTCTCCATCCATCATACCCCCTGTAGTAGAAAGGGCTGATTAAAACTTCCTGGCCTGCAAACTTGTTTGTTAACATGGAGCTTCCTCCCTGCTGTCAGCATAAGGTCTTCCTCGTGCAACGTGTTTAGGATTCGGCTGAGAGCATTGTTTTATCAAGATGGGACGGTTATCTGCACGGGAGTACACTCTGCTGGGAATCTGGCCGCCTCTGTAAACACAATGATAACATCATATCTGCACGTTCAGAGAAGACAATGGTTCCAAATTCCCTTTTCCTAATTAGAGTTCCAAACAATAGGTGGGAAATCTGAGGCCCCCTATCATTATCTATTGGCCTTCATTTCTGAGCATTGATTGAGCTTGGAGTGTTTTGTGTGTGTGTGTGAAGAAATAGCAAATTAAAATTCAGGCTTCTTCCATTTTTCTTCTTTGAGTGTTCTTCCTCTTATAAAGCTGTAGTGATCAAGATTAAAAATTGGAAGAAGAAGATTTGAGAGTTATAAACACACGTGAATGATACCAAGTTCCTTTTCTAAGGGATTCCAATAAGCAAATGCTTGATCAAGGCAGATGATGGGATGAGAACTGGTGCCATGTTTTCTTTTTTTGGTTGTTTTTTTTTTTAATGGTTTTGGTCAGGGAGAGGAATAGACAAGCACTTTCCCCAAACGGTAAGAAACTGTTTGTCTTCTGAGTCAGTGAGTGATAACACTGTCTGTTATTTTGCTAATAGGAACCAGCAATGTCACAGTGCAATTTTTCATTTTTTTAAATCTTCAAATGCCCAGTCCTCTGATAACATTCGGTGCACTGATCTGCATGCGACATTCATTGTTGGCTCATTGGCCAGCATCATTAAAGGGACAGTCATTACTAGCAATCAAGTCATATTAAGTCGATTTACATTTATGATTGCCCTGTAGAGTAACAATTAAGCTATTTAGATGGAAAAATCTCCCAGGCTCCCGTGAAAGGGGTCTTTGGAATGGCAGACACACAGCATTTACTTCTTATGGAATTGGACCAGCCAAGATAAAGGACAGGTGACCAGATTCTCTGTTTCATGACTGGAATGGTCGTGTAAAGGGAACCCTTTTAATCTGTACAACCCAAATGAATCATGATCTGATTTGGGGTGAGTGGTGCTGGAGTGAATGGGGAGGCATATGAAGAAAACTGGAGAGTAACTTTTAATTACAACAGGAGTCCAAGCTGCCACTTGATCTCCATTTAACCAGCCAAGAGGTCTTTCAACTTCTGCTCAGAGCCCTTTCCTGAACTTCTAGATCAGGCTAAGTGATCATTTTCTATGTCTTTGGTGTGAACCACCATCTTACTACCTAATACATGACTGTGGAATTAACTGATTCTGTGTCTCTCCACCAGGCCAGACCACAGCCTGCTCACGGGTAGGACCACCTGGTTTCCCTCTTACACTCATAGTGCCTAATAGTTCCTGATCCCACACTCTGTACTCAATACATTTCGTTACACAAAGCATCAATTCCCATTCAGTTACTCATATAAGAAATCTTCTGCATTAAAAAGAAAGAAAATTACATGACACTGGAACCGTCTCGAAGTACAGTGTTCAAGCTGCAACTCCTTCATTCATTCACTCACTCATTCACTCACCTGCAAATATTTCTGAAGCTCATCCTATATGCCAGGTACTGTTCTACGTGCTGAAGACATGAGTGGACAGGACAGATGAGGTCCCTGCTCTCTGACAGCTAATAGTTCATGGGAAGGCAATCCAATAACTTAGCAATACATGAATAAATTAATGAATGAAGGAATGAATAGATAATATCAGATAGTGGTAAGCGCTAGACAGAGAAATAAAATAGAGTCATGGGATAGAGAAAATGTGAGTAGTGACTTTGAACAGGATAGCCAGGAAGGACTCCTGTGAGAGGATGTCATACCTGCATCAGAACGATATGGTCATACTTCATTTCCAAATGCAGTTGTCAAATCTCAGTTTCATCTCTGATGACCCTCAGATGGACCAATAATATCAGTGAATTTTCTGCTACAATTTCTTGTCCAGAATAGCAGTATGGGCCAGGTGCAGTGGATCATGTCTATAATCCAAGCACTTTGAGAGGCCAAGGCAGGAGGATCGCTTGAGGCCAGGAGTTTGAGACCAGCCTGGGCAACATAGCAAGATGCCATATCTACAAAAAATACAGAAGTTAGCCAGGCATGGTGATGCACACTTTAGTCCCAGCTATTCAGGAGGCTAAGGTGGGAGGATGGCTTCGGCCCAGGAGCTGGAGGCTGCAGTGAGCTATGATGGCACCATTGCACCCCAGCCTGGGCAACATAGGAAGACCCTGTTGCTAAAAAGAAAAAAAAAAAAAAAAACTATAGCAGTATGAGCCCAGGTATTGGTTGGGGATAATGCTTGCTACTGTGATGCAGTAAAAGATTGCTCACATAAAGTCCAAAACTAGTTCTGTGTTTCTGATCAACAAGTGACTTTGCTCTGGGTGGTGACTCAGGGACCCTGGCTCTATCCAGCTTGTGTATGGCTTCCAAAGTCATCATGCTTGTTCACATCAAGCCTGCAAAGGAAAGAGCAGTGAGGGTTTTGCATGACAGGTTTTTACAGTTCAAGATGAGAAAGGGCCAATGTCACATCTTCCAATAGTCCACTGGGCAAGACTCAGGCACCTGGCCATACCTAACATGCAGAGGCTCAAAAATGCAGTCTAACCATGAACCAGGAAGAGGCAAAAAACGGGCTGGCTGATGTCTTGGGGCCTCTGCTTATGTGAAGCACTAGGCAAACTTGTAAGGAGAATTAATTCAAGCCCACTCCCTGCCGGTTCAGGGTCTTGGATCTCCTCATATTGCTTCAGTGACAGCAACTGCCATGATCAAAATCAAAATCTATTCTGGCAGGAGGTAGGGTGGAATGTTGGATGTGGGAAGCAAAAGCTAAGGCTGAAATCCAATGGGTTAATTCACTACGGAAAAAAATACTCAGAACTGTTGTGCTCTCAGACAGCTCGAGAGATGGAAGGCTAAGCATCCTTCTGGGATGCCGAGTTCTTTGTGGAGCCCTCAGAATGGACCATTCGACCTTTTGAGGTTTCTCGTGCTCTGATCTCTTGCTAATGGATAGTGTTTTCCAAGCTGATGGTGTTTTAAAGATACAGCATCTAACCAACGATAATACGTCTGACCTCTTGAGGGAGAACCTTGTACATCTTCCCCTCTCAGCCTCCCTTATTGGCTAATTATATAACTTGACTAGAAGTTGGTTTTAGAGAATCAATTTTACCATTGCCTAATCGCAAGTAAAGACCATAAAGTTTTATGAGAGCTGAAGGGACTGCCTTTTACAGAAGGGAACTTAAATGAAAATTAAAGCGGACATTAAATGATAAGAAATGAAATTCTACAAGGTGTTTTCCCCTGACTGCCATGCTAAATTACAGTGCTGGGGATATAACCCTGCTGGTTTTGTCTCCAACAAGGCACTCAGGGAAGAGCGGAGGAGCTGGCTCTTCTTGGTCACCAGCAATGCAATGGACGGATCCCGTGTTAGTGGTTTTGGGTGAAGATGCAGACAAAAACCCCTTGAGCTGCCATCTACTAATTGTGCGACCCTGGGCAAGTTCTGTGACCCTCAGATTTGTCATCACTTCCCAGAGCTGTAAGGATAAAATAAAATAACACACATAACATGCTTAGCATAGTGCCTGGCACACAGTGAGCTTTCTTTTTTTTTTGAGACGGAGTCTGGCTCTGTCGCCCAGGCTGGAGTGCAGTGGCCGGATCTCAGCTGACCGCAAGCTCCGCCTTCCAGGTTTACGCCATTCTCCTGCCTCAGCCTCCTGAGTAGCTGGGACTACAGGCGCCCGCCACGTCGCCCGGCTAGTTTTTTGTATTTTTTTTAGTAGAGACGGGGTTTCAACGTGTTAGCCTGGATGGTCTCGATCTCCTGGCCCATCTCGGCCTCCCAAAGTGCTGGGATTACAGGCTTGAGCCACCGGGCCCGGCCTGAGATTTCAATGAATGTATCATGATTACCCGTGTTAATGATGGGACATACTTCAGAACAACTTGGGACTTCGTTCAGTTTCTATACATTTCTATAAATAAGAGCTAGGATTCATCATGTGCCCTACAGCAGCAACCTGTAATGGCATCATCTCCACTTTATACAGGAGAAAGTTGAGGCTCAGAGACATCAGAAAACTTGTCCAAAGAAACAAGACTCATTAAGCCCATAACTATACTCAGAACCTAGGTATCTTTGCTCAGGAGACCGATATACTTGACTACTGTGCATTTTTCAGGGTAAGGTTCACAGACCAGTCTGCCTGTGGTGTCTGTTCATAATTTCTCTTCCTTTATAACAAGCATCATCCATGAGTCTTGCACACTCTAAGCTTGAGAATGATAGATGCTGTGGTGTTTTGTTTAGTTTTTCTTTTTGAGATGGAGTCTTGCTCTGTCACCCAGGGTAGATTGCATCAGCGTGATCTCAGCTCGCTGCAACCTCTGCTTACCAGGTTCAAGTGATTCTCCTGCCTCAGCCTTCCAAGTAGCTGAGATTACAGGTACCCACCACCATGCCCGGCTAATTTTTGTATTTTTAGTAGAGATGGGGTTTAACCATGTTGGCCAGGCTGATCTCAAACTCCTGACTTCAAGTGATCTGCCTGCCTCAAACTCCCAAAGTGTTGGGATTACAGACGTGAGCCACTGTGCCCAGTCTGGTGTTTCTTACAACATTGCCATTGGGGAGAATTTTCCTGAGTCTTATTTCATTAAATTACCAAAAGAATTGTCCATTTCTCTCCTTATATCTCTTCCAACTTCTGTATCTTTCACCATTATCATCTCTAGCACTTTAGTGTCTCCACAAAAGGCAGGATCTAGTCAACCCAGGCCATCAAGAAAAAGAAAAGACTACTTCTCCACACCAATAAAATGGCAGGGGGGTACAGTTTACAAATATGTGATTTATGGTAAAGGTCAACTATGCACTGAAATGGGAACATGTTGCATAGTCAAGCAAGGTAGTTATGACGAAAAAAAGATTTGAATGGAAATCACCAATGTTGTTCTGGAAATATTACATAAAAGATCCTTTTTGATAACTGGAAAGTGGGCTGGTGTGGTGCAGGGCCACCTTCCACTCTGACAAGGACCTAGGAAGACAAGCAGACTCCTGTCTGAGGTCTGCAACCAGAGGGAACAAGAAGGGAGGCCCTGGGGAAAGCCACATGCGGGGATGGAAGTCAGTAGGCTGTGGGAAACCCATTTTTTAATTTTTTAAATTCATTTTTAATTGACAAATAAAAATTGCACATATATATTGTGCACAACACGTTATTTTGAAATATGTAAACATGATGGAAAGGGTAAATTGAGCTGATCAACACATGCATAACTTTGCATCTGATATGGTTTGGTTGTGTCCCCCCCCAAATCTCATCTTGAATTGCAGCTCCCATCATTCCCACAGGTCATGAGAGGGACCTGGTGGGAAGTAACTGAATCATGGGGACGGGTCTTTCCCATGTTGTTCCTGTGATAGTAAGTCCCACGAGATCTGATGGTTTTATAAGGGGGAGTTCCCCTGCACAAGCTCTCTTGCCTGCCACCATGTAAGACGTGACTTTGCTCCTTATTTGCCTTCTGCCATGATTGTGGCACCTCCCCTGCCATGTGGAACTGTGAGTCCATTAAACCTCTTTCCTTTATAAATTACTCAGTCTTGGGTATGTCTTTATCAGCAGTGTGAGAATAGACTAATACAGCATCCTTACTTAAAAAAAAGATCCTGGGCCGGGCGCGGTGGCTCAAGCCTGTAATCCCAGCACTTTGGGAGGCCGAGACGGGCGGATCACGAGGTCAGGAGATCGAGACCATCCTGGCTAACACGGTGAAACCCCGTCTCTACTAAAAAATACAAAAAAATTAGCCGGGCGAGGTGGCGGGCGCCTGTAGTCCCAGCTACTCGGGAGGCTGAGGCAGGAGAATGGCGTGAACCCGGGAGGCGGAGCTTGCAGTGAGCTGAGATCTGGCCACAGCACTCCAGCCTGGGTGGCAGAGCGAGACTCCATCTCAAAAAAAAAAAAAAAAAAAAAAAAAAAGATCCTGATACACTCTGCTAACATGAAACGCCACATGGTTCTAATAAGGATGAACAAGGTTCTGCTGCAGTAAGAACAACCCCCACATCATGGTGACTTGATACAGAAAAAGCTTAATTCTTGCTCATACTACAGGTCCAGAAAAGGTTGTCAGGGCCCCTGTTTGTCTCACTCAGGGATGCTGGATGATGGAGGATCCATTTTGTCATGTGAGTCCATGATCATGATGTCAGGAGAAAGCAGTGAATCCACCTGCACTGGCTTGTAAATCTCCTCCTTGAAGTGATAGCTCATGCTTCTTTGGCTAAAGCAAGTCACCTATCTACACCTGACTAAAAAGGGAGAAGAAGTATCATCCCCAAAAGGACAAAAAAGGAATATTTGACAAAGCACCAAGGAACACCACATATATACATGAAAAATGATAATAACAACATAAACATTGACATCTGGGTTTCTTGGGCAATTAAATTAAATGCAACTATACGTTGCAAAATTTGATCTTAAATCAAAATACAGGTGGAACTGCATTATTTTATGTACCAGGGAGGGAAGCTGAAACCCCAGAAATATCATTACAGTTAGCTTGACATCTTATTTTGCTAAACGGATGCCTAAGGAATAGGCATGCAATGTACCATTTGCCATGTGGTATTAATTGTTTCCCAGACAGTAACTGGCCCTTTTCTCATACCCTTGTTTTCCTGACCCTCTACATTTGGACTAAGTTGATGCATGGAACAACCTCCCTGTTCCATTTTAAACAGGATGCATATGATTTTGCTTAAAGAACAAACTATGTATTCCTGGTAAGAAATATATTAGTGGGACGGACACAGAGGTCAGGGAATGAAAGATTTCTGAAAGGGAGGGTTCATCTAAGAGGAGCATCATTTCCAGAAAGCCTCTGTGCCAAATGGTGGGTTTCACTCACAGGCCAAAGAGAGGCTGAGGGTTAAAACATCCAGAAGGCACGTGGGACCTAGAGGAGGCCAACCGTGCACACTTTTCAGGACATGAAATACAGCTCCTGTTTTGACACTTGTGTAATAGCGTGGTTGTTCAACCTCCTTGTTTCTGTGGGGTTTATGGTCCATAAAGTTTAATAACAATCTTAACAGCTGACAAGAGAATACATGAGGCTCGAAGGCCACTCTTACCAAAAGGGATCTGGATTCTAAATTCTTTCCCCTTTGGCATCTTAACATTTACAAGTGCCCGTCTCTTAATGTTGACTGTGCAAAATAATCATGTGGCACAAGAAAACATGAACGACTGGGCTGTTGGTAAAACAGCTTTTGCAAAAATTATAACGGAGAAAATTATGACGGTGACGGAGATGTGATGTAACTGACTCTGTCTGGCTTCTAACCTCCAAGCTGTCTTGTTCAAAGTTGGTTTGGCTGTAGGCCTAAGTAACTTTGAGAGGAACTGAGTTTACGGTTTAACTTTGAAACAAAAGATGATAACAGCCCTTTCCCAAAATAAACACCCTTCCTGCCTGGGGACTAGACTACCCTTGCAGGACTAACAATTTAGCCACAAGATTAGAAATCAGGGTTTAGGAGTCATGCTGCCGGAGGCTGCAAGATTCTGAACCTCCCCAAATTGCTCCAGGGGATAATGTCACTATGGTAAAACTGAAGATCAGTGCTTTAGATATTTTGCAGACCCTGTAATTGATGGATCAGCTGGCACCACTCAGGTCAATAAATTGGCTCATATGGTCTTGTGGCTCCCACCCAGGAACTGACTCAGTGCAAGAGGACAGCTTTGACTCTTTATAATTCCATCTCAAACCTGACCAATCAATACTCCCCATTCCCTGACCCCTTCTCACCAAATTATCCTTAAAAATCTCTATTCCTGAGTTTTGGGGGAGACTTACTGGAGTAATAATAAAACTCTGGTCTCCCACACGGTCAGCTCTACATGAATTAAACTGTTGTTATTATTATTTTTTTTTTTTTCTGAGACAGAGTCTTACTCCGTCACCCAGGCTGGAGTGCAGTGGTGGGATCTCGACTCACTGCAGCCTCCACCTCCCAGGTTCAAGTGGTTCTCCTGCCTCAGCCTCCTGACTAGCTGGGGTTACAGGTGTGCACCACTAGGCCTGGTTAATATTAGTATCTTTAGTAGGGATGGGGTTTCACCATGTTGGCCAGGACGGTCTCAAACTCTTGACCTCAGTTGATCCACCCTCCTTGGCCTCCCAAAGTGCTGGGATGACAGGTGTGAGCCACCACACCTGGCCCGAACTCTTTCTTTATGGCAATCCCCCTGTCTTGATAAATTGGCTTTGCCTAGGCAGCGGGCAAGGAGAACCCATTAGGCAGTTACACTGGCTCTTAAGTTGTGATACTGCCGCACACTAGGCCATAAAATCCTGGTGTAAAACTTTGAGGAAATGAAGATTACAGAGCCTTCTTCTCCTGCAATTCTCCTACAAACTGTCATAGGGTTAGTATGCCAGGGCTTGATCCAAATAATGGGACAAACGAGATAAACTCCAAATTCCTTCCCAAGACCTGGAAGGCTGTGCACTGAGCCCTGAGGCCAGCCTCCTCCCCTTTCTCATCTGTTCACTGGGGTCACCATAGCCCCTTGCAGTTGGTGAATTCATCAACCTTTGACATGCCATGGGCTTTGGCACTTGCTGCTCCCTCTTTCTTGGGGGGTTGGGGAGGAGTCCTGGTAGTCCTGTCTCCCTGGGACTGGCTCCATTACATTTCTAGCTCTGTTTAAATGGGATGTCCTCAGAGAAACCCTCCTGGCCCATCTAAGGTAATACTGCCACCCAACTGTCTTTGCTAAACAGCACTTACTAGAACCGCCTTTGCAAAAATCATAACAGTGAGAAAATTATGACCATGAAAGAGATCTGATCTAACCAAGCTCCATCTTGCCTTTAACTTCCAAACTGCTCTTTGTCAGTCCTGGGCTTGGTCCAAGCTAACTTTGGGAGATGTTTAGCACATAATCGAAATAATAGCCCTTCCCCAAAACTAAAGTACCTTTGTAAAGCTGGCAAAAGAACAACAAGTTAGGAGGAGGAGAGGAGCCTGAATTTGCTAAGGTGTGGACGAAAACGATTAGCAGCCATTATTCCAGAGGTCACAAGGTGTGCAACTTCCCCAATTACTCCTGCAGATAACATCACTTTGTAGAACCTAAGACTGGCTTCCTGAAATGTCTTTTCACGCTTTCATTTTTGAGGACTGGTAGTCCCATCCCCATTCAACTGGTCCTGTGTACCGCCCCCCACCCAGAAGCGGATTCAGGGCACAAGGGTTTTACACACTCCTATAATTGCATCCACAGCCAATCAGCAGTACCCACTCTCTTGTCCACAAAACTATCCTTAAAAAACCCCAGTCTCTGAATTTTCAGGAAAGCTGATTTGAGTAACAATAAAGTGCCAGTCTCCCGTTTAGCCGGCTCTACCAACATTAAACTCTTTGTCTAATGCAATTCGCCTGTCTAGATAAATCGGCTTTACCTGGGCAGCAGGCAAAATGAACCCATTGGGTGGTAACATTATCACCACCTGCCAATAGCTTATTTGTGTAATTGTTTCCCTGTTTATTCACAGACACACACACACACACACACACACACACACACACACACACACACACACACACACAAGAATGAGAGCACCATTGGGGTTAGGAAGTTTGACATATTGTTCCTAACTGCACCTACTGCTGGTTTAGAGCAAATGAATAAAACACCCTGGGTGATAAAGGGTAGGAAGACCTTGTCACATAATTAAAAATCATTTCAAGTTAAAAGAACTTTCAGAGTTTAAACTGGGCGCATCCATAGAATTGACAGTATGAGGTCCTTCCCACACCACAGCAAACTTCAAACTTTCAGCCAACCGTAACCTTTGTCCTCACTGAAGCTGACTGCTGTGGTTTTACTCTCCTGACTTCTCCAGGTTCTCCCTCTTCCCCTGAAAGATGTGTATTTATGCAGTTCCCTTAGGAAGCCATGGACCACCTTGCAATCGTGGCATTGATTTTGCAGAGCACAAGTGAAGAGATGGAGACCAAGACGGAAAACTCCCTGCTGACGAAGGGGCTCCTGGGCAGAGAATTTTAGCTGGGCGGAGGGTTGGAGGGGCAGTAGTGAGGAGAGGAAATCCTTATCAGGCTATATTTGCGTATCAAAGAGCACTTCCAGCTGGGCGTGCTTTGCCCATAACAAAGTCATCTTATTCAAGGCCAGGAGGCTTTCCTCTCAAGCTGCCTTGGGCCATGCCTCCTACTTCTTCCTTGTGGAGACAAAACAGCATGGTTATCACAAGGCCCAGGGAGATAACTCACCCCACTCGTGGCTCTCTGCTGTCCCAGATTTCCCTAGATGGCTGCGGTTTCCCTGGAGATTTTGGGTTTACACACTTGCATGGCATTCCCCCTCAGACTCCTGCGTTTACTCAAGGTCCCTAAACAAAAAGGCAAAATACTGTAGCCTATATTATTCATTCATTCATTCATTCATTCATTCATTCATTCATTCATTCATCTTTGCATTCATCCCAAAAATACTTATTAAAATATTACTAAGTTCTAAGTTCCGCATGGTTCTAAGAAGCTGGCTTTAAACTACATCGTATAAATAGGGTATTATTCTGTTCACATTTCATCAGCTCATACCTTAAAAGGAAATTCATGGTCCATCCTTTTATTAATGGAAGGATTCTGGCTGGGCCAGGTAGCTCATGACTCTAATCTCAGCACTTTGGAAGGGGCCACAGCTGCAGGTTCACTTGCGTCTAGGAGTTTGAGGCTAGCCTGGGCAATACAGTGAGACCCCATCTCTACAAAATAAAAAATTAACTACGTGTGATGCAACATGCCTATAGTCTCTGCTACACAGGAGGCTGAGGTGGGAGGATCACTGGCACCCACGAGGTTGAGTCTGCAGTGAGCCATGTTTGGGCCACTTGCACTCCAGCCTGGGTGACAAGTCTGTCCAAAAAGAAAAAAGAATTATTCCAAGCATCCATCAACAGTCACTTGATTTACATTTCTTTCTTTAAAGCAGAATTTTTCTTAGATTTGCTTGATATTGGAAGTAAATATGTGTGGGCTCAATATACAACCGAAATTAGCAGGCAATTTTCTTCTCCCCCTCCTTCTCTTCCTCCTCCTTTCCTGGGATGGACCATCAACCTCATGCTCAGGCCAGCAGCTTGGTGTCCAGGGGTATAACCACTCATATAGGGACAGTTCTAAATCAGAGTCATTGAAGGCCTCATTACACAATATTTTTTTAATTGACCTTAAGAATACAAGTCTCAGAGACTCACCTTTCTAGCTGAAAGCATATGGAAGGAATGAAAATATATTTTCTGTAGTTATAATAACATTATAGGATGAGGTACTATTGGGAGGTAGGGCAAGGATGGGAAGACAATTTGGAAAACCAACAGGAGCACTGAGTGGGAAAAGGAATGTAATACTAATCAAAGAAAGGTGTGTGTGTTTCTTTTAAAGAAGAAAAAATGGTTATTTTCTTTCCTGCACTTAACTGAGAAGCATTCTGTAACACAGAACTAAGCGTTGATAAAAAGAAGTTGCAAAGGCCCCAGATTTTTAGAAAGTACTAAGTGTCATAGATCACAGATAGGGTGACCAGATATCCTGACACACACCTAGTGTCCCAGCATAATTACCTGGTCCCCATCCTGTCCCAAAAAGGTCCTGTTGTGGATAAATTATATGATCACTCTAATCATAGCTCCAACACCTGGGAGGCAGGCTGACCTGGGGAAGGGAGGGTTTACATTTCCAGTGACCACGCCCCACCCAGAAAAGACATTTATGGCTGGCCTGGTGGCTCATGCCTGTAATCCCAGCACTTTGGGAGGCCGAGGCAGGCAGATCACAAGGTCAAGAGATGGAGACCATCCTGGCCAACATGGTGAAACTCCGTCTCTACTAAAAATACAAAAATTAGCTGGGCGTTGTGGTGCGCACTGTAGTCCCAGCTACTCGGGAGGCTGAGACAGGAGAATGGCTTGAACCCAGGAGGCGGAGGTTGCAGTGAGCTGAGATCACGCCACTGCACTCCAGCCTGGTGACAGAGGGAGACTCCGACTTAAAAAAAAAAAAAAAAAAAAAAAAAAAAAAAAAAAAAAAAGACAATTATAAGATCATCTAATTGATGACATCACAAGCACCTATAATTGGTAACTTCCACTTTAAAGAAAAGCCATAACAGTTTGACTTTACATCTGTTACATCTGTTGCTAGTTTAATAACTGCAACAGCTCTGTAGTTTTCTTCGGAAAGGTGGACCCTGGTGCCTTTTGTAGGTGGTGTTCCCTAATTTCAGAAATGTTAATAACAGGATAAAGGTGTTCACGATATGTGATCATAGCTCATGGGGCCGCAGCCATTTCCTAGACACAGGGAATCTCCATTCATTCGCTGTGTGGCCTGGAGAAAATGTCTTATCCACTCTGTACCTTCAGACCCACCTCTGTAAAGCAGGAATAACAAGAGTCCCCTGACACAGAGTTCTGAGAGGTCTGGAGGCATGGAACCTAAAGCCATTTCACTCTGACTTCTTAGAACCAAACTGAAAGGAAAACCCTAACTTTCCACGCCTAAGTAACAAAAGGAAGAGGCTACTCCTTTGCAACCCTTGCCTTTTCTGCCAGGCACATGGGAAATTGAAAGGACCTCTGAGTGGTTGCTTTTTGCAGCTAATCAGACGTTTGCATGGGAATATAACTTTGTAACTTCACTTCAGCCTCTGATTGGTTGCTGCCCACAACCGGACGGACTGGAGGCGGAGTCTTGATTTGCATAAAAGTGCAACTCTGTAATTTCACTTTAGCCTCTGATTGGTTGCTTTCCGAAACCAATCAGATGTTTGCATAGGAGTGTGATCTTTGTAACTTCAGGCCACCACTTCATTTATATGGGGGTGGACCCCAAGGGACCAATGGGAAACCTCTAGGGAGTATTTAGATTCGAGAAGATTCTCTATCCAGGGCTCTTGAGTGGCTGCTTGGGCCGCACCCACCCTGTGGAGCATACTTTTGTTTTCAATAAATCTCAGCTTTTGTTGCTTCATTCTTTCCTTGCTTTGTTTGCGCATTTTGTCCAATTATTTGTTCAAAACGCCAAGAACCTGGACACCCTCCTCCAGTAACGAAAGGACAGACCCAGGAATGTGGACCCCCGACTCAGCCGGGACTACCTTGCAGCTTTACAAGACACTGAGAGGAACTCTGATGTCCTTGCTGTCTTTCCCCTTGTATTTCAAATGGGAAGCTAAACTTAGATGGAGGGGCAAAAACCAGGCAGACTAAGGCTGAGCCTGAGGCCAGGGCAAAGGAAAGCACAACAGATTTGCTGTCATTCTTAGAAGACAGTGGATGCAAAAGTGGATTTCCACTAAGAAAAAACCTGGCCTTTTTCCCTGAGCAGGAAATACTGAGCTGCTGTGGTCTTGCCCTCCCTGCAGAGCTGGTCTAGTGGTTTAGCCATGGCAAAAGGGTTGCAGCCAAAGAGAGCAGAAGAGAAAAATTGGGAAGCTGGTGTCAGATTTTCTACTCGGGTATATCTTTGGCCTAGTCCCCACAGCAGTCACGGGGGAAGGCCTGGAGAGCCGCAGTCTAACAAGATGCCTGACATTGTGAAATGCCTTGACCCCAGCCTTTCATCCACCTCTTAGCCTTGCCTCTCCCGCCCGCCCCGCGTGGAGCTGCGGGATACAAGGGGCTTCGGATGTGAAGAGAAAAAGTCACCGTCCCCTTGTCCTTGAGGTAATTAATCAGCGGTGACTCTTTACCCGGGGAATAATATGACTCAGAACACTTTTCATCCCTGTAATATCAATTATGCTGCAGAGATGCAGTTCTGAAAAAGATACAAAGGCATTTGGTGGGGTTTGGTGGCAAAGTAACCAGGCTAAGCTGTTGACACGACAGTACACAGGATGGTTTCAGACACCAGCGGCTCAGCTGCAGGCTGCCCGATTCTCCAGAAGAGAGGTGTTTCCCTTGCTTCCTGCAGAGGTGGATGTAGATGCTGTATGCCAGCTCTGAAATCTGCGGCATTTGGTTATCCAAGAGGTTTTTGCCCTCTCTCAACTCCCGCCAACCCAGTAATTTGTGTTGGTCACTATTTCATCCCCTTCTTCCATTTCGTAAGGCAAATCTGCCGCTTAGAAATACACACATAATGGAGTGGGAATGGGACTGATCAGCCCAAAAGTGAGGTGCGGAGAGACGCCCCTCACTTGCTGTAAACTCAGATTTGTGGGAGATGCCCGTGAGAATTCATGCCTTCCCTTCTCCGTACTGGGCAGCGGCAGAGTTGGATTGTACACCACTGTTTAGAACACTGACTACCTGGCTGGGCACGGTGGCTCACGCCTGTAATCCCAGCACTTTGGGAGACCAAGGCAGGTGGATCACTTGAGCACAGGAGTTCAAGACCAGCCTGGGCAACATGACAAAACCCTGTTGCTACAAAAAAATACAGAAACTAGCCCGGCGTGTTGGCCCATGCCTGTGGTCCCAGTTACTCAGGAGGCTGAGTCGGGAGGATGGCTTGAGCCTGGGAGGCAGAAGCTGCAGTGAACCAAGATCCTGCCACTGCACTCAAGCCTGGGCAACAGAGTGAGATCCTGTCTCACAGGAAGAAAAAAAAAAAAAAAAAAAAAAACCGACTACTAGCTACTTATGAAATGTAGGAGCAAAACAGAAAATGAAAGAGAAGTTGGGGGGGAGGGGAGGGAAAAGAACAGGGAAAAAAGAGAAAGAATTAAAACCAAAATTCCATCCAAAATATTTCTGTAAAAATATTCTATGATGTGTTGGATATTCTAAAGTTTTCATAACATACTCTTATTGTTGCAAACACATACTTTGTTATCTTTTGCCCTCCCACAAACCTTTGGATTATTGCCAGACTACTGCTTTCAAAGTCTATGGCTTCATTTCTTTATCTCCTTCAGCACCTACTCTCGTGGACAGGAAGGGACCCAAACTCTGCATTTTGTCCTGCGAAAATGGACTCTGAATCCTGGCTTGAAAGAGAAAGGTAATGAGAGACAGAACCGGAACTTCTAGATGTCTGCAAACTCTGATACAAGGGTTGGGTCTGAAAAGAGAGCAGTGGTCCATTTTGTAGAACATGTTCTTGGAAACTTCAAAATATGAATGCTCATGAAAACTGCGGTACCCTTCTAGTGAGATTAATGAGTGCTCTTCTTGGGAAAAGAAAATTAAAGAAAATATGGGATGAATCTGTATTTTAGCAGTCTCCCACAATATCAACTATCCTTTTTTCCCCCCAAAAAAGCCTCTGATTAAAAGTACAATTTTATTTAATAACCATCAAATAAAAAAGAGAGGTTATTAAGTTAGCGTGATCACTATGAATATTATCGAAAGTGGTACTAGTAGAATTGTTTTTTATGATTCCATTTATTCAAAATGAAAAGTGGCATTTGCCAAACATATGATCTGATGAGTAACAGATTTATAAAGCAACCACAGAGGAAAGATAGGCTGGAAAGAAAAGCTATCTGATTATGATTTTGTGGTTTGTGTACTGGTTACAAATAACCTGAAGGCCATGAAATATCCAGATTGGAACCTCTGTTTAGAAAACTCTCATGTGAATAGGGACCTCTGTGGGGTTTCTTGAAAACTGTGAGACAGGATCTTCAGTGTTTCATATATCACTTTCCTAACAAAAAGTCTCATTTT
Source organism: Rhinopithecus roxellana (assembly GCF_007565055.1). Taxonomy (NCBI): domain Eukaryota; kingdom Metazoa; phylum Chordata; class Mammalia; order Primates; family Cercopithecidae; genus Rhinopithecus; species Rhinopithecus roxellana. The sequence goes on from NC_044568.1 coordinate 59,154,424, forward strand.
TAAGGAAAAATGAAAAACAAATTACTTGGGTGCCCAGCAGATTACATGCATAGTTTTTAATGATATGAGTGTGCATTCTTGAGTGACAGTTCATTTGGGCTTAAGGCATAGATTTCAGCATGTTCAGTGTATGGAGAAACCAGGCTGGAAACTTTCCCCTTCAGTGTCTGAGCTGACACAAAACAGGAGGAGAAAAGACTTTAATCTCATCATAAACAAATGTACAGGTCTGCATGAAGGTTTACACCCCACTCTGGCAAATGATGAACAGTTTGTTACTGACTCCTTCATTAAAAAAATAGTAATAAAGAAATAAAATAGAGAAGGAGCAGCAATGCTCTTTCCAGAAAAAAAAAAAAAAAAAATAGTGGGGGAGGGCTTGTATATTGCACATCTCCGTTTTGGTAGCCCAAAGAGAGAATATAAGCTTAAAGTCCTGAATTTAACAAACCTAATTATCAAGGCTTAATTAGTACCAAGGGTACAGCTTCATGGAACACCTGCAGACTTAATTTATGTCCTGACAGAGAGGAACAAGTGTTAATGGGCTGTATTTATGTTAATACCTGAACCTTAGGAGCCAGTGGAACAAAACAGACCACGCGCTGGTTTTCCAAGCTACAACACAAATATAAAAGATTTTCATCTTAATGCTACTTTGCACACAATTCTTCAGGGATCACACTGATCTACTTAAACTTTTAAAACTAAGAACTGGAATATGAAAAAGTAGAGCCATTCTGGGTATGTGTAAAAGTCTTACAAGATCAACTCATCAACTAGTCATCATATATTGTATTTAAAATTGACAGTGGCTGATGTGGCCAATGTTCCCATTGTTCAGGACGAGTGTTTCTCAGGACACTGAAATATAAACCCCATTGTTTCCACGGTTGCCGTAATATTAAAATAATAGCTAACATTTATGGAGAACTCACTGTGTGTCAGTCACTGTATTAAGGTCTTTGTATACATTTTCCAGTTACAGATAAAGGAAGCTGACATACAGAGGAAATCTAGCAGGCTACGTTTCTAGGCAGTTCAAAGATTTGGAGTTAGGCTTCCAGAACAAATCCTTTTAACCAATGAGTTAAACTCCCTCTAATATGCAGATAGTAAGAATAAGAAAAACATAAAACATATATACAAACACATTTATAAAAGAACTCTCAGTAAACTAGAAATAAATGCAAACTCCTCAATCTAATAAAGAATAGGTACAGAAAACATACAATTAGCACCACATATAATGGGAAAATCCTGAATAAAGCAATGATGTCTGCTCTCAAAACTTCTGTTCAACATTGTCCTACAGGCTGTAGTCAGTGCATTAAAACAAGAACAAGAAACAACAGCCATAAACATTGGAGCAGAAGAAGTAAAACTATATTCAGAGATGTAGAAAATTACACAGAATCTATTTAACAAAAAGGAAAAGATGAATAAATAAATTGTAAGGTCACCAGATAGGAGAGCACTTTGCTAGAATCAACTGTATTTCCATACATTAGAAACAAACAATTGGAAAAAAGAAATTTCATCATGCCATTTATAATAGCATAAAAAAATCAAATGTGTAAGAGTTAATTTAACAAAAAAGTATAAGACCTCCACATTCAACATTAAAGAAGCCTTAAATAAATGGAGAGATGCATGCTCATGGATGGTAACACTCAATACTTTTAGGATTTTGATTCCCCTCAAATTGATCAATAGATTCAATACCAAAGCAAATAAAATCCCAGCAGGGCTTTTTAAAAGAAATGGAGAAGCTGATCAGGAAATGTATACGTAAAAGGAAAGTATCTAAACTAACTCAAAAAATCTTGAAATCAAGAACAAAGTTTGAATCCTTATTATTACCTAGCTTCCAGGCAATCAATGCAGTAGGTATAAGAAAAAAAAATTAGATCAATGGAGTATACTAGTCTAGAAATAGACCCACACATATATAGTCAGCTGATTTTTGACAAAGATGCCAAGGAAGTTGAATAAGGAGAGAATTAGTCTTTGAACAAATGGTGCTAGAACAACTGGAGATTCTTATGGAGAGAAAAATAAACCTCTACCATTACCTCACACCATATACAAAAATTAATTTGAGACAGAACGTAGATCTGAATGTAAAGACTGAAATTATGGAGTGTCTAGAAGAAAACATAGGAAAATATTTTTGTGACCTCGGGATTGGTAAAGAGTTCTTAGAACAAGAAAGCACTAAACAAACGAAAAAGATAAATTGGACATTATCAGTATTTCCAACTTATGCCTTTCAAAAGATATCATTAAGGAACAAATAGACAAGACATAGTAGAAAATTCACAGTATATATGAAAAAAAGACCTTATCCAAATATATATACAATTCCTATAATTCAATATTAAAGAGACAATCCAATTTTTAGAAAATGGCCAAATATGTAAATGAGCAGTTCACAGAAAGAAAATATAGGAATGACCAATGAGTTCATAAAAAGATGCATTAGTCACTAGGAAAATGCAAAATAAAACTAGCAAGAAATAGCGTTTCTCACCCACAAAAAGGCTATAATTAAAAAGACTGAAATTACAAACTGCTGATGAGGATGTGAAGCAACATGAACTCTCACACACTTCTAGTGGGAGTTTAAAATGATACACAACTACTTTAGACAACTGTTTGGCAGCATTCTTAAAAGTTAAACACTAAGAGTCAATAATTCCACACCTAGGTATTAATCAAAAATACATAAAAATATAAGGGCACAAAAACATGTATACGGTACTTATGAATATTTGTGGTGGCTTTATTCATAATAGCCAACAAATAAAAACAACCCAGTGCTCATCAACAGGTGCACAGACAAGCAAATTGTGGTGTATTTTCACCACAGGATACTATCCAGCATTGAAAAAGAGAACCTCTACTACACCCATCAACATGGATGAATCACAAAAACATTATGTGCATCATTAAGCAGAAGAAGCCACATACAAAGCAGTAGGTATGATTTCTATTAAATGAAGTTCTAGAACAGGTAAAACAAAGTTACAGTGATTGAAATAAGAATGCTCGTCTTTGGGAATAAAAGGATTTATTGGAAGGGAGAATGAGATACTTACTGAGGTGATGGGAATGTTCTTGTTTTTGTTTTTTTGGAGTTTTTTTTTGAGACCGTCTCACTGTCACCCAGGCTGGAGTGCAGTGGTGCAATCTTGGCTCACTACAACCTCTACCTCCCAGGAGATTCTCCAGCCTCAGCCACCAGAGTAGCTAGGGTTACAGGCAGATGCCACAGTGGCCGGCTATTTTTTTCTTTTCTTTTTTTTTTTGTACTTTTAGTAGAGACGGGTTTCACCATGTTTCCCACACTGCTCTAAAACCCCTGGCCTCAAGTGATCTACCCTCCTCAGGCTCCCAACGTGCTGGGATTACAAGCATGATCCATTGAACCTGGCCCTGGAATGTTCTATATCTTAATTGGGGTGGTGGATCCATGATTATGTACATGTGTACACTTTTCAAAATCCAGAGAACTGTGTATTTAAAATACGTTAAGTTCACAGAATGTAAATTAAGTAAATTATGTCTCAATAATATATATTTCTGTGTGTATATATAAATTTTCTCTCTCTCTCACTCACACACTTTTGCGAAGAAAGTTATTTCTCAGGTCTAATTTTATATTAGTAAAACAGACCTTACTTTTGAGTGCTACAATCCAATCCACAAAAATACCTGAAAAGGTTAAGATTACGTATGAAATTGTTTATTAATTACTATCTGAGTACATCAAGCTTTGTGGAAAGAGAGTAGGCTTAGGTGTCAAATGTCCCAGGTCATTATCACGGGTGTGCTTCTCATTAGCTATGTGACCTTATGCAAGTTAATGATCAACCTCAGACAGCTTTTGACTGAAGGGGTAGGGGAAGCCATACTGTCCTCACAAGTTTGTGGTGTAGCTTCAATGTGCTAACGGATGTAGAAAACACAATGAAGGGCCCCGGGTTTTGTTATTACCATCAGTAGTCCCAGCCCATTTTTGATAACTTTGTAAACACAAAATGGTTTTGGGAAGCCAGTCATTGTACAATCCTTCTCCCAAATTTTTGTTTCTGAAAATGACTAAGCAAATTTACAAAAACAATAGGAAACTTTTGGTGCCTTTTTTTTTGTTTTTTTTAAATGGGTAAGTGCATTCCGGATATAATTATGTTTAAAACATGATTTAGCACACCTTTTTTTTTTTTTTCTACTGAAGTATTTCTATTTCCTTCTTTTATAAAACCTACTACTTCTATCTTATTTTTAAAGAGCAGTTGCCTGCATGTTTTTAGAGCCCTTTCAGAAATACCTTAGGTTATCACTCATCTGTGAAAAGGAAATTTAAACAAATTTTGAGAACTGTTCTTTTCTCAAAAAAGAGAGTGGAATTAAGTATCTATTTCCTGGGATGTCAGTATCAAGACCAAATTCATGAGATTATCATTTTCCAAAGAGAAGACAGGAGTAATACGAAAGAATGAGGTTTCATGAACTGTATCAGCTTCCTGGCATGACAGCACTCGACTTTATAGAGTCAGATACTGTGAGTCAGTTGACATTATTCTTAAGAAAACTTGTTTTTGTTAGCATCTCAGAATTTGCCAGAACCATATTACATTTAAGTCTTGCATTCCTCCATCCATTTGACCAATGAACTCTTTAAAGATCAATGGGCAAGATAATATCAGTAGAAGGAAAACGCAAGGATAGTTATTTCTTGTTTGGGGTCAGCGTTGCCAAGCTGCTCAGGGTGTCCACGGAATCGTTTCCAAACACTCCTATTAAACTCTAAAGGGGAAAAGATCTTTGCCTGTGGACAGTGTAAATTTGACAACAAATACAGGGTTGATGGACTGGTGGACTAGAAAAACACAAGAAGCTACGGGATGGAAGCTAGGCCACCGTCACCACCGCCATGAGGCAGAACAGAAAGAGGCATGATGTTCTGACCCCACAGAGGAGACAGTACACAAATCCTCTTCAGTGAACAGCTGGGTTTCTAGGGTACCAGGAATCAGAAAGGAGGATGTTGTATACATAGAAACTTGAGTTCTTTTCTTAATGCATAACTAAGAAAAAAGAAACCCACAGAAAACTGAGGCAAACCCACTGATACACAGGCAGGTTCTATTTCTGTGAACTGGGTAAGCCCAGCTTCTTTAAAAGTGATTTTAAAGCCGGTGATGCTATCAACTTTGAAATGTGGTTTGAAAAAGCGGATATTACACTTTAGCACATGTCTAATAACTACCCTTACCATGGAAACATTGAAGGCAGAAACCATTGTGTTTGTTTTCCTAATCGTACTACCAAGATAAGACATAGAGTTCTCGTAAACCGGTGCCCGGTGGCATGATGGGATCTCTGGCTTCTGCACACTTAGTTGTGGAGGTGGATCCTGGGTGGATCCATTGCAACTATGGTAATAAGAATTGGTCCCGTCATCAGATAATTTCTGATTGACAATTCTGAGAACTGAGTTACGTACGGTGCTCAGTTACTCATTGTGTTTCTCATAATAGCTGCATTGTGGAAAACTGAAGCCCGTCTTGGGGTCTCAAGGTCAACTTAATATGGTTATAAACATCTTTGAGGCATGGTTTTAGTCCTGTGTTTTTTCTCAATCTTGTTTAACTGCAACATGGCCTTCCACGCTATTCTCTCTATTGTTTCCACAGCCTCACTCCACCTTGAGACACACACAAGCAGGCTGGGCAGGTGTGAGTACCACCTTGCTCCCTGGACACATCAATCAATTTGTTTCATGGAAGAAAAAGAAGACAAGCATCTCCAGTTAAAAATTAGAATCAGGCTGGATTACAGCTGCAGCAATGAACTAGGCAGAGCAGAAAGCCAATCTTAAGTCTGTGTTTCTAACAAGTAGAGAGGTTGACTACAAACAACAATTTAGACAAAAAATAATCTAGGACTTTATGATCTACATGCTTAAGCACCACTGAACATTACCAACTTTGAAGTTCAATAGTACACTTCGAGGTGTATCCTTTGCTGTGCTGAAGAGAGGCAAAGAACCAGGCTTGAGTCTAAAATATTCCCATTAACCCAATAACACAACAGTTAGATGTGTGTGTATGTGTTGTATGACTCTTTAAAATTAAATTATCAAGGCGAAGTATGGAAATAAAAGTGGACATTAACAATTGCCACAATACACTTGCCTGTAGTTTCAGCTATTCAGGAGGTTGAGGTGGGAGGATTGAGCCCAGGAGGTCAAGGCTGCAGTGAGCCATGACTACACTATTGCACACCTTTCAGGGCAAGAAAGCAAGACCCTGTCTCAAAACAAGTAATAATAGTAGAAATAAAAGCCTCAGTAAAAGACATTACTCTATGATAATCAGGGGTACTTGGTACTCAGATATATCACAGACACAATATCTGCTCAGCCAGTAACAAACTTGTCAAGGAAAATATTGTATATCAACTCAAAAGACACATCTAGAAAATCCTGTGTCCTAGATTGCTGGAAAACAGAAGATACTGTGTGAGTTTGGTTTCCTCTTACCTGTGTGAAGCAAAAGTGTGATCGATGAAGGTGAGAGAGGCAGAGAAAGACAGAGAAAGGCACATAATGTGTGACAGACATTTTCTGGAACAAGGGGCAGCTAATGAGTTCACAGAAGTGCTAGAAGGGTCCCTGGAAAATACCAGGGAACCTCAGACAAAAGAGTCTCCCAGGCAAGGAAGAAAACAACACATGAAATATTGGCTGCAACATTTAAGCAAAAACTAAAATGGCAGCCATGTGGGCAGAAGTGGAAGGAGCTGAGTCTGAGAGAGGAGTGGGTGGAGGAGGAAGTGTCTTAGGCAGTGACCTCACCCTTCTCTATTTCAGGCATTTGTTCTAGCCTGGAGATGGTTTCCTAAGTAGCAACAGAAAAAGAAAAAGAAAAGAAAAGAGAAGTCAATCCAAACCATTTAAACATAAAGAAAATATACTGAATGGGGGAGCCTGGCATGACAGCCTCTTGGATTGAAACCATGTAAGAGGGGACAGGCGAAAGGACTGGTATTTTTCGAGGCCTAACTCTGTGCTTAGTGTGGCACCGGGAGACTGGCAGATAAAAAAGAACAATGTCGTCCCTGATTTCAGGCATAGGATGGTCAAGAGGGGCCTCCCCTCTTTTATTGTATATTATAGTCATTCCTTCTCATAGTCGTATGTCTTTGTGATCCTGTCAGCCTGGAGAGCCTCCTGGTCTGTGTGGGTAACTACAGTTTACTCAGCAGTGTGGAGATGGAAACTCCTGACTCCAGTGCTCCTCTGGCCTCAGGGTCTGCTTTGAGGACCGCTGCTCTGCTACCAGAGAAGTTGGGCTTCCTGCTATCACTCTTGAAGGAAGGAATCCAAGGCATTACTGTTAAGCTACCTGTGAGTGCTTGAGGACAGAAAAGACACTTCACCACCCTTTGTAACCAAGCCTAGGGCTTGGCGTAGGAGACACCAATGAACGAAGCCAGCATGCTCAAACAGCAGAGTTCCTTAATCCAGCTGGATCAGCAGCCCTTGGCCTAACTGCAGATTGGTCCAAATCGTGGCTAACAAAACTCTAAAACAGAGGGAAGAAAGCTGTGGGATGCCGTCAATGGGACACCGGCTCCTATAGTATCACAATCACCCGCCCGAAAGACCATGGATCCTTACTTAGCCCAGTGCATGCCAAATTGTTTTGATTTTTGCAGGTGACCTGGTGTTTCACACTTGCAGAATCTCAGTGGGTAACACGGCTAAAAGCGGAGTTGCTTTGGATAAAATGTGAGGGAAGAATGCTTTGAACAAGAATGATGTTATCTGGCTCCCCTTTCTTGACATGTGTTCTGGACAGCGGGGGTGATCTGTCCATGATCGCCATTCCAACTAAAGGTAGAACCAGGCCTAGAACATCTCCTGCACCAACATGAAAGGATCTGTTTCCCTTATTAGGGTATTAATTTCTCGAAGGCATCCCTTCAGCCATCCTGTGACCCCAGAGTCCAGCAACGTACACAGGCACAGGAGTCATTTTAATTTAGCACATGGTTCATTTTCTTTATTTTAGCCCGTGGTTCATTGAGTACCTCTTGCCTCTTGAGATCAAAGAGGAGCTACGGTAGCTAATGGTTGACTTCCCCTTCTTCTTTCCAATCCTTGAATTTCGTATGCAATTTCCTAGATTCCGCTGTTCCCATTGGTAGTAGAGAATGAGTATGAAAGAAAAAACATTCTTTTGCAAGTGACAATGTTTAGAGAGAGAAAGAAGACATTCACTAAGCAAGGAAAATAACCCATTTTATCAAAGACACACTTTTTACTTTATTATAGGCCTAGAGTTTTAAAACACTACTACTGACAGCTTAAATATCCTAGGTTCTGATTTCTCAAGCTAGGTAAGACCTCCCCGACCTACACTGGCCATAACAAAGAACTGAAGCAAACTCCAGAAAACCAACTCTTCCCCTTCATTTGTTAGAGCTGATGAAGAAGTATAATCCGTCATTATCTAAACGTTAAATTTTTTTCCTTTGCCTTCATATATGAAATTTCTCATTGGGACATTTCAGTGCCCTTAGAAGAATACCCAGCAGTGGATTCGAAATCATTTGTCATCTTTCAAGATCTGAGAGTCTTTCTTGACCAATTTAGAAAAGAAGGATGTTAGAGCAAACAGACAGCCTAGCTGCTAATGACGGGCAACAGTTCAATATTTTATGCCACCTTAAAAAAGTTTCAGTAACTGAAGGTGTTCTCACATTAATTCTTTGCATCAATTATTGACAGAGAATTTAATTTAAAGGCAACTAGTCAGTAACCTAGGGGTAGTGTTTTAAATAATTTATAATTGCTGCATGGGTGTAATCATATTGCTATTGATTACCATCCAGTCACTTCTACAGGTCCAGCAGGTCTTATGCTAATTACTTTTAGTGAGATCACCTTTTTAACTCTGTATTCCCTGGTAACAGGAACTCATTATAAAAATAACTTAATGAAGCACAATCGTTTAGAATCCTTGCAGAAAGGAGGGAAGCGAGGAGGGTGAACTTAGGAGAAAGCCGGGAGGTGAAAGCATTAGACTGAGATTTACAGATCAACAATCCTAAACCTGAAATTACACATCGTCATTCAAATATCAGATGGGACTGAGACAACAGGGGTGAAAACCAGATTGTATGGAGGAGGGGTGGGCAGAAAAAAGAGAACTAAAGGAAGATTTAAACAATTTCATTTTTGAGAAAAATTATCTAAATTTCCCTTTATTCATCTACTTGGGATAATTTTTTATTCACTGTGAAACAGACTAGCAATAATATTGAGGGATTTAGGAAAGGCAACCTGTGATTTACTAAAAATTTGTCAGAATGAGGCCCACTGTATGCTCCCTTTTATCCTCAGACAGTGTGAACCAAAGACAGGTTTGTTCCCCTGATGAAAGGAGATTGATTCAGTTATTAAGTGGTGCAGGAATGCACCTAAAGTCTTTATAATAATAGCTATGAATGCGCTTTACTAAATATTGACAAAACATGCTCGAAACCCATGATTTCCTGTGTACTGTTACCTTGAACAAGGCTAAGGCTGGCATTTACATAAAAAACAGAAAGTGAATGAGAAAGTCATCAGTAAATAATAGTAGAGGAGGCCCGTAGACAAGGCATGCTCAGATGCTGGTCTAGGGAAAGACTAGCTATGGAAAATACTGGCTGAGTGAGCAGATCACATCTAGACATTATCACTCTTCTGTCTCTTAATTTGTTCCCCTGGCAAAAACAGAGCAACTACAAAGGTTGCCAAGGTGGCAGGAAGTGAAGACATCAGCACCATTTCAGGGAAGCCAGGAGGCTTGCCCAGTTCAGACAGCAACTTGTGGACAAGCTCTCCTGACTATGGTTGGGGGAACAGTCTCAGAAGGCCCAGAGGGGTTAGGAGGGATGTCCATTAAGAACATGAGGATTAAGAATGATGGAGAGATGAGAGGTCAAATAAGAATATAAAAATGGGGCTTTTATTTATTAATGTTTGTTTTTATTTATTTTTAGAACTTCCATTTTTAAGCAATTGCATTTCAATCATAGATTTGCCTCATTTACACAATGTATCTGTCAGTATGTGTATGTGCTTCAAAACTGCTACGATATTGATGTTGTTTAGGAAAAAATGTGTGTATGTGTATGTGCATATGTGTGTATATGTGTATGTATGTGTATCTCCCTAAGAGCAATTATGTAATAAATGCAATATTTTTGTGCCACTTGGTTTCAAATTTCAGAAAATTCCTAACATTTAGGAGACAGAAAAAAAAAAACCAAAAAACAAACAGAGATTCATTTTCTGAAAGAAGAGAATTAAGATGGTGTACATCTAATTTAATGCAAATAATTTGGGTGGCTTATTAACAGTGGAAGTTGATATTAACAGAAAATTCATCATATAGTATGGACTTTCACCAGAGACCGCAAACATAACCCCTGTTCTGAAGGTGAGGACAGCGGTATCTTTAAACCTTGGGTGGCAGCTATTGTCACAGAGGTAGAACAAAACAAAATAGGGAACTATGCCGCACAAGTTAAAAGGGGGGAAAAATACCTGCAGAAATTGTCACCTGCCCACACTGAGAGTTTGCTTGCAAATATTCTCACTTAAACCTCGTGAAAAAGAAACAGCAAATTTCTAGCCTATTCCATTTCCCCTGGGCATGCTTAGTACTTTCAAGCTTGGCCCGGTTTTCTCCTAGTGGAGACCAGTGGACACAGGCCAATTCTTATGGTTGTTGCAGAGCACTAAAATACATTATATTTGAGGCTGCAACAGTGTAGTATCAACTGCCAAGGGCAAGAATTATTACTCTGAGACACACCAAGTCGGCTTGCCTTTCATTGCAGACCCTTAGATGGGGGACCCAGTTTGCAGGCTTTAGGCTTCTGATCTCTAGCATAAATTGCGGTGGGGGGGCAGGGGGGACAAAGATCTTCTTAAAAAGCCAGATAGAAAGTATTTGACTATGGGCCATTGCAGTGTGAAAATAATTAGATATGAACAATATATAAATGAATGAGTGGGGCTGGACTTTAATGACATTTTACTTAAGGAAACAGAAAGTGCCTGTCATGTGCCAATCCCTGGTGCAAATCCCTATTATCTTATTATGAAGCCATATTCCTGAAGGGTGGGACAGAGAGTCGGCTCCACAGGGCAGGCAGTGAAACCGACCCCCGAGATGAATTCAAAGAGAGACATCTCCTTGCAAAAGGAAAGAAGTCAGCCGGGATGGGATAAGCGGTCAGTTTCTAGGGGGAGCTGGAGGTGGTGTGGAGCACTGACCAGGGAAGGTTTCTAAGAGCATCGGGGGGAGATGTGGGGCTTGGGGGAAAAGGAGAAGCTTGAAATCGCCACCGTGAGGAATGGAAGAGAAACCAGATCGAGTAAACAGGACTGCTAGGCAGTCTTGAGATACAGTTGAGACCATGAATTAAAAAGAAAAAAAAATCAATATCCTCTTACAACTGCACCAACAGTGACAAAGGGCACAGAACTAACCCTGGGCTATTTTAGGGGAACGTATTTTGTTGTCTAGTCTGTGTCTAGAGATGAGCAAAGCGATTCTACACCCAGCCACAAGAGCATCTCAGAAGACTCCTAGTGGCAACATAAAAATTTAAGTTCTGGCTCGGTCAGCAGGGAGATGGTTAAGCCCATCATTTGAATGATAGCTGTCTCCATCCTCAAAACTAACAAAAGTCGTCTTTGAGTTCTAGAAGACCGGGAAGCTAGGATCCTGAGAAAGGCTTTCTGCCTAGAGCTGTTGGTTAGCACCAGCTAATAGCACCTAGTGGGCCTTAGGATGTGAGAAACTAAATCCCTAGACAACTACAAAAACACAGGAGTAACGCCTGGAACAACAGGGACCCAAGGGCCAAAGTGGCTGCCTCTGGGCAGGTACCTGGGATTTCAGTTCTGAGAAGGAAACAGCAAATCAAGGAAAGCTTTCTCCTCACTGTAATCGCACGAGGCCCGAAGTGGGTTCTCAAGTCACTTTCAGAAGGGAGAAGCAAAGCACAAAGTCCCCGGTTGCCCAACACCTCGGGTAGGGTTAAACATTTTATGCAGGAATCAGCATCTTTAAGGAGCTCACCTTCTAAAAGGAGCCAGCTTTTTGTTGTAAATGGCACTGACACTACAACAAGAAAGTTCATTTCACAAAGATGATTCATTAAGAAATAAAATATTCATGGCTGACAGCTTGAAGGATCGCCATACAGTTATATTCTAATGCACCTGTCCTCTCTGTCAAGTCCAATGTGGGATGTCATGTCGCCAAAGTTTTATTTAGAAATTGTTTGTCAGAGTGAGCTTTCTAATGTGAATGAAAAATTCATCCCCTCATTAAGAAGATTTTACATGAAATGTCTAGGATTTTCAATGAACACCAGGACATGAACCAATTACTGTTAAACACTTAAAGAGACAGAGTCCTAAGCTCACTCAGCAAAACTCTTAATTGCACAAATGTGGAGAAAACTCAACATCCCGAAAGGCAAATGGGAATTTTGATTTGGAAATTTTCTTTTCTTTTGTTACATCTGGAAAACCCTTATCTTTAAAAGACCTGGGGGAATTCAAATGCACTATTTTATGGAATCCACACATATCTTATCTGATCCTTTTGTATTTTCACATTGGGGGATAGATTTTGGGATTTTCAGCCACTTGTTCAACTCCCAAAGAAAATGATTAAAGTGTTTTGGAAGGCTGTTGAGGTGTCTGTAGTCATTTCTTATATGAGTGTGTGTATGTTTTATATACTTTGTTGCCTTCATTGCCTTCCCACCGTACTTTCATAATTTGCGTAAATATCAAACAGGTGCCTTGCAAGTGAATCCACTGAATAATTCCAAAATGTTGGGACTTGGGAGAGAGGGGAAAGAAAAGTTGTAACAGATTAAAATAGAGTTGGGCTGCATAGAGAGTCAGGAGAAATCCACAGGGAAATCGCTTGTATAATGAAATAGCATTTTATAGTCATGACAATGGATTAAGTTGACATTGAGACTCTTTTTTGACATATGGTCTAGTTCAGCTTAACCTATGGGAGAAAACAGTTCTCAAACCTAGCCCTAGACTAGGTACACACACACCACAAACACACATATAGCCAGACTGTCGCTTCTTCACTTCCAATTTCAGAAAAGGTTTAAGACTGACAGTATGAAAACTGAAATTTCTCCTCCTTAACCCGGCAGACTCTATCAACTTTAAGAATTTTATATTCACTTTCATATGAAAGATGCTTTGGTGAACTAGTTCGAGGAAAAAGTAGCCTTGACCCTGTACCTGTGCATTACAATCCCGTAAGACTCTAACAAAGCTTTCCAAGAAGCAAGGACTCTGAGTAAGCTTTTTACCATACAGCTGTTTTAGGTGGAACCAGAATTTCATAGTCTTTCCTGTGCTTTAATTATAGCTGCCTCTGCAGTTTCTTTTAGACGTATTCTTTCTCTATATATGTTTTTCTTTCCATTTACATTTACTTCTCCCTTCATGTATATTTTATATACATATATGTTTTTCTTTGTAATATTTTATATAGGGTCTGGAAAGCAATTGGACAATACATATCAATGTGTACCAAGGGTCTTAGAACAGTTTAGATGTGAGATGAAGTTCTAGACATCTATCTTAAAACTTCTCTGCAGATCAGATAAGGAATTTTGTACAGAGATGTTCAATGATGTGTTATTTAAAATTGGAAAAAAATGTCCAAAAGAAGAGGAAATGTTCTTTTGCAAAGCCACCATTCAAAACTACATTTAGGATTTATTTTTCATATAATATTGAGTAAATAAAGTAGAATACAGAATGCATAAAATGTACTCAGAGATTCATGGGGCAAGAAGTAAACGCACTTTTTTTCCAAAAGAAAAAATACCAAATGTTTACAATGGGTATGGGTAGACTTTACTTAAAAAAAAAAAAAAAAAAAAAGTATGGTCAGGTGCAGTGACTCATGCCTGTAATCCCAGCACTTTGGGAGGCCAAGGTGGTAGATCACTTGAGGTCAGGAGTTCAAGACCAGCCTGGCCAACATGATGACACCCCATCTCTACTAAAAATACAAAAATTAGCCTAGTGTGGTGGCAGGCACCTGTAATCCAGCTACTCAGGAGGCTGAGGTGGGAGAATCACTTGAACTTGGGAGGCGGAGGTTGCAGCGAGCCAAGATGGTGCTATTGCACTCCAGCTTGGGCAACAGAGCAAAACTCTGTCTCAAAAAAAAAAAAAAAAAAAAAAAAAAATTTCCATCCCCATCCCTGTACATGGATGTAATTAAAACTCAACTCTAAACTGAGTCAAATTCTACACACTGCATATTTATACAGCAGGTAAGTGAAATGTTCTTTAATATATAGACTTAAATAAGAAGGGGGAAGAATCCAATCCTTCTATTAGGTAAATCAAATTATCAGTTAAAAAAAAAAAGTTTCCCCTTCATCTTCTGCCATTCGTGAGATATTAATGTATTGAGTTATCCCTATGGAAGTTGCAAAAACTATTTACATAAATTCTCCAGTCTACCAAATTGCAACTTGCTCAAATAAATCAGACACTGAGCCTCTAGTTTCTCTGAATTTTGGTTAGCAGAACTCTGTGTTGGAAATCACATCCAATACATTTTTCACAATCTGCCCATAATTAGTTTCACTGGGAAAACTGTGAAGAACTATTTTGCTGCTTTTAAATTCATAATTTTGGTTCAAGAGCCCAGAATAAGATGTTTAGACAGAGTGAAAACTATTTTCTAACAAATCAATATTAATTTATCTGACTGTTATGGTCTCAGGAGCCAAAAAGTGTTCTTGTACTGAGCTGACAGGAAAGATTTTATCCTGACCAAATGTTATTCAAATATTTATAAGACTGGATAATTTAGTAAAGAAAATACAGATGGAAGAAGGCAAGGGTATTTTTGTTTTCAGTGATCCTTCCCCATTTACAAATGACAAGATCTATTAAAAAAAAAAAAAAAAAAAAAAAAGCAGAGAGTGGTTGGTAATCTGCCCCTAACCGTGAGTGAGCTCCTAGAAGGGCTGGCCATTTAGCAAACTCCAAAACTAACAGAGATATTCACATATTTCAGAAGTTGCCAATGACACTCTCACCATTGAACCTGGGGTGTCATGTTGGTTAGGAACAAAACACTGCACGGTGGAAGGAACAACTTCCCAGTGACATAGCTGAGGGTCAGATGTCTTGGTGGGGCCTCCAACGGTATGAATTAAGACTGGGTAACATGGATGGATGGAAAAAGCAGAAGAATCAATGGAATGCATTGTTTGTGCTTTATATTCATCACTTCCTTTAATTCTCTCAACAACTGTGAGATATGATTTGGTATGTGTCCATGAACTTTGTGTTGGAGTAAAATATACATGCAAAAAAATGCACAAAACATACATGTGTCACTAAATGAATTTTCATAAACTGAACACACCAAGTAGCTTGAACAAGCAACAGAACATTAGCAACAAGGGGGAGGCCACTTCATACTCCCATCCATTCTCTACCCTAACTTCTAATAGGAATAGTTTGCCTTTTAGTGAACTCATTGTAACTATAATCACATAGGATACACTCCTCGGTATCTTCCTCCTTTCTCTCAACATCATCTTTGTAAGATAAACCCACATGGTTGGATTTAGTTGTAAGTCATTCATTCTCGTTGGTGAGTAGCCTCCTCTTGTGTGGATTTATTATAACTTATTTATCCATTCTACCATTGATAGATATCTGGGTGGTTTACCAGATGTCTTGAGTAATCATGAATAATGATTCATTATGTTATCATGAATAAGGTTGCTAAACATATCCTTGTACTTGTCTTTTGGTAAATGTATGAGCACATTTTGATGAAGCATATTCTTAAAATTGCTTTTTTGTTTGTTTGTTTTTTGAGACAGGGTCTCACTGTCACCGAAGCTGGAGTGGAGGTACCCAATCATAGCTCACTGTAGCCTTGACCTCCCTGGGCTCAGATGATCCTCCTGCTTCAGCCTCCCGAGTAACTAGGACTACAGGCACATGCCACTATGCCTGGCTAATACTTTTGTAGAGATGGAGTTTCACCATGTTGCCCAGACTGGTCTTGAACTCCTGGGCTCAAGCGATCTGCCTGCCTCAGCCTCCCAAAGTGCTGAGATTACAGGCATGAGCCACCACTCCGGGCCAGAAGTGAAATTTCTAGGGGATCAGATATGCTTATATTTGATCTTATGTAGATCGAGTCTTCCAAAATGGTTATACCAACTGCTGTTACTATCATGAAGAGGTTTTCTTTCCCTTTAAATAATCTTTTTATTTTAGAATGTTAGTATTACAGGAAACTTATACAGAGAGAGTACACGGAGTTCCTCCAAGCCCTTTATTGTCTCTCCCCTAATGTCAACAGCTCACATGACCATGGTACACTTATTGCAATTACTTCTTTTTTTTTTTGAGACAGAGTCTTGCTCTGTCACCCAGGCTGGAGTACAGTAGCATGATCTCAACTCACTGCCACCTCTGCGTCCTGGATTCAAGCGATTCTCTTGCTTCAGCCTCCCGAGTAGCTGGGATTACAGGCGGGCACCACCACACTCAGGTAATTTTTATATTTTTAGTAGAGATGGGGTTTTGCCATGTTCGCCACGCTGGTCTCGAATTCCAGACCTCAAGTGATCAGCCCGCCTCAGCCTCCCGAAATGCTGGGATTTGGGGCGTGAGTCAGCATGCCCAGACCATGGTATGCTTATTAAAATGGTATGTTACTATTAAGTAAATGACAGACTGTATTACGATTTCACCAGTTTCCCACTATAGTCCTTTTTCTGCTTCAGGGGCTAATCCAGGATGTCACCGGAGTGCATTTAGTGTTTCACCTCTATGTTACTGATGAGACAGAGGGTTCAGATGGGTTCAGGAGCTTGCTGAAGTTCACGAAGCTTAGAGGGGAGGCGACTTTAATTTCCACAACAACCACAATAACAAACTTTTATCACTGTTTCCTGAGTTATTTTGTGTCCAGGCATGTGTGGTGGCTTCCAACAGGTGATCAGCTCTTCTTGAGTATCTACCCTTTTCTGGACCCTGGGCACACTCAAATGAAAGGTGAACCACTAAGGTGCTTCCTGTCCTCCAGTCTTCAATTTAGTTGCAGTTCCTTGTGTCGGGAGCAGCCAGAGAAACATGTCACTCACAGTTCTGTGACTTCTCCCTCAGCCTATGACATTGCTGGTGCCAGTTCTTGGAAGACAGGCTATGCTCTTTTCCGGTTTGTGACACTTGACCAAGCAGACACTCGGGAAGTCTTTGCTAAATGCATGAATGCCCAATTTTATATTTAAATGGTGGCATTGTAAAAACTTTATATTTAAGATGTATGACCGGGTGCGGTGGCTCATGCCTGTAATCCCAGAACTTTGAGAGGCTGAGGCGGGTGGATCACTTGAGGTCAGGAGTGCAAGGCCAGCCTGGCCAACAAGGTGAAACCTCCATCTCTACTAAAAATGGAAAAGTGAGCCGGGCATGGTAGCACATACCTGTAATCCCAGCTACTCAGGAGGCTGAGGAGAGAGGATCACTTGAACCTGGGAGAAGGAGGTTGCAGTGAGCTGAGATGGCACCACTGCACGCCAGCCTGGGTGACAGAGTGAGACTCCATCTCTAAAAAAAAAAAGATGTATGGTGTGTTAACAGAACCTTCTCTAGCTGTATTGGAGCTTAGGATGATTGATTGGGAGGCACAGGTAATGAAACAGAGGATGGAAGATAATCCTAGCTCTGTCAGATTGCTGTGCTATTTTGGGCAAGATGCTTAACTTCTCTGAACCTGTTTTCCAGGAACTATGAAATGAGGATACAAATACTGTCCTGGCTCCCTGTGTATACTTGTCAAAGGCTTTGAAAACTATAACATACTATACACATGTTAAGAAGTGGTGTTGGCTTTATGACACTTATTCTTAATAATTAAAAATAAGTCACGACACTTATTCTTAATAATTAAAAATAAGTCACAAAATGGAGAAAACTATTTATTGTCAGTTCCTTATTTTTGTTTTTGTTTTGTAGATGGAGTCTTGCTCTGTCATCCAGGCTGGAGTGCAGTGGTGCGATCTTGGCTCACTGCAACCTCCGTCTTCCGGGCTCAAGCAATCATCCACCCTCAGCCTCCCGAGTAGCTGGGATTACAGGCATGCGCCACCACACCCAGCTAATTTTTGTATTTTTAGTAGTAGAGACGAGGTTTAACCATGTTGGCCAGGATTGTCTCAAACTCCTGACCTCAAGTGATCCACCTACCTCAGCCTACCAAAGTGCTGGGATTACAGGCATGAGTCACCGTGCCTGGCCTGTCAGTTCTTCTAATTCCAGAAGAAAATGCCTATATCCATAACATCACTATAGAAACCAACTGAGCAGAAGAACCATTTTGGCGTAGACAAGACAGAAAGAAAATCATTGATCATCCTATTACTTCTTGAGTGATTAATGGCGAGCCAACCTGTCATATACAAATATTGTCTATCTGTATTTAACACAATGGAGCTAAGGAGAATGTAATATAAAGCAACACAAATACCTTACATCAAGTCACAATTAGTCTTGATCTTAAAGCCAGACAGAAATTGCCTTGAGGTTATAGACCATTCTTTATAGTACCCAGCAAGGAGCCTGAAAAATAGTTGGCCCTCCGAAAGTGTTTGCTGAATATTTAATTTTCTAGTCTAAATGCATTGGAAACTTTTATCCTCCGATTTTCCTTGAAAATATATTTTGGTGAAAACCTGTATATCAGTTTCCTAGAAGTTCTGGTCTGCAAGAAAAACTTAACCAAATTAGACTGTAACATGTTTCAGATTTTGCCTGGGCAGCAGTGACTGCGTAGACAAAATTTTACCAGGGCCAGGCACAGTGGCTCATGCCTGTAACCCCAGCATTTGGGGAGGCTGAGGCAGGTGAATCACCTGAGTCCAGGAGTTTTGAGACCAGCCTGGGCAATATGGCAACATCCCATCTGTATCAAAAAATACAACAACAATAAAAATTAGGCAGGCATGGTGGTGTGCCCCTGTGGTCCCAGCTACCTTGGGAGGGTGAGGTAGGAGAATCACTTGAGCCCAGGAGGCAAAGGTTGCAGTGAGCTGTGATCCTGCCACCACACTTCAGCCTGGGCAACAGGGCGAGACTTTGTCTCAAAAAAAAAAAAAAAAAAAAAAAAAAAATTACCAGAAGCTTTAGGGGACCGAAAGAGAGACTCATAATGAAAAAAGTGTTTGGAAAACAGGAGTCAGGGTCCTATACCTACGTCTGACCTGATCTGATATCATACACAAGAAGGCAGACCATTTCTCTGAATCGTGAACTGATCCCAACTTAGAAACATACTCCCATGTTGGGAAGACACATTGTCTTTCCATTCGACACAGTAAGTTCTTTGAAACCATCTTCTCCCAAAGGTAGTGTTGTCAAAAAATAGCCGTTCACACTTACGTGAACTCTCAGATGGACCGCCGGCAAGAGTATATCAGCAAGTTCGGCAAGTCAATTCCCTCGCCAATAATAAATAAGGAGCAAAGGGAATGAAGATGGGCATTTTGGCTGGATTCCAGACGCAAAAACCTGCCTATCTACCTTCAAAATGATGCAAGATTGCAGTTTGTTTAATGTTCATCTTATGTGCTTAATTACCGATAGTGCTTGACTAATTATTTCTTGTTTTGTAGACTATTTAAACAGAGAAGGAAAGCAGCGATATACTTTTGTATACCGAATGAGGATTTGTAACTCATTTTTGTAATCACATAATTCCCGGAGGGCTTCATTACAAACACGAAAGAAAACAGGATGCTAAAAGCAGGTGACAGTCTAATTTCCACAGGTACGGGTGAAAGCATTAGAGTGAAGCAATGGAAAATAAAATAAAAAATAGCCTTTAGATGTTTCCATCCATGTAAGGTGTTTTCATGTTAATAAGAGAGAAAACTGCAAATACAGCAAGTATCTTCGTTTGGTACTGGCGTCTTTTCTGATGCCTGATTTCATCCAACATCTCTGAAATACACCACAAAACAGACGCCAGTTTTCTTATTCACAAATGTGTTTGGCAAGTCGCATACAGTATCATGAACTTGGATCACGTCTCTGTTTTCACTGTTTTACTTTATCTACTTTTAACTATAAATTCCTGGTCAGCTAAAGCCATTACACCAGATTTCAAAATGTTTTGAAAAATGTGAGGCTTAAACTAAAGGATAATACCAGAGACCCTAGAGATTCCAGACTGTTAGGAATTACTTCTTCTTCTTCTTCTTTTTTTTTTTTTTTAGATGGAGTTTCGCTCTTGTTGCCCAGGCTGGAGTACAATGGTGTGATCTCGGCTCATGGCAACCTCCGCCTCCCAAGTTCAAGTGATTCTCCTGCCTCAGCCTCCCGAGTAGGTGGGATTACAGGCGTGTGCCACCATGCCTGGCTCATTTTGTGTTTTTAATAAAGACAGGGCTTCTCTATGTTGGTCAGGCTGGTCTTGAACTCCCGACCTTAGGTGATCCACCCGCCTTGGCCTCCCAAAGTGCTGGGATTACAGGCATGAACCACCGTGCCCCACCAGGAATTACTTCTAAGCACAAACAATGTTGCCTCTTAGATGGAAATCAGATTTGGCTGTCATGAGGCCAAGGGCCAATTTTTTTTTGTTTGTTTTTTTGAGAGTGGACTGTATGTCCACAGTGGTATTAGATGTTGGGGGAAGTGAGAGGAGATCCTGAAAGAGTATGAGCTGTGGATTTTGCCCTTATGGCATGAAGAAACTAACTGGGAATTTGAAATAAGACATTTGAAACAACAGCAAACACCATCTTTGACATCATGTTGCCAACATCAGAGGGAACACCCTTTATCAAGCTCTTACTGTGTCTCAACTCACACTGAGATGCAATCTTTACTTACTCTTACACTGTCACAAAAGCCTGCCTGGCACGCCCAACCAGCCCCTTTTCCAGATGGTGCAACTGAGATCTGTGACCTTGAAGGATGAGCTCCTTGCCTTCAACTTCCTTGATTTTCTTCTCTGCATTTTTGTGCCTTAACAAGTACTTAGAATTAGAGAAGTTAATTTGTTTCTGGTAAATTCTTCCTTCCTTCCCTTCTTCCTTTCCCCCTTCCTTCCAGATCTAGGGTGGAGTGTAGTGGCATAATGATAGCTCACTGCAACCTCAAATTCCTGGGCTCAAGCGATCCTTCCCTCCTCAGTCTCCCAAATAGCTAAGACTACAGGCGTGCACCACTATGCCTGGCTTTTTTTTTTTTTTTTTTTTTTTGTGTAGAGATAGTATTTTGCTATCTTGCCCAGGCTCATCTCAAACTCCAGGCCTCAAGGGATTACAGGGATTCTCCTGCCTCAGCCTCTCGAGTTTCTGGGATTACAGGCAGAAGCCTGGCCTGGTAAATTTCAAGCAAGCAATTTCACTAACATTGTTGGGGTAGAAGCCAGACTATTGGGTGTTGCAGGGAAAGGGTCTATAAAGGGAATTAAGGAATAAAATGGGTAACATTTACAGAATCCTCACATGTACCAAGCAATGTGCTCGGTTCTTCATACATACTATCTCATGATGTCCTCATAGCAACCCTGTAAAATAGGTGTTAATCATAATATAATAATAGTTAACATTCATTAAGTGCTAATGTGCTTCAGAGATTAAACCAAGCCTTTTATATGTGTTATTTCATTTGATACTCCCCCAAACCCTATAAGATAGTTTTGATTATTAATCACCCTCATTTAGCTGAAGAATCAACTGAGGCTTAGAGAGGTCAATTTGTTTCAAAGTTACGGTAATTACTTTACTCAATGACAGGGGCAGGAATCGAACCCAGGAGCCTGCCTGCCATGTCCGTACTTCTCAATGTCATGCGAGGCCATCATTCAGCACGGTATTTTTATTTACTGTAACTCAGACAGGCTCAGTCACCTGCCCAAGGCCATGGGGCTAGGGAGTTGTGGCTCGGGATTCCCGTCCACAGTCTGTCCTCCTAAACAGCACACGGCACCGTCCCTGCAAGCAGGCATAGCTACTCAAGAGGCAGGGCAGTGGTATTCAGAACCCCAGTGGATACTTTTTGAGCCAGTACTAGTTATGCTAAAAACTACAAGGAATGCTTTGTCTTAGGGGATCTTCCTCTCTGGTGATGCAAAGAGAAGGGACCTGCTAGAGCCTATAGAAACAAAATCATCCGACCTGTAAGAGTCACAGGAGGGGATTTGCAATTGAACAGACCTGGTTTCCAAATCCCCCCTCACCCAGGAGCATCTGTGGGCACTTAAGTCATTTAGCTTTTTGGGCTGTTGGGCTCAGCTAGAAAATGTATATAAAACTACCTACGTTGCTGTGTGGTAGAGTGAGTCGGACATTATACATCCAAGGATATTTCTAGATTCATTCATCCAATAAATATTAATTGTCTACTATGTGCCAAGCCTTCTTCTAGGCCCTGAAGTACAATAGTGAGCAAAAGAGACAAAGATCTCAGTACTTAGAAACTTACATTCTTCTAGAGAGTGGGAGAATAAACACAAAACTCGTGTACATCTACGTCTCTATGTCCATGTCTATGTCTACATCCATGTCTTTATCTATGTGATATAGTAAGTGCCACAAGGAATACAAAGTAGGAAAAGCAAGAGAGGGTGCAAGGGTCAGAGAGGCAGGCTGCCATTTTATAGTGAGTAGCGAGAAACAACTTCACTGAGAAAGTGTCAGACGAGCAAAGCCCTTTGGAGAAGAACAGCTCATGGTGCTGTATGGGAAGAATACTCCAGGTAGAAGGAACACCAGAGGCAAAGCGTCTGAGACAGGAGCACACCTGGCACGGCTGAGGAACGGCTGAGGAAGAACAATAGAAGAGGACAGTAGGTGGAGACAGGGAGGAGGGAGACAGGTCACAGGGAGGAGGGAGGCGGGTCACAGGGAGGAGGGAGGCGGGTCACAGGGAGGAGGCAGGCGGGTCACAGGGAGGAGGGAGGCGGGTCACGGGGAGGAGGGAGGCGGGTCACAGGGAGGAGGGAGGCGGGTCACGGGGAGGAGGGAGGCAGGTCACAGGGAGGAGGGAGGCGGGTCACAGGGAGGAGGGAGGCGGGTCACAGGGAGGAGGCAGGCAGGGCATACAGAGGGCTTGGGGTCCTACTGTGAAGATTTAGCTTTCAAATCAGCCTGAAATGGGATATAAAGTCTCAGATGGATGAAATAGGACTAACTTTTGTGGTTTCCTCCCTCATCAGACTAAATTAAGAGATGAAGGCATTGTCAAAATACAAAACCTTCTTCCTTATTGATCTGAACCCAATGACCTGGGAGGGCTTGTAAAGAAAAGAATTTGTTTCTAGAAGAGGTATTTAAATGTCCTGGGGCTCTTCGAACCAGCAGAAATAGGAACAAGTTAACAGGCAAAGTAATAAGACTATATAGAGGAAACACATTTTCATACTTTATGCCTTAATTTTAAGTAGAGTTACAAGATTTCCTGTAGGAATTCAGAGTGTTATCTTATTTTATGCCCCAAACTAGAAAGAGCATTCCACTGGGTTTGCCAAGCTGTTAAGATGAAAATATCTGTTTGAGCACAGCATAATAGATGAGGTGTTTAAGGCATTTTCCTTTAGATTTTTGGTTAATCTTCTTTTAGTTAATTTTCTGAGATAAAATCCAGTTATAAATAACCTGAGGGTACCCTAACTGGGCTGTTCTGAGAATGGCAAATCTTTAATAGCCAGAACTTCTGCCTTTTAGAGATCTCTAGAGAAAGCAGTACTTTGAAAATTATCCAAAGCAAAATAAGTCGAAAGCATTAACAAATTAAAGAGAGTGGGAGAGAGAAGAAAGGGGCGAATGAGAAAGTTCTTTGACATTCACAAGACAGCAGATCTTACCCTTGAAACTTCTTTAAAAAAAAAAAAAAAGAAGACGAGTCAAGCGTTCACATCCTATTTGTTGATTACAACAGAGAACTGGTGAGTTTCCATCATAACAGAGTCTCGGAAAATTCATCCTTTTTTACAAAAGGAAAGGAGAGAAAAATCCAGACAAAACACTCAAAGTGCAGAAGAAAGGGCATGGCCATAAGCAGCCATCACTTAGACTGAAGTACAATGGGTACAATCTTAAATAAGAAGTTTTAGAACTGCTTTTAAAGATAGCTGGTGGAAGAATTAAAAAAAGAAAGGAAAAAAACCTTAAGTGTTTTCCGTTGTTAAAATGTAAGGCAAAATTTATAAAAGGATTATTAGGTAGCGTACGTAAGGAAGTCATGTAAACTGGTTGAAATATGGAGACTTCCTCAGCAAAAAAAGAGCAGGTTGGCTGCCATCCATCTGCAGTGTATACAGTACTACGGAGCCTGTTTATAAAAATAAGAGAGGGTAGGAGACCTAAAGTGGGTAGAACTGAAAACAAAACAAATCCATAGGACTAGATAAGGGAGGGTGATTATTCCCAGGTACTCATAGGCTAAACGGTATCAGGAGAAAGAATTAGAACAAGTTTCTACTAAGCAATAAAAGGGTGGGAGAAACATTCTTTTAAAAAACGAATGAGATGCCCTAGAAACCTGTAAGTCAATAACCCTGTCACCAATTGTAGGATTATCCAGGACATGCAGAGACTACACTGACAGGCCAGTTGAAAGGGTAGACAGAGTTGTAATCGAGCAGGAAATTGCCACTGTGGCTTAGAAAAACCAAGTCTTGTTTATGGGTTTGCCTCCATCTGTCTAAGCTTCTATAAAAGGCAACTGGTGAAATGTACCGGGATTCTGATGATACTCACCTTGAGATAAGGGATATGAAGAGTCGGGAAGAGAGGCAAAGTGAATTCCATATAGCCAAGAAGAGAGAGAAGGAAAAACAGATTAAATAGCAATCAAAACACTCTCCCCCACTTAATGAAGAACCTGTCCAACTGATTTGCTATTTTTTTGGTCGTTCTAGCCAGGCAGATCAGACACTTGAGAATTAGAGAAATATTAATTTGGACTAGACACTGGAAATGTCTTACATACTGGGAGAATCATAAAGGTAGAGAAGGCTTACAAAGCAAGATGGCTGCCACTGAGATGGGCACACTAAAGATCTTAACAGTAATCTATTACTTGATTTATTAGGAGTGGTAGAACCCTAAAGAAGCAGTGAATATCCAACACTGAAATTTGAGTTAGCTCTTCCTCAGAAAGGTTTCAGCGGCTTAATCTCATGCAATCTTGCAACATTCCTGAATTCAAACCCATGAAGTAGAGAGTCAGCCCGAGACCCTCTTCAGAATCCACCGAGTCTGCTGGGCAGGAAGAGTTAGGGCTTGTTGAGCTGTCTTACTGCAAATGAAATAGTAACTTCCTCAGAAGCACAGGATATCGAAAGATTCCTTTAAGAGGCCACGTCCTCAAAGGCATGTATGCAATATGAAGTCATGGGGGCAGGCCTTCCTGGTTCAAATCCATGTTTTTACAGGGTTGTGTCTTTATGCTTGAAGGGGAGCTCTTGGGCCTGTTTGAGGGATCATTTACCACCTCCTGTAGGAAAGTCCAGTGGAAATCACTTCTAGTGTTGAGTCTCGGCCAAATATACTCCTATGTAGAAGGCCTGTGTAGGAGGTTATGCTTGGAACAGTTGGGTAGATGTTCTGGCATCCCGTGATGGCCTTACTAAGTCATGACAGTCAGCCAAAAATTAAAAAAAGGAAAAATCTTCTGGTCACAGACACAGTTGAAGGTGTTTCCATTTTTCTCCACTACCCATTGCCAATATGTCTTTAAGTCACTTGCCATCAGAATCTGTAGTGGAAACCATCCAGACATCTTTTGCCATGAATAACATCAAGTTCTTCCTATATACCAGGCGCTGCAGTGAGCCCTGGCCAGGCACCACATCAGGCTCAGACAAGTTCATAATTTTCTGAAATCGACCCAGTTGGAGGTAGCAGAACCAGGACTGCATTCCAGCGGAGCAGGACTTGACAGCTTTAGCAACTGCGTCTGCTTTCCCTCTGCTCCTAGCCTCTCATTCACCCAAGATCATGCCTGTTCAGGTTGCAACTCTCTATTCAAGTCCCCATCCCAGGCCTCCTTTCCTGGCGGCTCAAGTAGAAGCCCTTTTTTTTTTTTTTTGAGACACAGTCTCACTCTGTCACCAATGTTGGACTGCAGTGGCGCCATTTCGACTCACTGCAACCTTTACCTTCTGGGTTCAAGCAATTCTGCTGCCTCATTCTCCCGAGTAGCTGGGATTACAGATATGTGCCACCATGCCCGGCTATTTTTTTTTTTTTTTTTTTGTAATTTTAGTAGAGACGGGGTTGGTCAGGCTGGTCTCAAACTCCTGACCTCGTGATCCGTCCGCCCCAGCCTCCCAAAGTGTTGAGATTACAGGCGTGAGCCTCCATGCTCAGCCAGCAGCTCTTTCTTTAACTTGATTACTGTGGGTAGTTACACCTTTTCTACTGCCACTAGAATGGAATCTTCAGAGAGACTAGGACCTTCCCTGTGATTGCTCCTCGCTATACTCCCAGGGACTAAACATGTGGCCTGGCAAAAAACATGGCCTTCCAGGTATCTTATTTTATTTTATAGTTTTATTTACTTTTTGAGGCAGAGTCTCACTCTGTTGCCCAGGCTGGAGTACAGTGGTGTAATAACAGCTCACTGCAGCCTTGAACTTCCAGCCTCAAGCAGTCGTCCTTCCTCAGTCCCACAAGTAGCTGGGACGACAGGCATACACCATCATGCCCAGCCCAGGCCAGACTCCAACTCCTAGCCTCAAGTAATCCTCCCATCTCAGCCTCCGAAAGCGCTGCGATTACAAGGTATGAGCCACTGTGCCTGGTCCTCCAAGTATTTAAAATGAATGGATATCTCCCAAAGACTAAGCTGTAAATGGCTGAACAACTCACATTCTTACCACATTTGCTAGATGGTAAATATTTGTGCTACCATTTAAAAGAAAAAAAAAAAAATCAGTGTAAGGAGATAGTCAACTTGAAGGGTGATGACCAGAACTCTCATAATAGGAGCCAGTCCCTTCTTAATTCCAATTAGGAGCTATAGGTTGGTAATTAGCAAAATTCAAACCTCTATCTAAAACAGACTTTTAAACCTTTTTAATGAAAGCATAATTACATGCAGAAAAGCACATACATAATAAGTGCACATCTCAGATTTTTCACGAACTGAATACACACATGGAACCAAGACCCAGATGGAGGAAGAAAAACAGACCAGCATTTAAAGAAGGCCTCTGGGCCGGGTGTGGTGGCTTACGCCTGTAATCTCAGCACTTCAGGAAGCCAAGGCAGGAGGACTGCTTGAAGCCAGGAGCTCCAGATCAGCCTGGGCAACATAGCAAGACCTCATCTTTACACAAATTAGCCAGGCATGGTGGTCCTGTGGTTCCAGCTACAAAGGAGGTCGACATGGGAGGACTGCTTGAGCCCCAGAGGTCAAGCCTGCACTGAGCTGAGATCACACCACTACACTCCAGCCTGAGCAAGACAGTGAGACTGTCTCAAAAAAATAAAAATAAATAAAAGGGGCTTCTGCATGTGAGGTAAGTGTTGATGGTCAATAATCACCAAGATGGCAGCTTTGGAAGGCAAAGAAAGAGAAACGTGGAAAGTGGCTGGGGACGGTGCCTGTCTATGGTTGTGAGCAAGCAAATGTGGGATAAGCAAAAGGACAAGAAAGACAATGAGCATTTGCTGAATTTCTACCTTGTGCCCTAGGGTATTTTAGTTAATTATTTTTAAAACAAAGAAATTGAGTCTTAGAGTGATTAATGCACTTGTTCAAGGCCACAGATGCCAGGTCTGTGTGACACCACAGCCCCTTTATCCCCCAGTGAAACTCACTGTCTCATCTCTCAGCCTGGCATTTCCTTCCTTTAAGTCCCTTCTTTAAAACAAGATGGCTATTTTCATAACAATGATGTTAGTAATAGCTTTAATTTTAACATTGTTGAGTCCTCAGTCTGCAACAGGCATTTTCCATACATTATTTCCTTAGGCCCATCTTTCTTATGAGAAAACTGACACTTGGAGAAATTAAGTAAACTTTTCTGAGCTCTCATAGAGATCTCAGTAACAGCAGAGCTGGGATTTGAACCCAGGCAGCCTGATTTTATGGGTTACACTATTAGACACTGCCTCTGAAAGCGCCTGCAATTATAACCAGAATTCCTTTATAATTCTGTTCCTCTCATTCCTCATTAGAAGTGGAAATAGAACATCTTACATACTTCAAACATTGGTTAGAAGGGTTGACAGAAATTTTGTGCCCTAGACTACAGATTTCTCTCCTGTTGGCCCTTGTCAAGTGGCCTCTAAGAGAGTCTCCAAGGCCACAGCCCGGCTCTCCCTAGGGCATGACTGGAAGAAAACAGGTTGAGGGGCCAGAAAGGAGTGGCCCGGGGTAGGGCCTGAGGGCTCACGCCTATAATCCCAGCACTTTGGGAGGCTGAGGTGGGCAAATCCCTTTAGACCAGGAGTTTGAGACCAGCCTGGCCAACATGGTGAAACTCCCTCTCTACTAAAAAAAAGATACAAAAAATTAGCTGGGCATGGTGGCGCCTGCCTGTAGTCCCAGCTGCTTGGAAGGCTGAGGCAGGAGAATTGCTTGAACCCAGAAGGTGGAGGTTACAGTGAGCTGAGATTGCGCCACTGCACTCCAGCCTGAGCAACTGGGTAATAGCCATTTCTCTAGAGCCTGTCACCTGGTGCATTTCCTAGTAAGCCTCAATTTAGGGTTTAGATTGTCACCACAGCTCCAGAGTCAACCAAGGGTGAACTGGCTCCTTGGAGATCTTGTCACCTGTGGCTTACAGGACTCATTTCTGACCACCCAGGTACAGAAGCATTGGAAACTGTATTGGACACAGGCTTCATCAAAGCTGTGCCAACCATTCAGTTGTCCCCCTGGTGCTTTGCAAACATCATTACAGGCTTTAATCCAGGCATCGAGGCTCAAGTTCACCCAATCCCTCCTCCTGCCACTGTGACATGTTTATTCAGCAAGTTCAGCAGTGCATACAGGTTATAAGGATAAAGACAAAGCCGGTGGGGGCGGGGGGGGGGAATCCCCTCTCTTCCTGTCTTAGGACAGCAGCAGGGGCTTTTACCCCTTATTGCCTCATTTAATTAAAAAAAAAAAAAACTTTCAGGAATGTTGGGAATTACTATATTCAATGAAGAATGCCATTTGTTATAGGGGATAATTTAAAAAATTATTTTACCTCAAGAAATTAATTTCCCCAGAAGAGTTAATCATAAGCAAAAGTCCATGGGACTCCGGCTATTGGGACACTTAAGACTGGAGGTTATGTTAAACCAGAATCAGGCAGACAGCTTCAGATTTAAAAGAACAGATTAGATTAGACCGGGCATGGTGGCTCATGCCTATAATCCTAGCACTTTGGGAAGCCGAGGTGGGCGGAATGCCTGAGCTCAGGAGTTCGAGACCACCCTGGGCAACATGGTGAAACTCCATCTCTATTAAAACACAAAATTTTAGCTGGGCGTGGTGGCGGGTGCCTGTAATCCCAGCTATGTGGGAGACTGAGGCAGGAGAATTGCTTGAACCTGGGAGGCGGAGGTTGCCGTGAGCCAAGATCGCGCCACTGTACTCCAGCCTGGGCGACAGAGTGAGACTCCGTCTCCAAGAAAGAAAAAAAAAAAGAACCGATTACATTGGTAGGGGAGAGAAAAGAGACAAGGGGAGAAGGGGAAGAAGAATTAGATATTTAAAAGATCAGTAAGAGTTTTTTCTTTTTTTAAAATCTGATACAGAAAAATGAGCTCTGAATCTTGAATCAAGACATTGTATTGATTCTGGTTATCCCCATGATGGCGGGTCATTCAAGCTTGGACCTTAGTCTTCTCATCTACAAAATGGGAAGGTCAGGGGAGATGTCCTTTAATGGACCTGGTGATTCTAAAGTTTGAAAAGCTTAGGAATGAAAAGATGTAATGTGTGTCTATGCATTTATTTAGTCAAAGAAATTGGGTCATTGTCATCAAGCAAAATAGAAACCAGAGTCCTGGATGTGTAGTAAGAGAATCTTGAGGAAGCAGATTACCTGCCATCCAGGGTCTTAGGTTTTGGAGATGGAAAGGAATTTCCCCCTTCCTGTTTCAGGATTCAGTCATGCCCTGTCAGAGCACTTAGGCCTGGCCTTACACCTGGACAGGTGACAGACAGATACTTTGATCAATGATTTGTAGTTGACGTAAGAAGTCCCCTTGAGGACTGGGAAGACAGATCAGTGGACAGACTTTGATCTGTGTCACTCAGCTTCCAAAACCTTTAAGCCCACATAAAGACAGACTCCCAAGGCAGTGATGTAAATGATAAATCCCATGTTCTCCAAATGCACTGGCCCCTCAGTTACTTGGAAAAAAGAGTCCATGCGTAAAAGGGAGATAAACATACACACACAAAGTTACTCCAAAGCAGATGCTGAGTGTTTTCTCTGCTGGCTTTTGGCTCTGCTAAGAGGCTATCTGGGGGCAAGACTTATTGTTGTTTAGAAACTAGAAATCTACAACTCAGCAGTGCTTGCTCATCTAAACCAGAGTGGGCGATGCACTCTAAGTAGACCACCACTCCCCGCGTCCACAAAAATACCACAGATTCAGTAATCTATCATGACACCCTTTCCCAACGAGCCCATGCGCGACGTCAAAATCCTTTTCAACACAGCACTTCAATCGGCTGTTTCAATTGACCAGACTTGGGTCATGAAATGAATCCTATTTTACATCCTTCATCTAAACTGTTACCGGATGAGCTGGGAGGGAGGGCTGTGTGCACTTCTTGTGTATAAATTTGTGTTGGTGACTGTAGTCCAGGCAATTGCCAAATATGAATATAATCCATGAAAAACCATTTTGAGTCGGAAAGACAGGCTGCAGTCTGGATGCTTGGGAAAACAGGCCCTTTCTGACTGAAGATTATCGCAACCAACTCTCGGGCTTTCCTGGATCCCCTTCTAACTCCTGAGTGTTTCATTCCTAGCAGGGTGACAGGGTAAAGATCTGCTTCAGGAAGGCCTGGACCCCACCCACCACAGAGTCCACGGAACACTAATAAGACAGCTGATGGTTGACTAAAATGTATATACAATTGTAATTACATATACTAGTGTATTGAAAATTACATTCTAAACTAATGTAATCAAAACTAATGTAAATAAACATACAGTGGTTATCTCTGAATGATAGAATTATGGCTCGTTTTTATTTTCTTCCCTTAAAACTTTGGTTTTTCTGACTTTTTACAGATCACATGTATGTGTGTGTGTGACCCAATTTCTTTGACTAAATAAATGTATAGACATACATTACATCTTTTCATTCTAAGAATCGTAAGTTTTTCAAACTTTAAAATCACAAGTTCCATTAAAGGACATCTCCCCTGGCCTTCCCATTTTGTAGATGGGAAGACTGAGGTCCAAGCTTGTGTGTGTGTGTGTGTGTACATGGATGTCTGTGAATGTTTGCATGCAGGTGTGTTTTAATGGAAAAAGCGGGCGGGGAGTGGGGGAAAGTGCAAATTTCTAAGTGATACAAAGACATATTAAAAATCCATGAGATAATCAGATAGCATAAGGACTAGAAGAGCTACAGGTCTTTCCTCTCCTGCCAGAGCGATTCCTAATGGTCACTATTTGAGGGTTAGGGGCATATGAATTTTAGACGTATGTAGTGAGCTAGAGCCTATGAATGGCTCGTCAGCATTGGTTCCAACCTTCCCTTCTCCTCTTCAATCTCAGAGTGACTCTTGCTAAACTGATAGAGAGTAACAGAATTTGTCTAATTATATAGAATGAGTGAAAATCTTTCTATGTTCCTACAGGTATTGGCTCAGTCACCTGACTTAATGCTCCTAGAATTCATTTTTTATAACTTTATTAACGTGAAATTCTCACACCATATGATTTAACCATTGTAAGTATACAATTTGATGACTGTTAGTCCATTTATCCAGTTGTATAGCCATCACCACAGTCTTGTCCCAGAACATTTTCTTCACCCCCCCAAAATTGCCCCACCCTTTCCAGGTAATCCTCTCCACTCACTCCCAGCCCCAGGCAACCATCATTCTGCTTGCTGTTCATAGAGTTTCATCTTTTATAGAAATTTTGCATAAATGTTATCATACACTATGTGGTCTTTTATGACTAGCTTCGTTCACTTAGCGTGATGTTTTTGAAGTTCATCTGTGTTATTAAACGTATCCGGAGTTAGTTCATTTTCATTGCTGAGTAGTATTCCATTGTGTGGATAGACTACATTTGTTTCTCCATTCCCCAGCTGATGGACATTTGGGCATTTCCAGTGTTAGGCTATCATGGATGATGCTGCTATGAATATTATGAACAAGCCTCTGCATGAGCATTTGTTTTCTTCCCAAAAGGTTCTTAGGAATGGAATTGCTGAGTCTGTGTTTAACTTTTTAAGGCACTGGACAACTGTTTCCAAAGTCACTGCACCGTTTTACATTCCCACCGGCAGTGAATGAGAGTTCTAGTTCTTCCATATCTTTGCAACTCTTGGGATAATGAATCTTTTTGGTTAGAGTTAAGCTAGTAGGCATGTCATGGCCTGGGGCTAGAATTCATTTTACAGTGGCAGTGATGAGGTCAGAAAAGGCCTCAGATTGGCAGTGTAAAAATTAGTTCCACAATTTACAGCTCACAGCTCACCAACTGTAGGACTTTAAGAAACTCATTTAATTAGCCGGGTATGGTGGCAGGCACCTGTAATCCCAGCTACTCGGGAGGCTGAGGTGGGAGAATCTCTTGAACCTGGGAGGTGGAGGTTGCAATGAGCTGAGATTGCGCCACAGCACTCCAGCCTGGGTGACAGAGCGAGACTCCGCCTTAAAAAAAAAAAAAAAAAAAAAAAAAAAAAAGCAAAACACACACACACAAACTCATTTAACTTCTCTGAGTCTCAGTTTCCCCATCTGTAAATTGGAAACAATAATAGCTCTAGATTATGAAGAGTCACCGGTTGAGGTGAGATGTGCGAAAGATTGTGCCTAACTTCCCACTTATTCCTAGAACAAAAAGTGTATCAACAAATATGTACATAAAATAGCAAGGGATATGAAAATAGAAGGGGTTGGTATTCTGTTTTCTGTTAACCAAGCCAAGATGTTCACTCAGTTTTCCTTTCCACCTAAAGTGCTTGCTCCACCCCACTCATCAGTGTGCCAGGAAGATGAGTCGCAGTTTTGTCTCATCCTCTCCACTTTTCTTGTCATTGACCCACCCCTTCTCATCATTAACCACTTTAGTGAGCTAAGAACATAACGGAATGAGCCCTTCTCCAATTGTGAACATTTCCTCAAGCCTTCTCCTTCCACAGAGTCAAGAAGGACTAGTCCCAGCCTACAATAGGAGCCTTTATGACAAATCACAAATTTGAAACCCTTTGGCTATTCATATTTATACAACTGGTGGCAAGGGGACAGATTTGAATCTTTAGACCAAAGGAAGAGTTTGCTCCCCAGCCCTGATGCTGCAGGCTTGGCTTCTGACTGTGGTCACCTACTGACCCTACTATTTAAAGAAAAACTGGAAAGGCCAGTAATTTGGATATGGTCCTAGCTCAAGATACACTACAGACTGTCCCCACTTCCCTACATAGCCCATGGCTGGAAACAGTGCACTCCTGGTTTATTGCCAATGTCCTTGATTTGCGTGCTCTGCCATTTACTTAGAACAGTCGGCCTATGTTGCAAGCCAGGGTAACGAAAACACCGCCAGGAGCCAAACAGGCTCACAGGGGATGCACCAGTGCCTTGGTGGCCCTGAACACTTAAGTGATTTTGTTCCCCTTCCAATTTCGTGTGGTACATTAACTTTTATTGATAGCTCATAGCTTCAGCAACTGGTCTTGGTTTTACTAACCTGAAGGACAGAGGAACAAGAGGCACCCACACAGCTGATGTGCAAGAAAAAAAAATCGCATGGGATGTCTTGATCATTCTCAATGTTTTTTTTTTTCCCTTGCTACAGCTCTCGTTTAATGAGGGAGTCACAATTAACTGCAAGTTAATCATGTCTCAGGCCCCCAGAGGGAGAAAGAGAGAAATGACCACTTGAAATTTGACTATGGCTCCCTCCAGGAGAATCCTGGTGGCACAGCGAGGCATTTGTGAAACTGCAGGCTCTGATTTATATCACTGCTATGGAGACTGGCAGAAGAGAAGAATTCTTGGGTGTTTTCATAACACAACTATTAAACAAAAGTTAACCCAGGAGCTAGATGGGAAATCTATGGGATGGAAGAGACAGAGATCAATTTTTTTCATTGCTCTAAAAAACTTAACATTTCCAACTAGAATCTGCACCTTGGAGCAACGCGGTGTGTCTATGACTCACGGATGCTGTGAAGGGTGTAACTGCTTCCCTTTCTGCGTAGTATGTGATCACCTTCAGTTTTTAAAAACCATTATTATTAAAACCAAAACAATAACAGATATGATTTGTTGAGTAAATATCACAGAGGCCAGACACAATTCTTGTTTTTTATTTTTTGAGACGGAGTTTCGCTCATCGCCCAGGCTGGAGTGCAGTGGTGCGATCTGGCTCACTGCAACCTCTGCCTCCCGAGTTCAAGTGATTCTCCTGCCTTAGCCTCCTGAATAGCTGGGATTACAGGTGCTTGCCACCACGCCTGGCTAATATTTGTATTTTTAGTAGAGATGGGGTTTCACCATGTTGGCCAGGCTGGTCTCGAACTCCTGACCTCAGGTGATCCGCCCACCTCAGTCTCCCAAAGTGCTGGGATTACAGGCGTGAGCCACACTGCGCCTGGTTGGCCAGACACAATTCTTTGCACTTTATTTACCTTGCCTCAATTCATGCTCACAGCAATCTAAGGAATTATAAATTTGTATTGCTACTATGTGGCAAAGGAAACTGAGGTTCAGGGAGCATTTGAAATTGTCAAAAGCCTCAGCAAGCAGGAGAAACAGCCATGATGTAAATCACAGTCCACTGGAGTGTAAAAATGTATCTATGGTGTTGACCTCTATCTGCCCTTCACCTGACTTACTTCTTTTAAGGAAATCGGTTATTTAATAAGAATCTTGCAAGCTGTCTTACATCGTTTATGAGATTGGCAAGGAATAACAGAGAAAGTGAAGAAGGGAAAAAAATAGAGGAAGAGAGGAAGTCAAGGAAAAAAACTGATCACATCCTAAATCAATCTCTTAAACATATCCATCTGCACAAACATAGAACATTTAGTACTTTAAAATGTAGGGAGCTTATTTTACATATTCACATAATATGTAATATGTGAATATGTAATATGTAAAATACAATATGTATTATTTACATAATTGTAAATTATGTATTATGTGTGTATTATTATGTGTATTATTGTCTATTTTTGTATTCCAAAAAAATACAATATGTTATATGTTAATAAGGGTGTTTAACATATTAAAGCATGAACTTTAAAAAATGGAATTTGAAGGCCAGGCATGGTGGCTCACCCCTGTAATCCCAGCACTTTGGGAGGCCAAGATGGGTGGATCACTTGAGGTCCAGTGTGGTGGTGTATGTCTGTGGTCCCAGCTATTTGGTACGCTGAGGCAGGAGAATCACTTGAACCCGGTAGGTAGAGGTTGCAGTGAGCCGAGATCACACCACTGCACTCCAGCCTGGGCAACAGAGTGAGACTCTGTCTCAAAAAAAAAAAAAAAAGGAGTTGGAGAAAAATAGCCACACAGCTCTGTTTTTATTTACCTAAGATCCATTGTTCATCTATGATGTGTCAGACTCTGTGCTAATAGGGAATCTCAGAACTGGGCCCCTTGGGACCTCAACAGACACAGCCAGAATCCACAATCTGGAGGTTATGTGCAGCCTTGCTTCAAAAAGCCAAATCCAGGGCTGGGTGCAGTGGCTCACGCCTGTAATCCCAGCATTTTGGGAGGCCAAGGCAGGTGGATCTCCCGAGCCAAGGAGTTTAAGATCAGCCTTGGCAACATGGAGAAACCCTGCCTCTACAAAAAATACAAAAATTATCTGGGTGTGTTGGCATGCACCTGTGATCCCAGCTACTCGGGAGGCTGAGGTGGGAGGATGGCTTGAGCCCTAGGAGGTTGAGGCTGCAGTGAACCATGATTGCTCCACTGCACTCCTGCTCAGGTGATACAGCAAGACTGTGTCTCCAAAAAAAAAAAAAAAAAAAAAAAAAAAATCTGTAAATTAAAAAAGGCTCCATTTTGTATTATCTTCAGATCCAACATCAAAAATTAATAAGATAATTCCTGATGAATTAACCACAGATTTACTGTATGACCCAGTAATTCCACTCCCAGGTAGGCAGGTAGGCAGGTAGGTAGGTAGGTAGGTAGACAGTTTGGCTTGATATAAATACATATCCCTAAGAACTGGAAATAGGTGTTCCAAAAAAACTTACACACAAATGTTCAGATAAGCTTTATTCACAATAGTCAAAGGGTGAAAACAACACAAACGCCCATCAACAGATGAAAGGAGAAAAATATTTGGTATATCCATACGATGCAATAATATTCAGCCATACAAAGAGTGACAGACACGCTACAACTGTGGCTGAAGCTCAAAAACACAATGCTAAGTGGAGGAAGCCAATCACAAAAGACCATACACCATATAATAACATTTATAGGACGTGGACATATTTTTTTAAGGGCCATCATTCCAACTCACTACGCCTGTGACAATTTGTTTATGAAGCAATAGAAAACCAGTACAGTGATCACCCATTAATTTATTCATTTGTTTGTTTTGCTGGTTCAACAGATTCCTGTTGAGTACCTGCTGTGTGCAAGGCACTGTGCTGGGCTCCAGAGACACTGAGGAAATAAGAGACTTCCTGCCTGCCTGAATACAGCTTATGGTTGCGAGATTCACGCTTAGGCCCTTCTCACAAAGGTAGCCACGAAGTCGAAAGATCACGAGGACTAGTGATGGTTTTGAGCTGTGACACTAAATCAGTAGGGACCAGTGGGCCATTGGTGACTCTCTGATGAAAGACAAGTAGCCTCTTCCAAGGTACAAATGGAATATAATGCTGCATACTATTTCAGAAGATTCTAAGATACATTAGTCATGCCTGGTGGTGGTGCCTGTAATCCCACCTACTTGGGAGGCTGAGGCAGGAGAATCACTTGAACTTGGGAGGTGGAGGCTGTGGTGAGCCAAGATTGCACCACTGCACTCCAGCCTGGGCAACAGAGCAAGACTCCATCTCAAAAAAAAAAAAAAAAACAAAAAAACAAAAAACCTTGACATCACCACCATGATGTCTAATTGTATGTGTCCACTTGACTAGGCCACAGGATACCCAGATATTACGTTAAACATTATCTCTAGTGGGTCCATGAAGGTGTTTCTGGATGACATTAACATTTCAATTAGTATAATGAGTAAAGCAGACTGCCCTTCCCAGTATGGATGGCTTCATCTAATCTGTTGGAGGCCTGAATAAAATAAAAGGCTGAGTAAGAAAGAATTGGTTCCCTATGCCTGACTTTAGGCTGAGACATCAGCTTCTCCTGCCCTTGGACTCAGACTTGGATATGAAATGCAACTGATGCGTTTTTATCTCCTGCTTCTCAGGTGTTCAGACTCAGACATGAACTGTTACCATTGGTTGTCCTGGGTTTGGACGTCTCAGTCTCCGGAATTTCATGAGTCAATTTCTTATTAAAAATCTTTATATGTATCTTTATACACATACATATACAGAAAGATGTGTGTGTGTATACACATGTGTGTTTATAGATCTATATTGAACTAATACTATACATACACATTATATACTGTATTAGTATACAGTGTATAGTATATATACTATAGTGTATATATGTATACTCTATATGAGTGTTTATATATACTATATAGTACGTATAATGTATATAGATATACATACACATATATGTATGTATAGATATGCATATATATCTATATCTATAACATACACGTGTGTATGTATATCTATACACAGATACACATACACACACACACATACTATTAGTTCAATTTCTCCAGAGACTCCTAATACAACCATCAGTATCACCAACAACCAAATCTTTCTCAAATGTTTACCGCCAGAAAGCAATTTTAGCCTTGCACTGATACAACCTTGACTAGAAAACATAAGAGCCTGGAAACATGGTGTATTTAATTTCTTTTATGCTTTACCTATTTCAACGATTACTGGACTTTTTAAGACAGAGTGTTCAATCAACTTTTGAAAAATCAAAAGAAGGAAATGAGTTAAAGGTTTTTACCTGGAATTCAAACAAACAAATGAAAAGTGGCATTTAGAATATTTAGAGAATGATCGGAAAAAAATGGGCCTTCACTTCATAATGATATTGAATGATTTGTGTTGTTTTTGGGTGTGATGATGATATTGTAGTTACCATTTTTTATTTATTTATTTATTTTTGAGACGGAGTCTTGCTCTGTCGCCCAGGCTGGAGTGCAGTGGCCAGATCTCAGCTCACTGCAAGCTCCGCCTCCCAGGTTTATGCCATTCTCCTGCCTCAGCCTCCGGAGTAGCTGGGACTACAGGCGCCCACCACCTCGCCCGGCTAGTTTTTTGTATTTTTAGTAGAGACGGGGTTTCACCGTGTTAGCCAGGATGGTCTCGATCTCCTGACCTCGTGATCCGCCTGTCTCAGCCTCCCAAAGTGCTGGGATTACAGGCTTGAGCCACCGCACCCGGCCAGTTACCGTTTTTTAAAGAGACCTTACTTATAGTGACTCAAAATGTCTATGAATAAAAATATATGTCTTGGATTTACTTTGGTAAATTTTCAGGCATGGGAGAAGTGGGTGGGGAGAGATAAAACAACATTGGCCACATGTGATAATTGTTGAATCTGGATGGTGGACTCATGGGATTTAATTATACTCTCTGTCAACTTCTGTATATGATTTTACATTTAAAAATAATATGCTGGAGTCAAAAATAATTTTAAAGCCAGGGTGAGTAAGTCAATAGGTAGGTGGGTGGGTGGGTGGATGGATGGGTGGGTGGATGGATGGATGGATGGATGGGGAAAAGATTGATGTCCCAGCCTGAAGTCAGGTAGAGAGAGTCAATTCTTTCTCACTCAGCCTTTTATTTTATTCAGAGCTTCAACAGAGAAGGAAAAAAGGAAAGAAGCAAACAGAGAAAGAGAGAGAGGGAGGGAGGGGAGGGAGGGAAGGCAGGCAGGCAGGCAGACAGGACCTCTGAGGCTGTGCACAGTGGCTCATACCTATAATCCCAACACTTTGGGAGGCCAAGGCAAGCAGATTGCTTGAGCCCAGGAGTTCAAGACCAGCCCACAAAACATGGCAAAACCCCATCTCTACAAAAAAATACAAAAAATTAGCTGCGTGTTATGGCATGGGCCTGTAGTCCCAGCTACTCAGGAGGATGAAGTGGGAGGATCACCTGGGCCTGGGAGGTTGAAGCCACTGCACTCCAGCCTGGGCGACAGAGTGAGACCCTATCTCAAAAACAAAACAAAACAAGCACCTGGGAGAGAAATCCTCCCTATAGCCTGAGCTGAGCTGGATCATTTTAACTCCCTAATTTTAGCTGGTTCCCCAGACATTCTCATGAACATGCACACATTTGGCAATGCAGCAGAGAATTAAAGCGTATGTTGGCAGTGCTAACAGGAAGAACATTTCTTTTTCACACATTATCATTACGTGAAATTATATTAAGTATTTATTTTGTGTTTGTTGCCTTACCTTCTTCACGATAATCTAAGATTCACCAGGACAGGGACTTTTCTTTTTCACTGTATCCTTCCCTCTTAGAACAATGTCTGGCACATGATAAGAGTTCCATTTTTTTCTTCTTTCTTTCTTCTTTGAATGGCAGACAATTTGCATAAATGAATAAATCAAAGTCTAGCCAATTCATTGTGATCTTCATTGACTGCCTACTATATACTAGGTCTTAGGTGAGGCATCAAGATAGTGAATGGGAGGTGCTCAGAACAGATGTTATATCCAAAGGGGACCATGTGTGGGAATTCCTCAATTACCTTCACTGAAGTAGGCCACCATTCATTTATCCGTTCATTCACTGATTCACAAATATTTATTAAGCATCTACTATAGTGGAATTGACAAATAGTGTAAATAATAGCACAGTATAAGTAAATATTTGGTAAAATTTCTCAACTAATACAATCTACATTTTAGGATATGGGCAATGGAATAAGGATGGGAGCTACTTTATATCCCACAATTCCAGCCAAAAGTTTATGTGTTTGTGCATAATGCTAATATGTGGCTAGAAAATTGTTACAATTTCTCCTTTGAGAACTAAAATGTTTACTCATAAAAATACTATTCATCTAAGCCAGTATAGTTATTTGCTATAGCTATCTGGGTATGTCACTAAATCACAAAATTCATTATGCTTTCTCATTCAAGCAAGGAAAAAGTATGTCTACTTGGAAACCACCTGTTTATAAGTGAAAATAGGAGATGCAAATAATGTCTTTAAAAAAAAAATCACTGTTAAATCACATTAAATTGCCTCTTCATTTTCTTCCTTAAAATTTAACTATCAATGTCTATCCTTTGAAAATAACCATCAATAACTATCAATGCTCTGTTTGCCAGCTGTTATATCCTCTAACCCAGAAGGCTATGGAGAAATTGTTGAGCATATTACTTGCCCTGCTCTTAAACCAACAGAATCACGGAAGCTCATGAGTTTTAGGGACTGACACACAAAATGTTGAATGTGAAGGTATTTTCCCTAAAACCAAATCTATAATGACAGAAAAAATCTGAAGCTTTACTAACAGCAACATGCCCTCTGGAATGGGTGCTAATGATAAAAATCAGGATTTAACACATTCCATTTTAAATTAATTTTTAACATTTTTTTAAAAAAGCTTTTCCTTTGCAATACAAGACCCAGTTCTTCCTGGTAAGATTTCCAAAAGT
The DNA here is from genome assembly GCF_007565055.1 of Rhinopithecus roxellana. NCBI lineage: Eukaryota > Metazoa > Chordata > Mammalia > Primates > Cercopithecidae > Rhinopithecus > Rhinopithecus roxellana. Next base: position 59,195,496 of record NC_044568.1, read on the forward strand.
ACTGCAAGGTACCTCTGCTCTTTTCTGGAAGGCAGAGCTCTTCTAATGTATTAGAAATTGCAGGAAGGGAGTAGGGAGAAGGGGAAATCAGCAAGGGGGAAAAATGAATTCCATTCCTGCCTTCTCCACTTCCGGTTCACGCAGCTCAGCCCAAGCTTTAGCCTGGGGGAACAAACAGTTGAAATCAGTTGAACTCATTTTAGGCCCCTTCATCCTGCTTTTCTGCAAAGCTGGAGGGTTCTCCTCAGGGTCTCAGATTGCCCTGAGGACATCCAGGGGCCACTTCATCGATTAGAGTTGTGCAACGGAAATTGTTTGTCCTTTTTTTCATATACACACACACACATATATATATATATATATATATATATAAATTTTTATGTATATAAATTTCAAAACTAGTAGATGTTGGCCAGGCATGGTGGATCACACCTGTAATCCCGGCACTCTGGGAGGCTGAGGTGGGAGGATAGCTTGAGCCCAGGAGTTCCAGACCAGCTTGGGCAACATAGTGAGATCCCATCCACAAAAAACTTCAAAAAATTAGCCAGATGTGGTGACACATGCCAGTGGTCCCAGCAACTCAGGAGGTCGAGATGGGAGGATCACTTGAGCCTAGAAGGTTGAGGCTGCAGTGAGCTGTGATTGTGCCCTGCACTCCAGAGTGGGTCCTATCTCAAAAAAAAAAAATTAAAAAAAAAGGCCATGTTGATGGAATACAATTCAAACATGACAGATAAAGAAAAAAGAAAGAAAATTCCCTCCTCAAAGCCTTCTCAGCTCCTAAGCCACACTCCGTGCTGGTGATAGAAGTTATCTACCACTATTTACAATTAAAGTTGATCACCTCAACCCCAAATCATTTTATGAAAATACACACAAAAACATTCAGGTATATATATAGTTTTTTTTTTTTTTTTTTTTAAGACATGATAATACATGTATTATTCTTCAATTTGCTTTTTCTCCCTCAAAATTATATCATGGACAGCCATTATGCATATACAGATACATATACATACACACACACACACACACACACACACACACACACATATATATATATGAATACATATTGGGAACAGTGTATGCTGCTCAGATGGGTACACTAAAATCTGACAAATCGCCACCAACTAACTTATCCATGTAATCAAAAACCACTTTACCCCTAAAACGATTGAAATAAAAAATTATATCATGCACAGCCACTTTATACACACACACACATACACACACACAATATCTGTATATAGAGCTCACTCTTTAATTTCTTTCCTCTTTCCTTTTCTTGCTATATAGTATTTAAAACTTTGGAAAATCTGTAATTCAAATATCACTTTATTACTATGAATTTAGAATGTAATAGGTCAAATAACTAAATACATATGTATGCATGTATGCATATAAAATAATGCTAAAAAATCATTGCTTCTTCTAATTGGGTGTCCTGGCACATTTATTCAAATATTTCTTTATTTTTTGATACAGAACGGAATTGCCTGATCAAAAGGCATGTGTTCAATTTGGGTCAAAAATGCCAGCTTGTTCTTCAAAATAACCAAAAACAATTTATGCTCCTATAAGCAGCAGATATTCCTTTTCCCTGTAAAGGAAAACTTTTTGGAAAATCGAGTTATAAGCATGAGTCAAAGTTTTATTATAATGTTAGTACTAGGCAAAAGGCCTCTGTGATCAATTCAAAGATTCAGTCTTGGTGCAGGCATTTTATAGGAAAATGGAATGATAAGATAGTCAATGTTAGGCTAGATACAAAAAGAAAATAACATTTGGTTTAAGGTCACTAGACTCTTGACTGACTGTCAGTTTGGGTAGATGGGTGACTGATTTCTCAGAACAAGTCTTAATCCCATTAAAGTTTATCAGAAAATTGTTTAAGCAATTTATCAGGAATGAGGCTGTGAATTACATCATGGAAAAAAGGTTCTATTCCAGACCAGATTCAGGACAACTCTTCTTTTTTATACCTTTTTAGACGTACATGCTCACCAACATGGAAGTTATCTGCCTTCTTAACTTTTGCCAATGTCATGGTGAAAAACAGTATCTCATTGTGTTCAATTTCCATTTTTATGATTAAAAGTAAACTTGAGAATTTTTTCCTGTTTGTCAAGTCTTTTCAATGAATTTCCTGTTCACTATCTTTGCCCATTTTTCTATTGGGAGGTTCACATTTTTCTTCTTCCTTAGCCAAAACTCTTTGCATATTTGAGATAAATTATTCAAGCACAGTCACACACTGCATAATGACATTTTGATCAACAATGAACCACATATGCTACGGTGATCCCAGAAGATTGTAATACCATATTTTAATTGTACCTTTTCTATGTTTGTATATGCAAATACTCAGCACTGTATTAGAACTGCCTACAGTATCCAAGACAGAAACATGCTGTACACGTTTGCTGCCTAGGATCAACAGGCTCTACCTAGCCTAGGAGTGTAGTAGGTTACACCACCTAGGATTGTATAGGTACACTCTATGATATTGGCACAATGACAAAATGACCAAATGAAGCATTTCTCAGAACACAACCTCCTGTCTAAGCAACGATGACTGTATATGCAAATACGTATGTTCGCAAATATGTGTATTAAATCTATGTACACATATATTTGTATTTCATAAGATAGTAAAATTTTTAAATTACTGAATTATATACCCCTTCCAATTGTACTGAAAGAGATCTATTCAATTTCTTTCCTTTTTAAGAGACAGAGTCTTGCTGTGTCACCCAGGCTGAAGTGCAGTGGCACGATCTGGGCTCACTGCCATCTCTGCCACCCAGATTGAAGGGATTCTCCTGCTTCAGACTCCTGAGTAGCTGCTATTACAGGGGTGCACCACCACACCCAGCTAATTTTTGTATTTTTAGTAGAGATGAGGTTTTACGATGTTGGCCAGGCTGGTATCAAACTCCTGACCTCAAGTGACCCACCCGCCTCAGCCTACCAAAGTGCTGAGATTACAGGCATGAGCCACCATACCAGGCCAGATCTATTCAAGTTCTACTTTGATAAAAGTCACTACAAGCCTGTTACTCCCTGCTTTAAAGCCTTCAGTGCCCCTGCTTGCCTACAAACACGTCCAGGCCTGTTGCAAGGCCTTTCCCAATGTAGTCCCTGCCTAAATCCTTATCATTTTCCTCTGCCATTCTTTTCTGGCCCTTTATGCACCAACACAATTATTACTAGGGACCAGACTGACTCTCTTTCATCACTGCACTCCTTTCCCATGCTGATCCCTCTGCCAGGAACATCCTCCCTGGATACTCATATTTGTCTTCCCCTGTCTGGAGGAAGCTTTCCCCAATTACTTGCCTTGCCCTGCAAGTAAAGTTAGATAAAGTTAGTCACCTCCTTCTTGGGTACCTTGTGTATGCACCAACTTTTTCCATACGCAACTCATTTTGATTGATTTGTTCCCAAGTCTGTCTTCCAAAAAAGACTTTGAGTTACATGTGAGTAAGGACTTTGAGTTACATAAGAGTAAGTATTTAAATAATAAGGATCCAATTTTCCCTGGATCCCCTGGGCTTCACACAGGACCTGGCAGACCCAAGGTGGAAGCCAGGAAATAAATGATGAATGAACAGGCTATCTTTTCTGATGCACGCAGCATGAGGGAAGCAAACACAGAAGTTAGGAGAGGTGGTGCATCTCTCTCCACCCCAACCAATAAACAAAAACACCCTTAAACTTTGAAAATGATTAAGTCTATACAGGCTGGAAACTGGGAGAAGACAGGCTGTCTTCCCTCTGTGGTTAGCTCTAGCATCTGACGGGCTACAGCTCTGAGCAGGAAGTGTTAAACCAAACATCATGAGAGTGCTTGGGGAAATTTTATTGTCTCCCAGATTTACAAATTGGAATCGATCTTCATTCAGCCAGTTTCACCAAAGTTTCTGTGAAGTGAACATAGCAAAAGATAGGTGCCTTTCAGATCACCTGTGATTAAACTCACTGCATTTGTCTTCAAACAAAAGTGTTTTTTTCCCCTCCCCGCAACATATAATTTTAGTCAGCTAACACTAAAGTAGACACCCACTCAGATTTATTATGATAAGAACATTCAGTAAGCTAATTTCAAGATGATGACTCCTATAAATTCTTATAATTTATTATTTAGTACTTTGGTTTTTAATCATTAAGTACGTGGAGACTTTGTAGGTCAAACCTGTATTAATGAAGACAGTAATCTATTTTCCAAACTCTTCTCCTCATCCACCTTTCAAATTGTAAATTAACAGAAAGAGATTTAAACACACTTGTAAGAACAAAGGCAATAATTGGGGGGTGGGGGGGTCAACATCCCCACTTTGCTAATCTTTCTAGGTAGACTGTCAATCATAGTCCTGACTTATTTATGATGAATCATACTGATTTTTTTAAAAATAAAATAATGGAGTCTAAATTTGAGAAGCCATTACTTCACTAAGAAAATAAAACACATAACCCATATTTAAAGTTTTGTTAAAAAAAAAAAAAAAAGCTGCTGTTCAAAAATCAGCAAACAGAGCTGGAGCAGTGGCTCACGCCTGTAATCCCAGCACTTTCGGAGGCTGAGGAGGGCAGATCACCTGAGGTCAGGAGTTCGACACCAGCCTGGCCAAAAGTGGTGAACCCCCATCTCTATTAAAAATACAAAAAGTAGCCAGGCGTGGTGGCATGTGCCTGTAATCCCAACTACTCGGGAGGCTGAGGCAGGAGAATCGCTTGAACCCCGGGAGGAGGAAGTTGCAGGGAGCTGAGACCGCGCCACTGTACTCCAGTCTGGGTGACAAAGCAAGACACTGTTTAAAAAAAAAGAAAAGAAAAAAATTAGCAAATACAGATATCATTAGGTGTTAATCTCAATAGGGCAATTTTTATATTCTAGGGGTGTTACAATTTCAGAGAGGAATAGACAGAAGTGAAATATTAACTGGATACATATTTGAGAAAGCTATTGATGTTATCTAAAGGACAGTCTTCATCTCCTGAACTCACTGCCAAATTAGAATCTGTTTCATGATAATTTCAAACATTTGGTGCTAAAAGACTTAAAGGTTTCATTTTGCTGAATAAAGGAATTCTATTTGACAAACTGCATGGAAATAATAAATAAAGTTACCTGCATAGTAACATCTTTTCATTTTCTCTAAAATAAGATGAAGTTTTATTGTAATACAAGCTTATTACAAGCAACCTGAGTAATTAGAGTAGAAAGAACAATGTTCACAATTATTATTTTAACTGAGAAAAAATATCATGATGCAAAATGAAATAACGGTTCATCAAAGTCACTATTATGTAAAAACAATCATGTAAATGCTGAGAAACTATAGAAGGAAATATAGCAAAATGATAGCAGTAGTTATCTTCAGATGGTGGTACAACACACAATTTTATTTTTCATCTCCTCTGTTTATTTTTTTAATCGAACATTCTGGAAATTCCTTCAGAAATAAAAAGGCATATGTTTGGATCCATGATACTGAAAGCATTTTAAATTACATCAGTGTCTGAATCTTCATACGACAGATAGACAGTCAGCATCCATTTTACCTGAAGACTTATTGCTGAGGGGTTTGCTATTAAATTATTACACCAAGGACCCCTTATGGCATCTCTTGGTTCAGTGAAAACCTCCCTGGGATGTAGATACATGCTTGCAAGCTGAGCTTCGTAACAGGAAGCTCACTATATCCGCACCATGCGGGACGGTGCATGCCACATTACTTTAGAAGTATTTATCCTCCCCTCCTCTCCACCCAGGGAAAGGTGAAGTACTGCAGGTTTTTAGATAAAATCTTTGATGAGAAGAACATACAAAGATTCTGCCTCATGGTCAAGAAGATTCATGAGGAATGGAGAGCAGTGAGGGGGTTTTAGCACATTAGGTTATGGAACGTTTGCTGAAACCTGATTTCTGGATGTTGATAATCAGTAACGAAATAAATAATGATAACCACAATAATGAAAACAATACCAGCCTGGCCAAGGTGGCAAAACCCTGTCTCTACTAAACATACAAAAATTAGCCAGCCGTGGTGGCATGTGCTTGTAATCCCAACTACTTGGCAGGCTGAGGCAGGAGAATCGCTTGAACCCAGGAGACAGAGGTTGCAGTGAGCCAAGATCACGCCACTGCACTCCAGCCTGAATGACAGAGCAAGACTGTCTCAGGAAAAATAAAAAATAAAAAAAATAATAATGACACCTGCTATTTACTATGCGTTTGCCACAGCTATGTATGGCAACATATTAACATATTGTTATAACATATACTGTTATGCAACAAATTAAACATCTTATAGATATTAAATTCCCACCCTAACCCCATCAGGTATTTTCATTTTGCAGATAAGAAAACTGAGATAGCACATCACTAATTATCTGTATGACCCTGGGCAAGTCAACACTGGGTAGCGGCAAGATACAAATTGCAGTTCATCTGACTGATCTCCAATATGTCATTTAATGATGAGGAGAAAGAAGTCTGTTACCAAACTACTTTTTGAGAAAGTACTAGATGCAGAGGGAACAATGAATTTATTAATGTGAAAAAGTTTCTGCCCACAAATGTGTACACTTTTAACCTTAAGAAACAGGTGGAAACATTGAGGAACTCCTCAATTTTTTTCCATTTCAACTGTTGTTAAGCTATTGGATTATTTATCCTGTAGGCAGTGCAAATGGGCTCTGTATTATTATTGGTGTGTAGCAAATTACTCCAAAAGGAAGCATCTTAAAAATTAATAAATATTTACTCCCTCACATAGATTGTGTGGGTCAAGAATTCATGAGCAGCTTAGCTAGCTGATTGGGGTTGGATGTCTCCTAAGTCAAGATGGTCATTTCATCTGTGGTCATCCAAAAGCTTAAAGGGAGCTGGAGGAACTGCTTCCAACATGGCTCACTCATGCTGGCTGGCAATCTGGTCTGGCTGTTGAAAGCCTGATTCCTTGCTATGCAGATCTCCCCATGGTGCTGCCTGAGTATCCTCACAATATGGCGTCTAGCTTCTGCCACAAGGAGTGATCCAAGAGAAGCAAAGCAGAAGTCTCAATGTATTTTGTCACCTAGATTCAGAGGTCATGCCCTATCACTTCCCCCTGTCAGTTCCACAGGACAGTCCTGTTCAGAGTAGGAGAGAAATATACTGCAATGTAAAACCCAGGAAGTGAGGGTGACTGGGGGCCATCTTGACCTCTGGCTACCACAGGATCTCATCTCCCTTTGTCTAGACAGTCCCATGCTCTTAAGGTTGAACTCTAACATTTCAACAACAAAACGACCTCAAAATGGGTGAGATGACAGAATGAAAAATCACCTTGAAGAAATACAAACCTGTCCCAGTCCAAGTCAGTCTTGATTGTGGGACCAGCATTATACAAGGATCCCCAAAGTGCTGTATTTCAAACAGGTAAGGAATGAATGAAGGTTACAGGTACAGAAACCAAGAGGCTTTAGCAATGATGCTGAAGATGGGCATGAAGGGTTTAAATGAAATTATTTCATAAATGTAAGGATATATAAAAACTCCAATCTTTTAAAATGAATATATTACTTGTGAAAATACATTAACAAATGAAATCTTAAAATACAACTTTTGAACAATTCATCTACAGCCCCTAAAGTTTATAAACTGGGAACAAAATTTAGGGGATGTCCACTCCATTTGAAAACAAAAAATCATTTTATATTTGGAGTCACTTTGGATTTTGAAACATATTGACTCAACCAAGATTTATTGAGCACCTCTATGTGCCTGACACTGTCCTAGGTTGCACAAAGCAGTGAAACAGACAGATAAAGTCCCTCACCTTCTAGTGGGAAAGATGGGCAATAAACAAATACAAATGTGCAATATAGCTTCAGTGTGAAAGTATCAGGCTCATTACCTTCTGAGGCAACCAAGCATTTGAGTCCTATAGGCAATGACCTTTGCTTTAATCATTTGACAATTAAATAACTTATAATGTCACTTGGCTCAGTCCCTGTACTTCTGCCTATAAGAAAACTCTTTTACTGTAGTGCTACGTATAAGAAAATTCTGATCTTCTCTTCCTATTCAAATTAACAAGAGCCTTTCAAATTATGTGATAATTACAGTTCCTGTTGAAAATTATTTTTTTTGTGACCCTGGGTTTACACATCAGTTTCTGTGAATTTGATTATTGTGAGTCTGCACCTAACAGAAAGATCTACTCTTAGTGGACTCACAAAATATAATTTCTGAATGAGCAAGTTTGAGGGTGAAAGCCATATTGCTAATGAACCCCTCAAGGTAAATACCACAGGCAAGCTTCTGGAAATGAAGTCACCTTTCCTTACTGTCCACACCTACCCTCTTTCAAATGATAACTCACACGTAATACATTAAAAAATTTATACCTAGGAGCTGCAAAAGAAACACTACATGCAGAGAAACCCAGAATACTGACAGAGGTGTTGGCACATTTGCGACTGCCATCCCCTGCTTCCTTATTCATGACTCATTGATAATTGATCGCAGAAATCTTCCATGTTGAGCCAATATGGAACCAGAGTTCTACTCAGACACCACAAAGGGACACTAAGAACTCATCACTGTGAAAAGACAATGGGACTTAAAGACCAGGGGTATCAATATCTGTCTGTCCCAATAAGATTGGGTTCTTTTTTGAATTGAGCCCTGAGTCCACACGCCCCTGGTTCATAGGCAGTGACTGATACAGAGACACAGGTGGGTCCTGGATGAGGCTCATCATTACACAAAGCTTCAACAAAGGTGAATGTGGATGGTGATGATAAATATGAAGTAGGAGTGGAACTCCAAGGAATCGTAAACAATGGGGGAGAGGGGACTAAACAGTGCTATACATGAAAGTTTCATTGCAACATTATTTTTAGCAGTAAAAAAACTATAAACAGTATAAATTCCCAGTTACTGAAGAGTGTATGAGCTATAAGAACTCTCTATCACTTGAGAGCTTTTATCTAGCTGATGTTTGACATTAATAATCACTATGTTACAATAGGGGAAGACACTTGTGCTATAATGCAAAGTAAAAAACTCGGGATGTAGTATCAATGTATTATAACTAATATTACGGGGGGGGGGGGCGGGGGAACTCATTCATAGGGGAAAATCTGAATGGGTTAACCAAACATTGACAGTGGCTGTTGTCTGGAGTGATGATGACACAATGGCTAGTTATTATTATTTTCTCTATTATTCTTTTTTATTTCCCTCTGGTATTTTACAGACAGACAGACAGACACACACATAGAAACCGGTAGTAAAAACTTCTGTAGACTAAAAGCCAAATTCCCACTCTATCACTCTATTTTTCTTTTTTTTAAGAAGGAATTTCACTCCTGTTGCCCAGGTTGGAGTGCAATGGCACACTCTCAGCTCACCACAACCTCCGCCTCCCGGGTTCAAGCGATTCTCCTGCCTCAGCCTCCTGAGGAGCTGGGATTACAGGCATGCTCCACCACACCCAGCTAATTTTGTATTTTTAGTAGAGACAGGGTTTCTGCATGTTGGTCAGGCTGTTAGCGAACTCTCTACCTCAGGTGATCCGCCCACCTCAGCCTCCCAAAGTGCTGGGATTACAGGCATGAACTACTGCGCCCGGCCTAGCACTCTATTTTTTACGGGTCCTTTGACTCCAGTAGGAACAATGCAAACCTCTCCCTTTGCTCACTGCATCAAGATTAGAAATCTAGTCTAGGGAGGGAAACAAACATATTGTGTTTTGTCCTCAAATACAAAGTCTGCCGAGGAAGGCCTATCTCAAAATGTGGTTGTGTTTTTTGACAACTTTGTGATTTTGCATTTCCTAGGAATGAGTGACTCTGTAGCAACATGTCCATAGGTGAGTGCTCCCAATGGTAACAGAGACTTACACGGACTCTTGTACATTTGGGCAGATCAGTGGCCCAGCTGGGAGGGGTACACAGTTAACGTTGAGCTGCTGTACGGATTGTCCTCCATGGGACACCAAGTACACCCTGGGGAGCTGTGGCAAGATTGTCAAGTTTTCTCCAGTGACCATGCCCATGGCCGTCTGGTGGCCACCCATCCTCCTGCTGCTCACGGCAACTATGCCTTTGTGAGTCATCGCAGCAAATGGTTTTCTGCACCTTCACCCCTAAATAGAAATATGATCACAACCAGCAGAAAAAGAAGCACACTAACTTATCTGCAAGGATAAAAACTGGGCTAAATAGATGTAGAGTATCATTAAGGAAATACAGAATCTCAGAGGTGGTTTAAAAAAAAATAGTGGAGGTCTCTGTGTAACTCCCGTCTATTTTGGGAATCTCACGTATGGGACTGAGAACTGGTGGTTCAACCTCATCATTACCCTGTTGGTAGGAGGAGAACAGACTGATCTAGGCTTCGCTTTCTGCTTCAGGTCAGCCCTAGGCAAATCTGTTAATTAGGCTAAATTTGGCCACTCACATACTCCTGCGCTTCCTACTCTGCACCCTGTTTCCTCCCGACACCAGGCCAGGCTCCCTGTACCCTTAGGCAACACCAGATAAAGGGCTTTCCATTCCCCAGCATACACAGTGCTCACTCCACCTCATGCCCAGTCTCTCCTGAGCTCTCTCTTCCATGGTGTGAGCTGATAAACACACAGAGCCTTACATTTTAACAGTGGTTGTTTCTCCAGGTGCTGGTCTAGTCCAAAAGCCAGGTTCCAACAGTTAGCAAATACAGTGCATTTAGTTCGACTGTCTGCGAAGGTGTATGGGGCAAACATGACTTGAAGTTTTTCTCAACACTAACAACAACGTCAACAACTAAAAGCAGCACTGACTGGGAGTCTACGGTGTACAAAGTTACTGTCTTTCTTGTTTTCCATATGCCACCTCTAATTTGTTGGCATTTGTTGGCATTAAGCCACTGCAAAACCTACTGAGTAAAAACAGTGACCATTTTTCTTGTATTTAGTTTCTGAGTCTATGAATGGGCTGGGCTCTTTGTCTAGTGTGGGTTGTCTTGGCTGATCTCTACTGGGCTATCTGGTGTGTCTGGGGTCATGTGGTAGCTTGGCTAGTAGCTAGATGACTCTAGAGGGACCTCACTCATATGCCAGGCACTGGCAGGCTATCAGCTGGGGCAACTGCTCTCCCTTTATGTGGCCACCATCCTCCAGCAGGTTAGCTCAGGCTTGTTCATGCAGTGGTCACAGGGTTGTAAGTAACAAAAGAGAAAGTCCCAGTATCCAAATGCCTGTCATGCCTCTGCTGCTAAGGTTCCACTGGGCAATGCCAGTCATAGAGGATGGGTGTTAGTGCAGAGAGGGAAAAACTGTTTTCCTTTTTCTTTTCTTAAAACAAGCTACCATTTTTACAATTTACCGTACCTTCCCCAAATCCTAACCTTTAGTTGTTATTATTTCCGTCTTACAGAAGAAGAAACTGAGACTTAGTTAAATAACATCCCAAGGAAAGGTCAGCATAATAAACCCAGTTGTGGCTAGATGCAGTGGCTCACATCTGTAATCCCAACACTTAGGGAAGCTGAGGTGGGAGAATCACTTGATCCCAGGAAGTCGAGACTAAGCTGGGCAACATAGCAAGACACTGCTCTCCACAAAAAGAAAAAAAAAAAAAAAAACAAGTCTGAAAAAACCCAGTTGTTGTGTTGGATTGGAATTAGGTAAAAACACACATTAAAATGTACATATATATATAATTTATAATATATACTGATATATAATCAATATATGAAAAATGAAAAGTGCCCAGATAGAAATATAAATATACTAAAATTATAATATATATATACAGATACAGGAATAAATGCAGATAGGTATATGTGCATGGGTTAGTATAATACACATATTTCTAAACCCTATTGAGAAATTCTAAAAGCAATGACATCCCAGCAGTAATGAGCACAACTAGCAGCCAGATCTTGGTTCTAAATGTGATTCTACAATAAAAGGAAGCGAGCCTCCATGGAAAATAATTCCAAGATTGAGGCAGGGAAGTCCAAGATGAGTGTGTAAATCCTCTTACAGTGCCAAAAAGTAAGAAAGTGCTCAAAAAAGAATGGGGCATGTCAAAAGGGGGCAGGAATCTGCTTGAAAGACCTCCTATGGGCCAAAGCTGGAACAATTTGAGCAACAAAATATATCACAATACTGTTGTGTTATGACCTACAGGATAAAATAAATATGCACGTGCCCGTACCGATATAAATGGAGAAGAAGAAACAGCCTTCCACAAAGAAGAATTCCAACCAGTAAATAGAAGGCATGAGAGAAAGACAGTATCAACCACGAGAATACCACAGTACGATTCATTGCAGGCAAGACCCCCAGAGGGATGCTAAAATTAATGGATGAAAATTTGACATGTAGTCCCCAACTACCTCCCCCAAGATATTTATCAATTACAAAGGTAAAAAATGATCCTTTACGGTGGAGAAATCCAGCAGATACCACTTTAACCAAGAGGTCAAGACTAACATCACTAGCAGTAAGATATTTTCACATTATATGTCCTCCGAGCTGATGGCCAAAGAAAGGCACATCACTTCTGTATATTCCTCCCAAAAAATGCACCACCTCATTCTAATCAAGAGAACATATCAGACAAACCCAAATCAGGGGCATTCCACAAAATAATTGACCAGAACTCTTCAAAAGTTTCAAGGTCATTAAAAACATAACACATGAGAAACTGTCCCAGACCAGAGGGGACTGGAGAGATACGACAATAAGTGCCAGGAGGTACCTGGTTGTAAAAGATGGAAGAGGACACACCGTCAAATCCAAATAAAGTCTGTTGGTCAGTTTTAGTCTGAGTTTAGTTAATAGCATCATACCAAGGTTAATTTCTCAGTGTTGAAAAACGCATCATGTTAGTATTAGGGGAAGCTGGGTGAAGAGTACATGGGAAATCTTTGCAGTATTTTTTATGACTTTTCTGTAAGCCAACATTTATTTCAAAATTTAAAAATGACAACAAACCAACCAATCAACCTTTCCCAAGGTCCCACAGCTCCTGATGACTAAGTCTGAATTCGTATCCACTTCTGCCAGATTCCAAAGTCCATGCTTTCCCTCCTGTGCAGTGCCTCCCGCATCCATGCTACCATCTTAGAATTGGTTCAGACTGGACTAGGCCACCCCTTCCAAATGAATTACTTTATGGGAAAAACTGGTGGCACAATGAGACATAAACCCATCTACCTTAAATGGGGAAAATGAGGCACAGGCTCATTAAAATGGACGTGGAGAATATTCACTCCCATATTCACTCTCAGCTCCATGTCTTCAGTGCCCAGATATGCCAGCTTATAATGTCGTTTCTTGATTCCATTAAATTACTACAGGATTACATATCTCAACCTTCAACCATTTTGTCACTTAAAATGAGTGTCTGGAAGGCCATCCTTCCGGAAATATTAGTTGCCTTGTCTATTACTTACTTAATCATAGCTCGGAGTTATTTTTTGCCTCGTGGAGGCTGACTATAAATTATGGACTATTACGCAGCACAGCCACACTCAGTAAATTATATGGCATTGGGAAACCCTTGCTTTGGGGGGAAAATTACACATTTCTTTAAACATACGTTTTATAAAATATTATGTTAAGCCTATAAAACAAAATCCATGAGCATACTTTGTGGCCTTAAGGACATATTTGACAGTTGACACCAGTTTCCAGGCTGCTCCTAAACAGGGTTTGGAACGGAAAACTTCTCATTTGAATGCATGACAGAATGGCCGTGGTCTGTGAATGTCTACATGCAGACAGATACGAGGAAAGGCTAGAAACCTTGTTGGTCTTCGTCCATGATGCAGTAAATAAATTAGCCATGCAGCCTTAAGTTTCATTTTGAGCCATAATAGCAGACTAATAGGCAGTATTTTTTCACAGTTATGAATGGATTCCATTTTTTTTTTTTTTTAAGAGCAGTCCATAGAAGTACTTTGGTATTTGATTAAAAAAAAAAAAAAAAAAAAAAGACAGCAAGATAAAACAGAGCATGAATGCAGGGCTATTAAATAGGAGGAGACAACGACCCTTTGGAATGAAGGTTTTCCATTTGTCTGTAGCTTTTCCAAGCGCTTCACTGGGCTGTGTCCGCATGGCTGGAGAGAGCCTTTCAGGCTGGCCAAGGAAGTTAAGACTTCCTGCCTCAATAAGCCAGTCTTTGTTGTCCTGTCAGGGCCAAAGATCCTGAGAGGCAGCCACCACTAGCTCTGGCCACTCTGGTGTATGGTCAGTCCCTGGTGAGCTGGAGTGAGGTCACTGGGTCAGCTTACAGGGTGACATTGCCAGACTATGCCCCAGCCAACTCTGGCCAGGGAGAAATAAATATAAAAGACTCAAGAAGGAGGACGGCATTGGGGTTTCCAGATGAATCTTGTAAGGCAGCCAGTTGCCCAGCTTAAAAGTCTGCAAAATCTTTCTTTAAAAACGTATGTTTTAATTTGAGGATATTAATTGCACGGAGATTATTTGACTGTATGATTTATAACCCCTCCAGAATTCTGCGGTCTTTCCCTCCATATGTGCTGTTGCCATTTTCCCTTTTGTATACCTATCATTTCCCATTGTTTATCTTCCCTGATTGATGTTCGGGCTCGGGATGTTTTCTATTATGAGATTCATAATTATCACTGGTAATAGAGAAGGCTTCCCTATTATCTTCAGTGAGACTGCCCAAATTATTCATTGTAGCCCACTGGTACCACACGGCAGGAAAATAAGAATTTATTTCCCGTCCCAGGCATGTGGTAGATAAGAGGATGTATTTATTTCTCCATGTTTCAAAAGGATTAAGCTTTGAAAAAATAAATATCACTTAGGCTGTCAGTAAGCAGAACTTTATGGTTCTGAGTTTAGAGGGCCTCTCTTGGGCTAAGAATAGCACATCTAAACTCTGGTTTCAAAAAGAGGGGAAGGTATGGAGATGGGGAATCACTTACAGTTTTACTTGGCTAAATAAACAAATGCGACAGATTTCCACCACGATACCGGTCTACAAGGCACCCAGCATCACCTTAGACCTCCACGTTAAATAACGCACCAGCTTATTTATAAAAATGTTACCAAATTCCAGCAGTCTTTAACCCGTGGCTATTCTCAGAGCATGTTGAATACATCATCTGGGTTTTGCCTAATTACACATAATTAGGAAATGTAATTACGCTTTTCGGTGTTGCTCTGCCATTAGGAACTGAGTGGACAGCTGAAACGCTACCAAGGATGCAGCGCTTCAGAGAAAACAAATTAAACATATGAGCCAACCTCTAAAAATAGGGATTGTGCGGAAGGTTAGTAAATCAAACTTATTTAAAAAAACATAATAAATTGCTCTTGGCTCTGGCTAAATATTTGATGCAACAGTTATGCTGGCTGTCTTTGTATTGGGGACTTACTTAATGATAATTATTTGCATCCGTGCTGAGCCAGGGAGAGGGAATGAATTCTTTTGCTCTTCAATGACTGTGATTTACTCACTTTCTCATATATTTATGCCTTTTTATTTTTACTTCCTCCTTTACACTAGATCCCTGCTCTAGCCAAGGAAGTGATTTCCTATTATTCTGTGTCAAAGAATCACAACACTTCATTCGTGGGTTGGTTGCATATGGAGGGTGCTGATGCCCAAAGCTTAGGCAAAGCTGACAGTGATCTCATCCCCTGAGCTGGGCATTCACATCTTAGAAGCATAGGAAGGGGCGACTGGGCTTTATAAGTCAACAAAACAGGCACCACAGTAATCAACGTTTTCCAGATTGGGTTGAACATGACACTGACCTAGGTGGCTTTACCACCCCAACAACTAAGAATTTCGCAGGTCGGTAAATACAAAGATCGCATTCTTTAGAGGTACAAGCTCATGAAGGATCTGGAACTGGAAGCTTTCTATGTTCTTTGCTTTTGTGTTTATTGAATTTTCCTCTTCTAGGACAGTGGCTGACAGTAATAAAGTCACACACTCCATTAAATGCACTATTTATGGAAACATTTCTACGATGCCAAAAAAAAAAAAAAAAAAAAATTAACAAGAGAAGTGATTGCCAAAAGCAAAGACCCAAACATTAGTGCAATGTTTGCAGCACTTACAGTAAAATAGCCAGCCCTGTTAACAAACATCCTCTCCACCTGCCAGTCCTGCGAAGAGTGTCTGTGTGTGCCTGCATTTTTCTAAATGAGATTCCTTACCATACTTCTTATTTTTTTCTAGAGGGTATATCTTAAGTCTATCGTCATCCCCCCTTGTATTCTATTTTCATTTTGATTTGAGACAGGGTCTCTCTCTCACCCCAGGCTGGTGTGCCGTGGCGTGATCTTGGCTCACTGCAACCTCTGCCTCCTGGGCTCAAGCGAATCTGCCACCTCAGCCTCCTGAGTAGCTGCAGCTATAGGTATGAGTTGATTTTTTACTTTTTGTAGAAACGGGGTCTCACCATGTTTCCCTGGATGGTCTCAAACTCCTGAGCTCCAGAGATCCACCC
The DNA here is from genome assembly GCF_007565055.1 of Rhinopithecus roxellana. Classification (NCBI taxonomy): domain Eukaryota; kingdom Metazoa; phylum Chordata; class Mammalia; order Primates; family Cercopithecidae; genus Rhinopithecus; species Rhinopithecus roxellana. The sequence goes on from NC_044568.1 coordinate 59,211,985, forward strand.
GCCATCACCTCTCTAAGTGCTGGGATTACATGCATAAGCCAGCATGCCCAACTCCTCTTGTATTCTATGTACACTGTTTCCAATAATCTTAGATCCTTTCCCACTCATTTTCAACTTTTTGTTTTTTTCTGTTTTGAAACAAGGTGTCACTCTGTCACCCAGGCTGAAGTAAAGTAGCGTGATCCTAGCTCACCATAGCCACACACGTCCAGGCTCAAGCAATTCTCCCATCTCAGCTTCCCAAGCAGCTCAGACTACAGGTGTGCACCACCAAGCCCAGCTAATTTAAATTTTTTTTTTTTTTAATTTTAGAGATGGGGTCTGGCTATGTTGCCCAGACTGGTCTCAAATTCTTGGCCTCAAGTGATCTTCCTGCCTCAGCCTCTAAAAGAGCTGGGATTACAGGAGTGAGCCACTGCACCCAACCCATTTTGAATTTTGGCTTCCTCCTCTTCAAGTGCTTCATTGCTGAATCTGTTGAGAATGAACTCCTCCTGGATTACTTTATGAGACACATTGCTGATCTGTCTAATCTCAGTTCAAAACACACCTCCACAAAGGCACCCAGTCAGTTCAGATCTTCCTGGTCACCTTGAAGGGGAGACGCTGATTACTATTCACCTTTACAGTGTATCTCTTATATCCCTTCCCTTCAAGAGAACAGTTGGATGTCCCACACATCTGCCAGCTCTGCCCGGTGCATTAATTAGATTAGGATACTCAAGTCCAGCAATGCAAGACCCTCCTTTCAACAGAAATATTTTATAACCCCTTACCAAGGTCCTGAAATGAAATTCATGAATAACACAATCTACCCACACATATAATTAGCAAAAGTAATACGTCATAATTATAAAAATTTCTTAAAGAAAACATAATTGGGCCGGGCGCGGTGGCTCAAGCCTGTAATCCCAGCACTTTGGGAGGCCGAGGCGGGTGGATCACGAGGTCAGGAGATCGAGACCCTCCTGGCTAACACGGTGAAACCCCGTCTCTACTAAAAATACAAAAAACTAGCTGGGCGCGGTGGCGGGCGCCTGTAGTCCCAGCTACTTGGAGGCTGAGGCGGGAGAATGGCGTAAACCCGGGAGGCGGAGCTTGCAGTGAGCTGAGATTGCGCCACTGCACTCCAGCCTGGGCAACACAGCGAGACTCCGTCTCAAAAAAAAAAAAAAAAAAAAAAAAGAAAACATAATTGATGATAAAATAGTATGCATTTTCAAAGGTAACTGCTCTGACAGGAGTATATCAGAAGCCCATATGAAACAGTCAAATGGTTGTACCTACTTACAGGTTTGGATTCAAGAAACATAAGACAAAAATTCACCAAAATTTTGTTAACGCATTCTCACGATACTTAACATTTTGAAAGCAGTGTTACATATATTTTAATACAGACATCATATTGGTAAACCAACTCTGAAAATTACAAAATGAAAACTGGAACAATCATCCTGATTAGTAGCATCTACCAATTTCCATGGTGTAAATATTCTCACCATAGTCAGTTTCAAGCTACCCACATGGTATCACCGAATGCAGATCTTGGAAGAAATAGGCAAAATCTGCTCTCATGAGCTGCTCGCTGGGGGCAGCTCTAGCACACAACTATTTAATCCCCGTGAATACAAACAGCTACATATGTAGACAGATCACATGTTATGGCGACTCAAATATTATGAGCAGCGCCTCATGATGTTTCAAGACGGTATTGAGACCTTCGTAAAGATTTGAACAAAACACCACACAATATTCCCTTGATTTAGAAGGCCCCTGCATTTCTGGAAGACTCGGTGCATGTTGTGTATCTGTGTAAGCACAGTGAATTCTGGGGTCAGATCACTGCAAACAAGTTTTTTACCGAAATGAATGTTCAGGGGCACAGGTGTATGTGACCAGGACATGGGCAGTTCTTTGTTATATTGGACTGCCTATGGCATCACAGGATGGACCCGTGGACCCCACCTAAGCCCCAAAGGCAATCAAAATGCCCCCTCCACTGGCAATAGTCCTACTATTGAGAACTACATCTAGATGTTTGCTGTTCAAAGTGTGCTACCTAGAACAATAAGACAGGCATCCCCTGGGAGATCAGCAACTTATAAGAGACACAGACCACAAATATATACACCTACTATGCACCCACAATTTTCTTGGAAAAAATCCACATATATATACATATATACATATATACACACATATATACATATATATACATATTTACATATATGCATATATATATATGTACATACACACCTACTAGGTACCCACAAAAATTAAATTAAAAAAGGAAACAAAGACTCTCAGGCCCCACCTAGACCTACTGAATGAGAATCCAAATTTAACAAGATCCCTGGGAGATTACCGAGCACATCACAGTTGGAACAACTACTGGAGTAGATAGTGAGTTTTAAGACTTACCAACTGTGTAAGAACATTGCTTAATGCTGACATAAACAATGCAAAATAAACCACTGGCTCTGTAGACACTACATAATAAGCCTCCCTTATAGTGGAATCATGCCATGCCATCGCTCCTCTTCATTATAACCGTGCTGCAGAGGCATGAGGACTTTTGCATCGACTGTGGGCCTACTGAATTTGTCAACCACAGACGTATGGTGTCCTTACCATGCTTCATGCCTCCTCTCCCTGATTTCACACAAGAATCGCTCTTCAAAACTAGAACAAGACATGAAAGAAATCAAGGCGCAAAGAAGTTCAGGACTTTGTTCAGTGTCACAGAGTCAAGAACGTGTACAGTTAGGACTAGTGATGGTAATTCTTTTACATTAAAAAAATATTCCATGAGTACACACTGAGGGTCAACTGCGAGGCACTGTCTGCAAAGGGTTTCTCCCATCCCATAATAACTTATTTTGCATACAGCTTCATGCAAAGCATGTTCTCACGTGCTAATTCATTTGATCTTTCAACACCCGGTAACTTGTTAACTCTACTGAAAGATGAAGAAATGGTGGCTTAGAAAAGGGAATGGAGGATCAGAAAAAAGAAGCAACTTGCTCAAGTCACTAGAAAATGTAGGATTTGTGCACTCACCTGCCTGGAGGCTTCGCTAGTGCCTGGGGTTGGGAGGTCACTGGAAACAAAAGCACTTGGAGAAGTATCTCTAGAGGATGATGAGATGGTTTGGGGAGCTGGGTTCTTCAAGCCTTCTCCTAACCCATTCCTCAGTCCCAGTTTATCATCACTAACCAAGCATGTCACTCGGTAGGAACATAACCAGGGATGTATTTTCCAAATCAGATATGCCCTGCAGCCTAAGCTTATTCTACCCCCTCCCCACCCTCCGTAACAGTAAGAACTTCAAGAAATTAAAATGAGAAAATAAATATGTGCTGACAGTCTGGGATGCAGCTCAATTCACAGACATAAGTAATATTTATTGCAAAATATTAACACCTATTAGCATGAGGAAGAGAAAAAACAAGAGGTCACAGCCCTGTCCATAAAATGCATCCATTCTGAATCCACAGTAATCCACATGGGTTCCTAGAAAGGGGATCTTGTTGCTGTCTTTTGTCAAAATCAATGCCAAACCAACAAGTTTCAGCACAGCCTTTGGACCTCTCTGAGGACATGCAAAGGATGGATATTAACAAGCCAGGGAATAGTTAGATGTAATTACATTTTAAAACCTCTCCATTTTATATGGAGGAACAGAAGAGAGAGACTGGAAGGGAGGAAGAGAAAATAGATCGAAACAGAAGTGGTGACTCTCTCTGGGTGGTGGGCTCCTGGGTGATTTGAATTTACTTTTTGATTTTTTCCCCCCAAATGTGGAGCAGTTCTTTGATTTTAATGACAGTTTTTATTTTTGAGATAAGTGTAGATTCGCATGCAGTTGTAAGAAATAATATAGCAATCTCATGTGCCCTGGATCCAGTTTCCCCCAAAGGTGGTATCTCAAAAAACTCTAGTATGATTTCACTACCAGAAAATTGACACTGAGACAGTCAAGATGCAGAATGTTTCCCTCTATACCAGGATCCTCCACCTGCTGTTTTATATCCACTCTGGTTCCCACTTACCCCCAACTCCTCTCCAATCCCTGGCAATCACTCATCTGTTTTCTTTTCTCTTTTTTTTTGAGACGGAGTACCACTCTGTTGCCCAGACTGGAGTATAGTGGCATGATCTTGGCTCACTGCAACCTCTGCCTCCCGGGTTCAAGCAATTCTCCTATCTCAGCCTCCTGAGTTGCTGGGATTACAGGTGTGTGCCACCACGCCCGGCTAACTTTGTGTATTTTTAGTAGAGACGGGTTCTCTACTGTTGCTGGCAACAGCCCTTCAATAACTCACTACCTTGATCAGGCTGGTCTCCAACCCCTGACCTCAGGCGACCCACCCGCTCGGCCTCCTGAAGCGCTGGGATTACAGGAGTGAGCCACCATGCCCGGCCATCTGTTTTCCATTTTTATAATTTTGTCATTTCAAGAACGTCATGTAAATGGAATCCTATCACATGTAATCTTTTGGGATTAGCTTTTTCACTCTTTTATAGTTCTTTTGCAGCCAAAGAAAATATTCTTATTGTGTATATGTGTAAGTCTCAACATTTTAAGATGCAATTGTGTCATTAGTTCTCTAAGAATCAACATGTAGGAGTACCCAAAGTCTCCTCTGAAGTCAGCTCTTTGACCCTCCAGCGTGTGGGTAGCTTTTCTTTCCTTTCCTTCCTGAGTGCTCTCCTCACCCTGACTCACTGTCACTCTGCAACGCCATGGCCCAACTACCCTGCCTTTTTTGGATGCTTGCTTTGCTTCCTGGGAATGACCAAGGCACAGCCCTCTGTGTATCCTGCTTTGCACACCTCTGCTTCACCACCACCCACAACAACCTGAAAAGCTACCTTCCAATGGGCAGCCTGACAGAATTGAACAAGGAGGCTCTTAAGCTACAAGTCTTTCGCACAACCCCAGAGACAAAGCAGAAGGCACACGGCCAAAGATGGGCTCCTGGCCTCTAACTGTGCCAGTCTTTCTCAAAATGATAATAGCCTTGGGAGAGGAAGAGACCTTTGGAGAAACCTTTGGAACAACACACAGTAAATGTACTCATCCAACCTTTCTGTGCCCTTGAGCAGGTAGGTCCCTGGGACTCTGTTTTCTCATCTGTAAAATGGGCACAATAATACTTACCTCTATATTTATTGATATTTCTACACAGGATGACTATGAAAATTAACTAAAATAATAAATATAAGACTCCTAACCCCATGCCCAAATCTAGGAAGTATAGATACATGGTGGCTATTGTTATTACAAATTACCAAATCAAAGTAATAAATATAAATTCCCCTTGGATTTCTAATCACTCAATCTTTGTCAATCCCTCTTTCTTGCTATATAATACAAAATATTTGGTTCACCAATAAATGGTTTCTACATAAGAACTACGCAGATGCCTCACTAAGAGGTCTGTATTAAATCTTCAACCTTGCATTGCTAGAAAATAAAAACAAAAAAACAAAAAAACAGCATATCACTCCTGAGAAGTGCTCAGGCTTTGAGTGATGTCAAAGGCCTTTGAACAAGCCTTATAAGTGACATCCATATTTGTCCATTTTTGACTTAAATTGCTTTTGGTTCAACCACTGCCGTGAATTGCCTTGATGCAATATCATACAGAATGACACAAAACACAGAGGAAGAAGCAAGTTGCTGGGCGAGGGTTAGGGAATAAAGGAGTCACTGCCTCGTTCACTTCTCTAAGTGTTGGAAGAAATGAAAATGAAACTCGCACTGAAAGGTAATCTCTATGAACCGTGATAAGAGCAAGTGACATTTTACATAGCTGAAGTCTTCTGGTTCAGCCTGGCAGTTATAATAAAAGCCATTTACATGCAGCTAACCATTTTTTTAAGTTTCCACCTGCTATTTTTCTTTTTTCTTCTTTTTCTCCTTCTTCTTCTTCCCCCCACCCCCCAAGTAGCAAAGTGCTATCTGCAATTCTGGAACTTCTCGTTAACATAATCTGGGCTCTGGTTTCCATTGTGTGGGATGAAGAAGCGGCTTCTATGTTCTAGAGAACAACCTCCACTCTCCCCGTTTCTCTCTTCTGCTGCACTTGACCTTCCATCTCTCATCTTTTGCTGCCAACCTCTGACTCTGAAAAAAAAAAAAAAAGTTCTTGGCAAAAGCCCATCTACTACTTGGCCCCCTCTGCTAAGAAATTCTGTTTCATCTCAGTCCTGTGATTAGGAATCCAAACCACAGGGGCTTTTGGTGTACAGAATAATTAAGGAGCTCAGAAATTAGGTCAGAAATCCTGGGGTCCAGCCTCATCTCTGCCACTTACCGCTGCCTGATATTAAGTGAGCTGCTACAGTATTTCTGCATGCCATTTTACACACCCAGCAAATGGCCTAATGCCACCCACTTCAAAGATGGTAGCAAGAATTAAATGAGGTACTGTATTTGCAAGCCCTGGTATAGTGCAAGCACTGAGGAAGGCTCATTCTCTTTCCTCCCAAATGACATAGATGACTTATTAAACATGGCAAGGGGCAGAAGTGTCTGAAAGTACCAACGTGAGATCCTACTAGAAGAGTGGATGCCACCCTTCAGGTGGGTCCACAGTAGTATGCCCTTGCAGAAATAAGTTTCAGGAGTGTTCAACCCCAGGGAAACCACTGTCGAAATCACAAAGATGGCCTCCTATCTCTGCCGGGGCCACTGGCTTTGCAAATGGAGCACAAGGTTTTAGCTCCCCATGTGGCCCTGCCAGTTGTCCAACCCTAGGCCACAGCGGTACAAATTTCCAAGGAGTCCTCCCTGGATTGCACATCAGTGTGCTATTAGTTCGTGAAAAGGAAGAGTAAATCTAAGTGTTAAAAAAAAAGGCATGTTAACCACTGTTGTTCCTCATACCCTTACAAAGAAGAGGCCAGGCGGTATATGTAGATCTCTCCATTTTCACGTGTGCATACAAGGTCACTTTCTCAAGGAATCAATAGAACAATCTGAATACACAATTTTCATGTCACTATGTATTTTGGAGTTGAAATGCATTGGAGGGAAAAAGAATAACGAGGCTTTGAAGAAGTGGCAGCTTAGGTAGTAACGTAATTTTATATTTCCTTGTTGTTAGTCTCAAATATATCTGAGGATACAATTCAGAGCTCTGCTTACATAAAAAGTCAGAAACAAAAAATAAATATGTTGAATTCAGATTTGAATTGTTCCTGTTTTTCTACCAAAAGAAGTCGAAGACATTTTTCTAGATGTCTGTTAGCAATATTTTGGCATCACATTTGTTGTTGTTGTTATTTTTGTTTCTCCCTCGATCTTATAACAGCTTGAGTTTCAGAACTGCTGTGTGTTCTTAGGCAAGTCATGTTGCATCTCTGTTTCCTACTCTACAAAACGCATTCATAATAACTGGTCTAGCCAATGGGACTGCTATAAGGTCTCATATCAATATGTGTGTGAACAACTGTGTGAACATTCTTAAGTGCTGACTGTGTGATTTCAAGGGTATTCAGTGTAACTCCACCTTCTCTTTCTTTAACACACAACTGATCCACTAACATGCTCATGGGCACTCGTAACATTGAAGGAATATTTCCCTTTTAAAGTCATTTTTGGGCCGGGCACGGTGGCTCAAGCCTGTAATCCCAGCACTTTGGGAGGCCGAGACGGGCGGATCACAAGGTCAGGAAATCGAGACCATCCTGGCTAATACGGTGAAACCCCGTCTCTACTAAAGAATACAAAAAACTAGCCGGGCGACCAGGCGGGCGCCTGTAGTCCCAGCTACTTGGGAGGCGGAGGCAGGAGAATGGCGTGAACCTGGGAGGCGGAGCTCGCAGTGAGCTGAGATCCGGCCACCGCACTCCAGCCTGGGCGACAGAGCTAGACTCCGTCTCAAAAAAAAAAAAAAAAAAAAGTCATTTTTGTTGCTGGCCCCTTTAAGAGGATTTGACCATTATCGACATGTGGGTTTAAAGCCTCTACTTACTACTAGAATATTTTGCACAATGCTTTGAATGTTGTAGCTAAAGGGATAAAAGCTACAGACTAAAATATTAAATAATCTCGGTAGGTGAATAGATTTTACTTGAATGCTGGCACTTGTTTTCTAGGTAGTACGAAGGCTACTACAATAATGACAGCCAATGTCAGATAATGACAAAAGCAAGGCTTTCAGGGTGAGATACACTGGATGCAAGCCAAGATCCTTGGGCTTCATGTTTGGAGCTTCTCCCTCTTCCTCTGTCAAATGGGCACATTAACACTCTCCAACCCCCTTAAAAATTTGAGAGGAAATTGAACAAAAAAAAGACGGGAAATGCAGCTTGTAGAACACTCAGCACAGTGTCTGGATCCTGACAGCCCTTCAGTAATTATGAACTGCTAATATGATTGCTCAGACTAAGGCGGTATGCATGATGATTACAAATAGTCATTATCATAATGTTGTTATAAATAATCATTAAAAACTAAAGCTTCATATTTATATATTGCATATTTTATTTTGGTTCTGGGTAAGCTAACATCATGATTTGACATACGCAAAACCCTGAAGTTAGCCTTCCTCGTTGTCTGTATCCCTCTGTACCCGAATCTATAAATTATCTCTGCAATGTACAAAATCTTTATTCTGTTAAGAAGTCAGTGGAATGTTTATGAAAAGTCAAGAACTCCTGGAACCCTGTCTCCATCTGCAACCAACTACGCTGTACTTTCCGATCATCAGCAACGGGGATTTTACATTGCGGACCCCTGTCCTTGCTGCCAGCCTTCAGACCTTGTTTACAGAACTCCTGAGGATACACTTTTCTCATTTACTATGTTTCTTTGGATGGCAACCTATACACCTCTCAATAAATTTTGGTTTACCTAGGAGCTGACGGGCACAGAAACCTAGATTCAATTTGTGCCGATTTATGAGACACATGCACGACAATCCTGGAAACTTTCCTGTAGCTCACTTTATAAATTAACCCCTTATTTAAATATTCTGCAGACTTAGCATAGGGCAGCATTCAGTGGAGACGTGATCCCAGAGCAGCCTTTTGGGCCTCCCCGTGTTTGCTACCAGAACACATGGGCCCTGTTCAGCACAAACAATGCAAATTTACAAGATTTATGAGAAGAAGGGAATGCTCCTATTCCGTTGTTATTCAGGCCACAGCATCGCTGGTCTTAACAGGCTCCGTACTACTCAGTTCCAGACGTTCAACAGCTGGACTTGGGATGCATGTGTAAGCAGTGTTCTGATTTGACTGATGGCTTCACTCATTCACTCATTCACTCATTCAGCTGAAATGTTCCAAATGCTTAACAAATGCAAGATACTAAGGCTGAAGCCAAAGGGATACAACACAGAATGAGACACAATCCTCGGCCTCAACGAACTTACATTCCACTGGGAGACACAGCGCCTGTATGGTACGATAGAACACTCATGAAATGCATAAGCCAGCAAACCTTGGCTAGAAACCTGCACTTGCTTGTGAGCTGTGCGACTCTGGTAATTTACCAAACGCTCTTATGCCTCAGTTTCCTCATCAGCAAAATGGATGCAGTCACACCCAGTTTCACAGAGGATGCATTGAGGTAACAGCATTCAATAAACTGCTGTGAAATCTCTAAGCACCACACAGATATTCAAGATTCTTACGCACGTCAGTAATGCACAAGAGAAAGGAACACGTGTGCAGTAAATTAACAAACGAAAGACTAGGAAAAATCAGATACAAGCACCATAAGCCTACGGGGGTGATGATAAAAGAGTGTCCTCACTGCATGTTGTAGGTATTGTAACCCAATTTTCTGAACGCATAGAAGAGGACAATGATGAGGAAGGAGAATAGAAGGCAGGAGGAGGAGGAAAAGATGGTTAGGCCATTAAGTAAACATGAGAACAACAGCCACATTGGAGAAACAAGCTGTATGCAGGAAAGAGTGCAAGCTGAGGAATGGTATAAACAAAGAAAGAGTTTATCATTCCAGTGCTTTGAGAGGATGAGGTAAGAGGATTGCTTGAAGCCAGGAGTTCAAGACCAGACTGGACAAAAAAGCAAGCAAGCCCCATCTCTACAAAAAAATAGCCAAAATTAACCAAGCACAGTAGTGCACGCCTGTAGTCCCAGCTACTCGGGGGGCTGAGGCTGGAGGATCGCTTGAGCCCAGGAGTTGGAGGCTGCAGTGATCTGTGATTGCACCACTGCACTACAGCCTGGGCAAAAGAGCAAGACCCTGTCTTAAAAAAGGAAAAAAAAAAAAAAAAAGATCAAGAGAAAAGGCTGAGCCTGGCCACTTTGCTTTTCTATATCCCACCAACTGATAACACCAATGGGGACCTAGGAGATTGTCCAAATGGCAGCAATCCTTTAAAGAAAGCTTCTTACTTTCAGAGAGAAAAATAAATAGAACTGCTTGGGCTCAAAAGTCACTGCTGAAATAATTATAAATGGATGTCATCTGTCTTTGGGTGAAGTTCCTTAATGAATATGACAGAGGAAGCTCGAGCTTCCCACTCTGAGGCATTTCCTCCTGCTGGCCTCTATGCTCCACCATGACACAGGATTCCCTTGGGTTGTCCATTCTGTAATGGCAAACCCTCCTGAGAGGGCTGCCATAGGACATGGATTCATACTAGCAGGGTGATGACTTTCATAATCCAAGAAGGAGACATTTTCCCATACTCCGTGCCACTGCCAAGAGCCGAACCAGTGAAGTGAGCAGGTGTTAGGAGAGTCAGAGTGTGTGGAGTGGCAGAGGGTGGTGGTCTTAGGATATGCCCACAAGTTCTTTGATAGACCTCCCTTCCAATGGTGGAGCCAGGCTCCCCTCTCCTAAGTATGGTCTTTACTGGTGTACCTCCAATTGATAGAACGTAGCTAAAGGTACAGTGCATGATGTCTAAGCATGGGGCTTAAAAGGCCATGCCACATCTTCCTCACACTCTCTCTGAGATCAGTCACTCTGTGGGAGGCCAGATGCCATATTGTGAGGCTGCTCAAGAAGCTGTACAGAGAGGCCCCCATGGTGAAGAACTGAGGCCTCCTGCCGACAGCCACATCTGTGAGCCCCTTGGGCATGAAACCTCCCCTTCAGTCAAGGATTCTGAGCCTGCAGCCCCAGCCAAAGCTTGCTGGCAACTTCAGAAAAGATCCTGGGCTAGAACCACCCAGCTAAGCCACTCCCTAATTCCTGACCCACAGAAACGATGAGATTCTAAGCGCTTACATTTTGGGGTAATTTGTTAGGCAGCAATGGATAACTGTTGCAGATACCTAGGTGGTGAGTTCGTGGATACAGGCAAAAGTGACAAGAGCAACACAGGTATAGCTACCACCAAAAGCGAGGAAAGAGGAAGGGTATTTGAGAAAATTACAGAGATCACCAATATGAAAACCTGCCAAGAATGTTCTCCTCCCCCATATCTCCTAAGAGACTGCATTCCAGCTTGGCTTGACATGCAGTGCTACAGACAGATGCTCATTAAAAGCTTTTGGAGGCCATAGTTGTAATCATTATTTTCACTAGCATTTACTGAGTACTTACTGAATATCGGGGATTATGCTTTGTGCTTTACATAAATTATCTTATTTCTTCTTCTCAATGCCCCTCACAATGGAAATAGTATTATGATCACTCTTTCACAGATGAGAAAAACTCAAGAGGAGAAAGACTGAGTGACCCACCTAAGGACTTTCACCTCATCATCATGCAGCCTGCCTCCTGGTGTGTAGGTCACTGATGCTGGCTTTGTGCACCTGGGCATGGCCACCGGGGACTCCCATGTAGGGTACCAGGGTATACTCAAAGCCACAGGATAAACTCACTGCATCTCCCTAGACCATCCATTTTATTCACTGCTAAGCAACTTAAGACATCATTTTTACATTTACATGAATACAGATATTTTGAGTGAAATGTAAATTTCCCCAGGAGCTTTTAGGATACATCTTGGAGGCTGGTCAGGGGCTACTTCAGGGGATATCAGTGCTCCAGGATCATAAGTGTATTCTTCGCTGAAAGCACTAGCTAAGACACAGCTTGGCAAGGGGGAAATGAGGGCTGGAGGGCAAACATGACCTCAAAAGTCATAGGGATGGTGCTCAGAGAGTCAGGGTGTTCAGCCCCCAAATTCTGATTGGTTCTCAGTTCTGCAAACTTCTCCAACAACCAGGCTGTGACAGCTGCAAGGTCTGGGGGGCTTGGAACGAAGTCCCTTCTTCTCTTACACAATTCACTCCCAAAACATCACATTCTGTCCCTCCCCTTCCACTAGCATTGTGATTACTGCTGCATCATTAGTGCCCTTAAAAAGAACATGGTTTCCAATCCTCCTAAACATGTTTGCAATGATTGCAATGGCCCTTTTGATAAATAATTGAAGAAGAGGTGCCTGACCTGGCGGCTATAGTGGGTGAGGATGGGGCTGTAGGAGGAGGAAGAAAAGGACGCTCTGCAAACGACAGAAATAGTCATTTACAGTGGCAAGGAGGTAAGGAACTCTCTGACTCCCAGGGGGCCCCGAGCTGCTCAGATGTTCCCTCCAATACAAGCTGATGCCGTCCCGCTTGGCCAAATCGACCTGAACAGCCCAGAAAGCTGCACGGCCATACCTGTCAGCCTCAATCGGCACTGCAGAAATTCTGTTAGGAAAATAAGATGTACTGAGATTCAATTTTTCGATTGTCTGAAGGCTTAATTTAGTGACCTTGGAAAATATCTCCTAGAGGTGAAAGAAGACGCTGGGAATCTGCTGGGGGGAAGGAGGCTTCCCCGGTAATGGGTAATTTGTTTACTCTAATTTTCAGGCCTCTTCAGGAAGCCATGAAAATAGTCAGATAGGTACGACCATTTCTTACAAAAAGTGGGGGAGGGGAGAGCCATAGAAAACAGTGAGAGAAACCCCCAGGCACACTGTACCACTTTCTCAAGAGCAGGTAGGCATTATGATAATATGTACATATATGTGTTATGTGTATATATATAAATATGCTTATTATGAAAATGTTCAACATACACAAATAGAAGACAATAGTAACCCCACATACCTATCATTCAGACACAAACACTACTAGAATGTTAACATTGCTTCTTTCCTTTCTTCATCCTGTCTCTCCTCTTCTTTCTTCTTTCATTGCGGCAACTCTTGCTGCTGCTGTTGCACAAGTATTTTGTTTATTTTTTAAATTTTTTATAGAGATGAGGGTCTCTGCATGTTGCCCAGGCTGGTCTTGAACTCCTGACCTCTAGTGATCCTCCCACTTCAGACTCCCAAAGCACTGGGCTTACAGGTGGGAGCCACGTGTCTGGCCCCAGAGTATTTTAAAGCAAGCCCCAGACCTCATGTCATTTTCCCTCTGCTGAACGTATATGTCAGATGGTATTTGGAGGAGGCGGGGTTGCTCTGGTGCTCAACAGCTTTTCCCATTAATAAAACTGCTAGCAGGAGGGAGGAGCTCTGGAATTAGGAGTTCCAATTTTGGCTACAATCTGCAATTCCCATAGGATCTTGCAATACTCTGAACCTCTGGGTCTCAGTTTCCTTAGATTGGGGAGGATAATGACTCATAGATCTGTTGGGGGAACTGAACAAGACATGATTTTCTAAAATCCTTGGCACAGAACCTGGTACAGGCTAAGGGAAAGGGGTGATGATTGACTGTATGTGTCTTGGACACAGGATGACAACACCAAAAATTAAAAGAAGGCAGAAAAAATTGTAGGTGTCAACTTGACTGGACCACAGGGTGCCCAGATATCTGAATAACCATTATTTCTGAGTGTGTGTCTGTGAGTGTGTCTGAGTGTGTTTCTGCATGAGACTAACCTTTGAATCGGTATACTGCGTAAAACTGATTGCCCTGCCCTGTAGGGGTGGATTTCATCTAACCTGTTGAAGTCCCAAATAAAACAAAAGTCTGGGTAAGAGAATTTTCTCTCTTTGCCTGACTGTCTTCAACCTGGGACATTTGTCTTCTGCCTTTGGATGAGGTTTCTACCATAGGCCCTTCTGGGTCTCCAGATTACTGGCTACATTTCTTGGGACTTCTAGGCTTCCATAATCGTGGAAGCCAATGTGACAGTTCCTAAAATCTCTATCTGTCTATCTAGCTATCTGTCTATCTAGCTATCTGTCTGTCTTTCTCTCTCTTTCCATCCATCCATCCATTCACCTATCCATCTTCCAGAGGGACCCTAACTTATGATGATTCTACTTATGATGTTTAGAGTTTATGACGGGGTGGAATGGCAAGGAGAAGGCCAAGGATTTAAATCCCAGCTTTGCCACTCATGGCTCTGTCACTTTGGCAAGTCCCTTTAACCACTATAAGTTTTGATTACCTTATCTGTAAAAGGGGGAAAACTACTCTACATTTTAGGATTACATACAAGAATGCAAATAGAATGCAGAAAACGCTGTTCAAACGACAGTGGCCTGAGAGTCTCCATTACACAGTTTCCAATCCAGCTGAGGCTAAAGGGCAATTACAAAAGAGAAATAATAACTGCGCCCACTTTATAGGGTTGGAGGACTAGACACAATATTGGCAACTAGAATTAATAAAAGTTCCCTGCACATAATTGGCACACACATAATTAATAAAGGGCAGAGTGTGACATTTTATACATAATGACAGATTATATCATGTTGATTATTAGGACATGTGTCTGATAGAATTTGGTACATAGTAGGACCTTAATAAGTATGATGTATTGTTATTCATTAAATTATTACATATAATTATATACTAATGACAATTAAAAATGCCCAGTGCAGTGATGGACTTTAAATGATAGACACCCCATAGATACATGGCAGGAAACAGTAACACTGATGGTGATGACGGTGGTAGAATCCTGTACGTGGTCGTGTTGCCTAAATGTTGGTCCTGACTGTATCCCTTCTTCTCACTCACCTCCAGCCCAACCTCATATTCTGCATCCCCCAGTTTTCACCTGGCCCCTGGATTAACACCCAGGTCCATTGAAGGCTCTTCTCTCTGGAGGCTGTGCTTTTTACAGTCATTGTCTTTGCCACTGTGACATGCAGCAGAAGCCAGGTCTTGGAGTCCCCAGTCCCCAGCCCCCCGTGGGGCATTCAGATTAGATTAGCTGGCCTCTCTCTTTCCTACTGTCACTTGCTGCCTCCTGTAGTGTTGGCAGGGGTGTCATTAAGGCCTCATGGCCCGAGGAGCTATTAGACACACCAGGGCTCCCAGTTGCCAATGCCTGCAGCAGTCTGCACCTCTTGACACCCAGCAGCTAATTTCCTTTCATAACCTGACAATTTCCACAGCAACTCTGTCCCTAATCATGTCAGCCAACCTAGCCCCCTTACTCTGACTCCTACTGAGGAGGTGCAGTGCCTGGTTCCCATCCTGAAATAACAACACTGGCTTCTGGATCCATATGTTCTAGTTGTTGTTGCTGTTTTTCTCTGAGATGGCACCTTGCTTGTCGCCCAGGCTGGAGTGCAGTGGTGCCATCTCGGCTCACTGCAACAGCTGCCTCCCAGGTTCAAGTGATTCTCCTGCCTCAGCCTCCCAAGTAGCTGGGATTACAGGCATGCACCACTACGCCTGGCTTTTTTTTTTTTTTTTTTTTTTTTTTTTTTTTTTTTTTTGTAGTGATGGGGTTTTACCATGTTGGCCAGGCTGGTCTCAAACTCCTGACCTCACGTGACCCACTGACCTTGGCCTCCCAAAGTGCTGGGATTACAGGCATGCGTCACCACACCCGACCCCTTTTTCTCTTCGACCTCGCTCTTCCAGCTCCTTTCAACCCTGGGGTCTTCTTGCCAGAAAATGGGGCTGGAAATGTGTTAAGGAGAAACTTGGAGAACAGAGGACAGCCTTAGAGATTACACACCTGATCTGGAGCCACACAGACCCCAGCTCCATTTCCTCTGTGAGTTTATGTCACCGAGCCTTACTTTCCTCATCTGTAAAATGGTCAGGATCATCGTGCTTCCCCCGCACATGGTGCTTTGATGTCATCTGCGCAGAGCTCTGAGCACAGGGCCCAGCACTTGGCCAGCGAGCAATTAACGTCTGCTCTCACTGTCTTAGAGGATCAGCCATTCAGGTTTTCATTCATTTACCCTCTCACTTGATGCCTATGTACTTTGCAGGTGGGGGAAGAGCTAAATTGATTTAGCCCCCAGAGAAAGGGAGCCTGGAGTTATGGAGAGGACAGCAGGTTTGTGACCAGAGAAACCAGGGATCAAAGCTCTCTGGTTCCCTTGCACCACCTATACCATGTGGGGGCATGAAAGCGATATGAGGAGGAAATCATCTAAACCCAGCTGGTTAGTCCTAAAGAGGGAAGGAAGAAACATATTCAAAAAATGGAATAGCTTGGTGTCCGGCCTGTAGTGTGTGATCAATGAATACCACTTCCACTTAGAGGGAAAGGGAGACTGAGGCAGACGACAGCTAAGGAAATCCAGAATTGTCACACAGCTGGTGAGATGGGCGGCTGTGACTGTGACTTCATACTACCCCTCATACCTCACCACTGTGCTCTCATCGTGGGTCGAATGGTGGCCTCAAAAAAGGCAGTTCCGTAGTCAAATCCCCACAACTTGTGAAGGCGAGTTTATTGGGAATCAGGTCTTTGTAGATGTAGTTAAGTTATGGATCTTGAGATGAGATCAGCCAGGAAGACCCTAAATCCAAAGATAAGTGTCTTCATAGGAGAAAGGCAGAGGGAGATGTGAGGCATACAGGAAAGGAGAACAAAGGAGAAGAGGAGAAGGCCACGTGACCTCAGAGTCTGGGACTGGAGTGATATGGTCACAAGCCCACAATCGCCAATAGCCGCTAGAAACAAAAGATGCCAGGAACAGATTCTTAGCTAGAGCCTCTGAAAGAAGTGTAGCACTGCCTGGATGCTGGATGTCTGGCCTCCAGAACTGTGAGAGAATACATTTCTATCGTTGCTTTTTTTTTTTTTTTTTTTTTGAGACTGAGTTTCACTCTTGTTGCCCAGGCTGGAGTGCAATGGCACAATCTTGGCACACTGCAATCTCTGCCTCCTGGGTTCAAGTGATTCTCCTGCCTCAGTCTCCCAAGTAGCTGGGGTTAGAGGGCACACCTGGCTAATTTTTGTATTTTTAGTAGAGATGGGGTTTCACCATGTTGGCCAGGCTGGTCTTGAACTCTTGACCTCAAGTGATCTGACTGCCTTGACTCCCACAGCGCTGGGATTACAGGCACGCCTGGTTGTTTTTGTACAGTATTTTATTAAATGTCTTTACAAAGTAACATCCAGACTCCAAATACAACTGCCAAGGAGAGCCCATTATGCTATGGGGACTGGCTGGGGCACAGCAGGCGGCCCTGGCTTCCCACCCTTCTGTTCTGAGATGGGAGTGGTGGGCAGTATCTCATCTTTAGGTTCCATGACGCTCACGTGGTCAGGCAGAGGATTCTTAGGGCCAGCCCTGCTAGCTGGGTCCCAGGGCAGCATGATCTTCACCGTGATGCCCAGAACACCTGTCCGAGCAGCACATGGCACACGGCAGCGCCAATGTACTAGTTAAAAGGGTCCCCGCTGGGGATCATCAGGCTATCCACAAACTCATGGATTTGACCCTTTGTCCTCAGATTCTCCCAGAAACCACAACTTGGCAGGCTTTGGCCCCCCTATTCATGATAGGGGGGCCAAAGCCCACCTAAAACCTAAACTAAAACCTAAAACCTAAATTAAAACCACAGCCCACCATTGCAGGCCCTCCGCACGGCAAGCCCTCCTAGGAGTTTGTACTGCAGACTCTGCCTGGGCAATGGCTCACAGACCTCTGGGGTTACCTTTTCAGCATAAAGCTTGACAACGCCCTCTGGGATGCCAAATCTCTTCTGAACTATAGCAGTCAGTGCCAGAATCCCCGGCCGTTCTCACCAAGAACAGTTTGTGTTCTGGTGGCTAAGACAATGGTTTCTGCCCTGATGGGTGTAACTTGAATCTGAGCTTCAGAGTAGCATCTTGAGCCAGCTCCTGAGTAAGAAACTGATTGTGTTCAGCTTTGAAGATGCCTTCAGCGACTAACATCCTCTTCTTGGAAATTCGCGCTGCCATGATGCTGCCACACACCATCAAAAGGAAAGCAGATTGTGCCTTTCTTAGATCTCGCTAGAGCAAGTCAGGACAGTGTGGTAATAACAGGCTGCCCATGTAACAGACCTGGGTGGAAGTCAGCCCTGCCACTTGGTTGCTCTATGACCTTATGAAACTCACTTGACCTCCCTGAGTGCCAGCATCCTCATTTATAAAGTGGAGTTGTTCGTGAGTGTTACCATTTTCCCCTAGCCTTGTAGGGTTTAGGGGATCGTGAGAGGGAATGCACAGAGCACTTTGTTTATGGCGACAACACTACCATTTTCTACTGCTACTATTACTACCAGGAATGAAAACAACAACAAATAAAAACAAAAGCAAGCCAAAAATTGCCCCCAAAGGAAAGGTGTGTCACTTCCTCTCTGTTCTGTTTCCACACAAAGTTGCCTAGG
The DNA here is from genome assembly GCF_007565055.1 of Rhinopithecus roxellana. Taxonomy (NCBI): domain Eukaryota; kingdom Metazoa; phylum Chordata; class Mammalia; order Primates; family Cercopithecidae; genus Rhinopithecus; species Rhinopithecus roxellana. The sequence goes on from NC_044568.1 coordinate 59,230,489, forward strand.
ACCCTGATATGGCTTGGGTGTGTCTCCACCCAAATCTCAACTTGCATTGTATTTCCCAGAATTCCCACATGTTGTGGGAGGGACCCAGGGCGAGGTAACTCAATCATGGGGGCCGGTCCTTCCTGCGCTATCCTCGTGATAGTGAATAAGTCTCACAAGATCTGATGGACTTATCAGGGGCTTTTACTTTCCCTTCGTCCTCGTTTTCTCTTGACGCTACCACGTAAGAAGTGCCTTTCACCTCCTGCCATGATTCTGAGGCCTCCCCAGCCATGTGGAACTGTAAGTCCAATGAAACATCTTACTCTTCTCAGTCTCAGGTATGTCTTCATCAGCAGTGTGAAAACAGACTAATATAGGCCCTGAAGTGCTTTGCTTGTTTCTCCCCAGCACCTAGGAAAGTATCTGACGTGTAGCAAGTGCACTATACATACTGATTAGAGGAATGAATGAATGAATGAGGAAAACAGAGTTCTAGAGTCAATGGGCTAACCTTTGGGAGGGGCTTGGACTGAATCCAGCAAATCAACCAATCACACATTTGAGTCAATAACAATTTCACCATCATTGGTCACTATTAGAAAAACTTTCCATAGGCAAAATGAAGCATCTGAATGTCTCTAAGTGTAAGAGTGGACTGTTTATAAAAAACAAAATGACAGTTATTTTTAACCTTTATATATTTCTAAAGACTGTTTAAAATCAAATGAATTTTTAAAAACTTTTATTTCAAGGTTTCAATCAATAAAAAGTAAAATAAAATAAAGTACTAGAAAATAAAATTTGGATTCAGAGGCTAGAAACCTACAATGAAGACATCTATCAAGGCAGGAGGAATCCTATGAGGCCAGAAGTTTGAGACCAGCCTTGGCAACATAGCAAGACTCCATCTCTATAAAAAACAAAAATGAGACCAGTATGGTAGCTCTCCCCTGTAGTTCTAGCTACTTGGGAGGCTGTGGCGGGAGGATCACTTAAACCCAGGCATTGGAGGTTACAGTGAGCTATGATCATACCATTGTACTCTAGCTAGGAGACAGAACAAGATTCTGTCAAAAAAAAAAAAAAACAAAAAAAAAACAAAAAGTCTGAGAAGCTCAGGGTAGCCAATCCTTCCATTCCCTTAGAGAAACAGCAAAGTTAGGACATGCATATCAGTTGAGGCTCGGCGGGCCTTAAATGCACACATTTGCACAGATATGTGCATACCTCTATATAAACTCTCTGACACCAGTGACTGGGTCTGTTTTATGAAACAATGTGTCCATTAAACTTCAGATGAAGCCTTTATTAAACATGTGTTGAATGAATGGAACATCTTCAGAATGCTATATGCGACTATACAGACAGGTGACCTCTCTCGTTTTGCAGCATCCTGAGACGTGGTCACCATGGTGAACATTCAGGTGGTGATAAGCGATGATGACTTCCCTTACATTTTTCTGCTTTAGGAAGCACCTGCCTCTTTGAACCTGGAATGGTGGGATGGGGTGGGCGTCTATCCTTCCTTGTTCACACAGGCGGCTGATACAATAATGTGATCAACTACTCCCCCCTTCCTGCAGCCCCCCACTAGCTGGCTGCCCCAGCTGCAGAATGCAAACATCTGCCGGCGTCATTAAGGCATTTCTATACAGCACCAACCAAGGCCTGACCCTGTGACCATTTCTACCATTAGATTTGAATGACCTCAGCAGCAGGGCTGAAAGGCCGGAGTATTAATTCACAGAACCACAAGCTCAATTTAAGATTTAATTTGAGATAACGAAGAGCTACTGAAAGTGTATTCAAACTTCTAAGCATGCAATAAAAGACCTTTCCCTGTTTTCCAGGTTGAATATGAATCCAGTATTTCTTTAACAGATTTACTCACAAATTTACAAACAACATGAAGCCTCTGGTCTCCAATTCCTTTTTTTTTTTTTTCTTTTAGTTTTTTTGGCTTTATCAAGTCCTTTTAGGATGTTTCTTGCTAGGAATCTTTTTCAGTTCTTCCTCCCTAATTTACAAATGCCTGTTCTTTAGGAATTACATTTCAATTCCATAGCATTCTTGAAGAGAAAGCAGGCTTCCTTAAGACTCTCCCATACCTTTAGTTCTCTTGCATTCCAACCTAAATACGCTAAGCATCTGTTTGTTCAACAACCATGGGGTTGCATAAGAAGCTTTCACCCAGCAATGTAACTCTCATTAAGAAAAGGTGATGGAGGCCGTGGCGGGTGCGGTGGCTCAAGCCTGTAATCCCAGCACTTTGGGAGGCCGAGATGGGCGGACCACGAGGTCAGGAGATAGAGACCATCCTGGCTAACACGGTGAAACCCCGTCTCTACTAAAAAATACAAAAAACTAGCTGGGCGAGGTGGCGGCGCCTGTAGTCCCAGCTACCCGGGAGGCTGAGACAGGAGAATGGCGTGAACTCGGGAGGCGGAGCTTGCAGTGAGCTGAGATCCGGCCACAGCACTCCAGCCTGGGTGACACAGCGAGACTCCGTCTCAAAAAAAAAAAAAAAAAAAAAAAGAAAAGGTGATGGAAAGATTCAAAATAATATTCCACCCATTAGGAACGCAGAGGCCGCTTGGTTTTAGTGAATGCTTAGGCTCTGAAGGCTTTATTCACAAAATATTTAGAACTCTAGGTGAGGACGGGAATTTTAGTTGGTTCAGGTAGATTTTTGTTTTTTTGTTTTGTTTTGTTTTTTGAGACAGAGTCTCACTCTGTCTCTCAGGCTGGAGTACAGTGGCACAATCTCAGCTGACTGCAACCTCCGCCTCCTGGGTTCAAGTCATTCTCCTGCCTCAGCCTCCCGAGTAGTTAGGATTACAGGTACATGCCACCACACCTGGCTAATTTTTGTGTTTTTAGTAGAGACGGGGTTTCGTCATGTTGCCCAGCCTGGTCCTGAACTCCTGACCTCAGGTGACCCACCTACCTCGGCCTCCTAAAGTGCTGGGGTTACAGGGGTGAGCCACCACATCTGGCCTCAAGTAGATTTTTTGACACTAAAGAGTTTATTTTAGGCTGGGCATGGTGGCTCACAACTATAATCCCAGCACTTTGAGAGGTCAAGGCAAAAGGATCACTTGTAGCCAGGAGTTTAGGTCACTCTGGCCAATGCAGTGAGACCCCATCTCTACAGGAAATTTTAAAAATAGCTGGGCATGGTGGTACACACCTATAGTCCTAGCTACTCAGGAGACTGTGGCAGGAGGATCGCTTCAGCCTGGTAGGTCGAGGCTGCTGTGAACTAAGATGCCACAACACTCTAGTCTGAGCAACACAGTGAGATTCTGTCTCTTAAAAAAAAGAGTTTATTTTGGCCAAGGCACAGTGGCTCAAACCTGTAATCCCAGCACTTTGGGAGGACGAGGTGGGTGGATCATGAGGTCAGGAGATTGAGACCATCCTGGCTGACACATTGAAACCCCGTCTCCACTAAAAACACAAAAAATTAGCCGGGCGTGGTGGCGGGCGCCTGTAGACCCAGCTACTCAGGAGGCTGAGGCAGGAGAATGGCGTGAACCCAGGAGGCAGAGCTTGCAGTGAGCCGAGATCACACCACTGCACTCCAGCCTGGGTGACACAGCGAGACTGCCCGCCCCCCCCCCCCCCAAAAAAGAGTTTATGTTAATATTTGAAGATAGGAATTGGAGACGAGAATTTTTTGCTTTGGACTCAGAAGCCTGGATCTATGAGGGCATTTGCTGACTATTTTGTGTCTGACACTGTGCTAGGTCACTCTGCATTTTCTCAAAGACTCAGTGCAGCCTTAGAAATAGACTTGGGTTTAAAGCTCAGCACGCAACTGAGTTCCCTGAGCCTCTGTCTTTGTCATCTGTGAACGACCACATGCCTCGGTGCTTCCTGACAACAACTTTAAAAGTTATAAACATTGACACATATATGGGTATAAAAATACCTCAGGTCACCTGAGCTTGACCCTGGGACACTGTTGGGAATGGGTGAACTTCCTAGGAACTGCAAACACTCTGGTCACTGGGAAGATTACACAACGGGCAAAGGCCAGGACCACAATATTTTGCAATCCTGAAACTCATCTACTTTATTAGCCATTGGGTTTTCAAAATGAGAAGCCATGTGGTGGGCGGGGGAGAAGAAGGATAAACCACAGGCCAGATACAGCTGTTGTGGAGTGGAGGATGGGAGAAGCTTGGCTTTCAATCCATCCTCCATCATTACTAGCTGTATAACCTGGGGCAAGCCTGTGCCTCAGTTTCCTCACTTTTATCATCCTTCTGCTTATCAGGTAAGAGACGATGCTTAACATGCAGGGATAAGTGGATGGGTATAAAGCCACAATTCCCAACACAGAGAAGGCAAACAGGAGAAAGGCCAAGAGAAAGCACACCCATAGGTTTGATGCAGTGCAGTGGGTTAAATAGGGTCCACCCAGAAACATGTTCACTCAGAACCAACGAATGTGACTTTATTTGGAAACAGGGTCTTTGCGGATGTAATTAAGATAAGGACTGAGATGAGATCTTACTCAATTAGGTGGGTCCTAAGTCCAGTGACTGGTGTCCTTATAAGAGATGGAAAGGACACAAAGTCAGAGGAGAAGGTGACGTAAGGATGGAAGTAGAGGTTGGAATGTGGTGTTTCCAAGCCAAGGGACACAAAGAATTGCCAGCAGTCACCAGAAACCAGGAAACAGGCATGGCATGGTTTCTCCCTTGTAGCTTCCAGAAGGAACCAACCCCACCAAAGCCTTGATTTTGAACTTCTGGCCTCCAAAACCATGAGACGGTGAATAATTCTCAGTCCACCCAGTTTACGGTAATTTGTTATTGCAAGCCCAGGAAACACATACATGTGGCATGGTTGGTATTAAAATGCAAGGCACTTGCCTGAAGAGAGGCCCTGTGGTCTTACTTTCACCAAGGTTGTTATTATATCTCAAGGAGGGGACACACTAATCCTAAGTCTGTCCACTGATCCCAAGAAAAACCACCTAAAGTTTCTTAGCAGGCAATGGCCAACTCTACTAATGGAAATGAGGCTGACTGGAAGGTCTCAGATCATCAGTAAGGAAGATTTTTATTTAAGGATGGGAAAATGATTTAGGAATACTGAGATGTCTCCAAACAACACTTCCAGGTCTTAGTTGACTCCACCATTATTTCTGGCATATTCAGGGCACCACTTCCACTGTTGTGGGGCATGCAACCTCTTCAGTAGCCAAAACTTTGGGTCACACATGTAAAGGACATTCTGGTACTGCAAATTTGGCTCTTTGGCATCAAAACTTAGCAGTATCCATGACTATTCTTGCTTTATTACAGCACCCAGATGTCAGTGGCTGGGGGCTTCTCTTATATCTCCAGCAAGCAGGGACTGGGTCACTGTGCATCCTGAGAGCCTATTAGAGTGCCAGGTCCATGACAGGTGCTCATGGTTATCAAAGGAATGATAATGATGACAATACAGAGGTAAATAGTAAGAACAATAATTGAGTTATTTTATTTTCCTCCATATCACCACATTACCACCCCCATTTTATAGGTGTTGATATCAAACTAACAGTATAAATTAATGAATGGATGAGTGAATACATAAATAAGTAAATAATGAGTCTAGCTAGGAGGGAGCAGACTCAGAATCAAGCTCAAGTCTCACTCAAAAAAGGCTGAGTGCAAATCTCGCTGGTGCAAACACCTAAGCTCTTAACCAACATCAGAGATATTGCTAAGCCTTGTTAATGGATGAAAATGCTGGGAGCTTGTGGCCTTCAACTGTGCTGGTGATGCAGGGCAGGTGAGCCCCAGAATTGGGGCGTAGCCCAAAAGGGTTCTTGTCTTTGCCCAGGAAAGAATTCAAGGGCAAGCTGGTGGTGGTAGCAGCTTTTATTGAAGGGACAGTATACAACAGCAGCAGAAGTGCTGCTCCTTGCAAAGTAGGGCTACCCCACAGGCAGAGTGCCCAGAGTGGCAATTCCGAGGCAATTCTGCCATCACATTTATGCCCATTCTTAATTATATGCAAATTAGGTGGTGGATTATGCAGAAATTTCTAGAAAAAGGGTGGTAACTTCCAGGTTGTTGAGTCACTGCCATGGACAGGGGCAGTAACTTCTAGGTGTTGTCATGGAAATGGTAAACTGACATGACACACTGGTGGACACGTCTTATGGAAAGATGCGCCCACCCTATCCCTGTTTTAGCTAGTCCTCAATTTAGTCTGGTGTGTCGCCCTGTCTATGGAGTTAAGTCTTGCCTCCATAGTCAAGTCCCACCTCCTGCCTCACTGGGGGATCACTGAAGACACTGAATGACAGAATTAACTGACGGCTGACTGGAGTGCTCAATCAACTGGCCTGCTGAGCTGGGCTCATTTCACCTGCTAATCTGATGAGGCTGAGAAGATCCAAAAGAAGTGAACGGAACAGTACTGGCCAACTGACTGGGAAAGAGTGCAGAAGAGTGAACGCTTTGCTGTGGAATGAACACCTGAGTACTACGGGCCTACTCCTGTGCTAAGTGCTTCGCTGTTATCATTTCCATTTAATTTTCTCAACAAGCCTCCATTCTAGAGCTAAGCACAATGAGGATTAGCGAGATTAAGTGGCTTACCCCGGGACATTCGATTCAGAAATCAGGATGCAAGTCTAGGTTTTCCGACTCTGCTCTTAAGCCATACACTTAACCTCCACTTTATATTCCCTCTCTCAGCGCTAACGAATTTCTGCCAATATTCTCACTTGCACTTAAAAGCAACCTTTGGAATTACATATATTGGCTCCAGTTCAGGAAAGATGAAACTGAGGTCCCGAATAGTTAATGAGTTGTCTGGCAAACTAGTTACATGGTAGAGGAAGCACTCAAAACTGCCCAGGCTAGAGTGCTGTGGCATCTTAGTTCACTGCAGCCTCGACCTGCCGGGCTCAAGTGATCCTCCTGCCTCAGCCTCCTGAGTAGCTAGGACTACAGGCGTGTACCACCATGTCCAGTCAATTTTTAAACTTTTTGTAGAGATTGGGTCTTGCTGTGTTGGCCAGACTGATCTCAAACTCCTGGCTTCAACTGATCCTCTTACCTTGGCCTCCTGAAGTGCTGGGACTACAGGCATGAGCCTCTGTGCCCAGCCTCAAAAGTGGGCCTGCCTTGTCCTAGAGCTTTCTATTGTACTTCAAGGCCTGAGTCAATGAAAGCTGTAGAATAGCTCAACCAACCCTAATCAACAGAGAAGGGCTATGTGTGCTGGAGACGGTGATGCTGTGGCAGGGCTGGGGCAAGAGCTCGAACATGTCCACGCTGGGAAGGAGATGGGCTCTGATGTGCAGCCCAGGTCTCCCTTCCAGGGTAACCTGTAGCCTTCAGCTATCAGCCTTTCCAGGGAGTACCTGAGCATAAAGAGCTACCTTATGCAAGGGCACATCCTTCCCGCGACCGCCCACCCAATCACAAGTCAAGGCAGGTCTATAAAAGCCTGGCCACATTAGCGCAATAGGGATTAGCTCTGATGGGTCCCTTTAGTTCCATGAGGTTGACTGAGACCCTTGCTGGACTGCATCTCAGCTCAACTTCTCCCTCTGCCCACTCTACCTTCATTTTCCTCCCTTCCATAGGTGTTCATTCCAAGGCATGCGTTCTTCACAACAAACCCGCACTCAGAGTCTACTTCCTGGAAAGCCCAGTGAGATGGTTTCCCATTTCTAAAGAAAATGACCTATGACAATAAGAAGGCTTGACCTCATCAGAAAACTTTTCACTGGGGTGACTGGACTGCCTTGGAACTCTTTCCATCCAAGACAGAGAACGAGGAGGCACACCCCAGGGAAACAGAAAGGGCTGGGACCTGAAGAGGTCCTGGGAATTTTAGGAGGACGCCAAGCGAAGACAGGGCCCGTTTGCCTCCACACGGAGACTCATCCCCGATACTCAGAAGTGCAGGACTTAACAGGGGCTAAACTTCAACTACTTGTTGACATAATTAGTGCTGGCTCCAAGCAAGAGGTTTTGTAGCCAACTTGGCGTGGGTTCGTGAATTTTGATTGGCAAATTTGAAGCAAAGTTCAGCCAAGCTCTACATCTATTTTGTAGCGTGTCTTATGCACATCCAGAGAAGCCAACTCTTCCGATAGATTTTTCAGTTTTATGGTTGTTGGTAGCTGAAGATACTAGCTCTTTAAGGAAACAAATGCTTCTGGCAGGCTGGCCTGCACTAGGAATAGGAGAAATGCCTTCGGGTTTCTTCTAAAATTAATGTAATAAGATGCATTAATCAGAATTCTATCAAGTCTACACACTTGGCCTGGGCTTAAGAAGCAATACTTTGAAACTGCAGTTGGCTAAGCTTCCCTGTTCTTTGTGAATCAGAGTCAGGTTTGAAAAAAAAAAAAGAATAGAGCTAATGTTTAAGAAAAACTGGCAACAGGAAAACGTTTAAGCAACTTTTCATTTCTTAGTTCCACCAGGGGCTATAAAGGGTTAGGGGAAGTTTTGACCTTTGTATTTCCACAAACGTACTTTAGATTGTGGGATCAAAAACAGTTGGTCAGACCCCAAGCCAAGTCAGGACTGGTTTGGGCAATAGCTCAGGCCCAAGGTATTTACTTGTTTGTTTCTGTCTAATAATAACTTACTCTGGGACTTGCAATGGAATCTTGGCTATTTCTTGCCTTCAGATGTTTGTAACCAGGTGATGAAAAATTTTGGAAGCTGAACTAGATTACACAGATGAGTACTTGGCATTGTATAACTTGTGACTTAAAGATGATCTTCTCAAGAAACTAAAAAAAAAATGCAGCCACAAAATCAGAGCCAGCCCCAGTTTCTTCACAGCAATTGCTCATTTTAGATGACACTCTACATTTTAAAGTGACATAAAGGTATCCTGAACATTGTACAGCAATTTGGTCGTGCTTTCAATGTGACACAGCTACATCTGTATTTACTATTACAACTCAGTACCCAAGAGATGAAAAATTCTAAAGACAAAGGGCCAGGCGTTTGTGGAAACATTTCCCCTCCTTGTATAAAAAAAAAAAAAAAAAAAAAAAAAGTGGCTCCTTCTTGTCTGGTAGATTTCAGTAATTGGCAGGATTTTGAGTAAGCTCTTCTAAAAGCCCTCCGTTTCTATTTTCACATTAAACACACTTGCAATATCTATTAAAAGCACAAATACTGAAGAACACACCAAGACTGTCAATGAGCTTACATCTGGAGTCCTCAATATATCAGGAAAAAATGAAGTGAACATTCACAGAGTTTTACTTCTTTGGGAACCCAAATGCTAGGAAAGAAAAGGGTACCTTCTTTCTCTCGCCTCCTGGTCCTATCCAGTGTCCCAAATTTTACATTAATCCTTTCTCAGAGGGTTTATCAGAGGGGGCCAAGTCAGGGATTTAGTTAAAACAACAGATACTGGATTCTGCCTTCATTTTGGGGAGTATTTATTCACATTAAGGCACAGGGGATTCCACGCTAGGAAAGCAGAACAGAAGCATGAATATTTCTGCCATGTTCTGGCTACGACCACTTGGCCTTACAGTTTGAGGGTGATTGAGCAACATCCCAGGAAGGACACACAAGGCCACCCAGGGCACTTGGGAACATCGAGAGAGAGCAGGGCCAGTGAGTGGGACAGGGAGAGAACCTCTGAGCCCTGTATATATCTTGGAAGTCACTCTCAAGTTTATATTTGGGCAGACAGAGCCAGATGTGAGCACGGACTCACAGGCAGCCAAGCAGCAAGAGGAGGGTCATTGAAACACGGGCAGAGAGGTCTGCCTGCAACTGCCCTTGGCCTCAGACAGATGCATTGCAGTTCAAAAGCTCTTTTGCTCCTTTTCAGATCTCCTTAAAAGAACAGGAAGGGAAGGAAGGATTAAAACCCAGGGGAAGCAAAAGGAGCCATAGCTCAGCTGAAGTTTCCTTCCAGAGACTCCCTCTGCCCCCATAAATGTGTGTTTTGGAGGAAAGCTTATGCATTGGGCAAGGAGGTCATCATGGTCTGAGATTTCAAACTCTTGGTCAGGGTCCTGGCAAGAAGCAGATGGTACACTCAAAACGGGTAATGTAAGAAGTGTTTAGTAAAGGCACTGTTTGTAAAGGTCAGTGCAGAGTTTAAGGAAACAGCAAGGTTTCATGCAATGTACTAGAGTTAGTAACAGCGGGAACAGCTCCTGCCCTTATCAGCCAAATGGATGAAATCTCCTGATTTTTTTTTTTTCTTTTGAGACAGTGTCTCACTCTCTCGGCCAGGCTGGAGTGCAGTGGCACAATCTTGGCTCACTGCAACCTCCGTCTCCCAGGCTCAAGAAATTCTCCTGCCTCAACCTCCCAAGGAGCTGGGATTACAGGTGTGTGCCACCATGGCTGGCTAATTTTTGTATTTTTAGTAGAGATGGGGTTTCACCATGTTGGCCGGGCTGGTCTTGAACGCCTGACCTCAGGTAATCCACCCGCCTCGGCCTCCCAAAGTGCTGGGATTACAGACGTGAGCCGCCACGCCCGGCCTGGATGAAACCTTCTACAGGGGAAGGTGGTGAACTGACACCCTGCGGGGAACAAGCCTGAAAAGTAAATTGCTAAATCCAACCAGAAGAAGAAAGGGCAAAAGAGCCAACTATTGTCAGCTTCCGGGCCAGGAGGAAGAATCTGGAGAGCACAAAGGTAGCTGGTGCACAGACCACCTCTGAGAGAGCCCAGGGGTGGTTTTTCAACGGCAAATGACAGGCCTAGTGGGGACAATGCCCACAGTTCCCCAACTTCAACCAGAAGGCCTTGGCCGTAATGTCTGACATACTGCCATGTCACATTAGTTGTTATTTGAAGGAGGAATTTTTCCCCAAAATACCTGATTGGAAAACCTTGACCCTGGATGTCACCCTGGTTTCTCCCAGGTCTAAGGTGCATGATTCCATAGAAAAAGCCGATGTAATCCACAAAGGATACATCTTGAAATTGGATAGGTTGGAAAAGAACACAGGTGCCTTTATCCAAGCCATCATTGCAACCTTTTTTGTTCTGTACATACATGAAAAGCCAACATTCTCAAGTAGAGGTTCTTTTAGTTTTTTTTTTTTTTTTTTTTTTTTTCAGAAGAGCCTTCTTGGTAGTTTGATTAGACAGTGGTATGTAGGGGATATAAGGATTACAGAAACTTAATTTTTTTTAACATACAGTGTTTTTTAAGTATCATTTGAATTGACATAGAAAAGTGCATTTTTTTCCAGATTTTTAGGGAAAAGGAGATACTTCATCAGGAGGATAAAAAGGAAGAAGAGGGGAAGGGGAAATACGAATTCCAGAAAGATGAAAAATTGTTGACATAAGAAGGAGGCACATTTTTGCCAAAATTCTCTACAAGAAAGAATTATTATGGCTTCCCAGTAACTGACTCCGCTTGCTGGCAGGGGGAGGATCTGGCCGGGTTCCGTCTTCTCTTGAGATGACACACTGTCCTGCGCTGAAAACTTGAGTCACAGCCCGTGTGCCTGGGTAGTATTAGTAAATGCAGATATTCAGCAAGGAAAGAAAAGAAAACTCCTAAAAGTAGCAGCAGGTGACTTAAACCAGGGGAGATGTAACAGAACCTATAGAATTGGGGGTGGGGAGGCGAGCTTCAGGAAGGTGAGCACTGGGGCCTCTACATTTTCTAATATAGATTAATGGCTTGCTCAGGCAAGCAGCTACACGCTTGCTAAATGTGCTGACCGCCTGAAATTAGGAAAGGTGGTGACTAAGGAAGGGAGAAAAAAAATCAAATGAGCTGAATCTGAATGTGCCTCACTCATCCTGGTCTGACATATGACAAACAAAATTAACAGCGACAAAGAGAAAGCAACAAGTATCAGGTAGTAGAAAACAAACATCGAATGAATGTGATTGATCTCAAAGAGGCCCTTTGTTGTTGTTAAGACCTTGGAGTCACAGTGGATACTTGAGGAACACAGACAGAGGCGCTCACACACACACACACACACATTCCTGCCCACATATACATACATCAAAGTCAGACCGCCACAGAATTAGATGGGCATCGTTATATCTCTCTCTAACCAGGATAAAATGTGTGTCCCCAGAAATGAGAATAGATTATCTTGGACTCTGGCAAAACTCAGCTCAAGTATACTCCATTCTGCTCATCACCTTACAAAAATGTTATTAATCTAACACATGAAGAAAAGCAGGATTCTTGGACTTAAATGTCTGAGTGTTTTTTTTTTTTTTTTTTTTTTTAAAAAAAGGCTGTATATTTATAGCTTAGAAGGGGGAAAAAAGGACATTAAGGGGAAAATATCAAATGAAAAATACTTAGGACCTAAAACATCTCGGTGAGGTAGATAACGCTATGATAGCAAAACAACAAAAATCACAAGCAATATTAAAGGTACATTTGAGATGCTGAATATTTTTTTTTCCTAAAAAACAATCAACTGCTTATAGAACAATGTGTATACAAGTTGGAAAAAAAAAAAAAAAAAAAAACACCTCACAAGTATCTCAGCATTTTCCTATAACTAGACGGAAATAAGAAATTACATAGGTTTGGTAGATTCCCTAATTGTGTTTCCACAAAGATTCATAACAAAATTCTTATATTTGATTTTATTTTTCCATTTTAAGAGAAATTCACCAGTGAGTCAAAATCTCTTTTAAAAATAGATGTGTTTAAGATGTGGAATGACAGTATTTTCCCCTGTCTTTTCTATTAAAAAAATGTTAAAACTGGTAACACATACATGGGGCCTTTAGTTTATGGGGCTTGTTAATTACTGCTGATTCTGCATTAGTCAGGGCCTTTGGATAGATTTTTTGTTGGGGGGGACGGAGTCTCACTCTGTCACCCAGGCTACAGTGCAGTGGCATGATCTTGGCTCACTGCAACCTTCGCCTCCTGGGTTCACGTGATTCTCGTGCCTCAGCCTCCCAAGCAGCTGGGATTACAGGTGCCTGCCACTACTCTTGGCTAATTTTTTAATTTTTAGTAGAGAAGTGGTTTCGCCATGTTGGCTAGGCTGGTCTCAAACTCCTGACCTCAGGTGATCCGTCCACCTCGGCCTCCCAAAGTGTCAGGATGACAGGCATGAGCCACTGTGCCCAGCCATATTTGTTTTCTTAATAAATATTTTCAAGAAGTTGTTTGAGATTACACAAGAACATAAGACCTGCCATGCTAAATCGGTGTCACCTTTTAAACCCAGTGTCTCTAAACCCAGTGGCACCAAGAGATGGTCTGTGGCTGACTGCTGATGTCCTCTATAATGGGGCATTACCCTAAATATGCCCCAATCTTTTCGATATCATCTTGTCTTTTAAAAAAATTGGCAGATACATTGCCAAGTTAGGACACCTAGGTCCTATACACTGCCATGCATTGGTATTTGGTCTCTGTGCTGGCTGGGGACTTTGGGGATCAAGAGAATGAAACCTGATCCTTTTCACAAAGATCTTATTGTGTGAGAGCGTAAACAATGATGAGGGTAAGAACCACAGCTTTGAGGGTGTTATAATAGCTATAGTTTATCAAGTAATTATCACATGTCAGAAACAATTCTTTAAGAATTCCATTTATTCCTCAAAAGAACCCTAACAGGTAAATTTTATGATCCTCCTGAGTCAGCAAGAAGAGAGAGGCTTACCAAGCTTAAGTAACTTGACCAAGCGTTAGGGACTGAATGTTTGTGTTCCTCTACCCCTCATTTATATGTCAAAGCCCTGACCATCAGTGTGATGGTATCTGGATATGGGACCTTAGGGAGGTAGTTAGGTTTAGATGAAGTCTTGAGGATGAGGCCCCTATGAGGGGATTAGTAGCCTTATAAGAAGAGGACAAGGGGGCTGGGCATGATGGCTCCTGCCTGTAATTCCAGTACTTTGGGAGACTGACGCAGGTGGATCACCTGAGGTCAGGAGCTCGAGACCAGCCTGGCCAACATAGCGAAACCCTGTCTCTACTAGAAATACAAAAAGGGGGAAAGAGAGAGAGAGAAAAAGAAAAAAGAAAAGAAAAGAAAGAGACAGGGAGGGAGAGAGGGAGGGAGAAAGGAGAGGAGAGGATAAGGGAAAGGGAAAGGAAAGGAAGAAAGGGAGGAAGAGGGAGAGGAAGAGAGAGACGAAGAAAGTTAATAGATACAGTGAATGTACACAATGATAGCTTCTCAATAGAATTCTAGTGACATAAATGTACTAGTAGATATAATTCCCAAAAGTGATTTATCCAACCCAGAGAGCCTACGAATCACAGAGAGGATGAAGGATCATCAATTAATCAGCAATTGCAAAATAATATACCTATGTATGCGAGTGACCATGTGTATACAACATAAGGTAGATCACAACTAAGAATGTCACAAAACACTGATATTTTTCCAGATGCTGAAATACTAAAGTCCCTTCAGACTTTTTCATCATTTGTTCACTGCATTCCTCTAAACTTCAGACGAGAAGAGGAGTCGTCTTACTGGCACACTGCTTTCCTGTCTCTTCCCTTTATAAACCTCTGAAAGACAGTGCAAGTTACCGAAGACCAGAGAAGGCCTTTGATGCATCCTCAGTTCACCAAATACGCTTCTGGCCACGGAAGCCCCAGCTCTGCCTGCAGTATTTTCTAAGTGTCTGAATGCATAGTCCACACAGCATTCCTGTCTCTTCTGGCTTTATGACAAAATGACTGAGCACTTGCCTTTTTGGATCTTGTGCTGTCATTTGTCTTTTTTATGGAGTTTTTTTTCCCCCTGCATAAGATTACTTGTCTCCAAAAAGAAAGTCTTAATAGAGTTATTCCTACAGAAGGGAGCAAATCTAGTTTATACTCCCACCTTCTTCCACACTCGGTATTACGGCCTGCTTCAATCAGGATTAGGCAGGCTTAACAATTAGAACCAAACACCCTATTCAGCAGGCAAGAGTCATTCAGAAGAAATAGTGGGAGGTGAAATTCTTCAGCAGTGCAGAATTTGTCAAGGCAATCATGGCAGCAGGGAAACGTTGTAATCAGCTGTTGACTATTAATTTATTTTGTTAACGGCAAATATGGATCCCAGAATCTCAAGTGATACAGGGGTTCCCCTAATACCTCCTAGGGATGTTTCCTGAGTTGACGTGTCCTATTTGAGAGCTTATACGAACTGCCAATATGCTGTCATTCTCAAATGTTAAAAACAAGCGTGGCTGCATGTGTCCACATAAATATACGGGCTGCTCATATGAGGCAGGGTAGGTGACTGGGCAGAACCTGATATTTCATAGGTAAGCTGCCATTTAACAGATCCAGGTGGAAATTGCAAATCAGCTGAGAATAAGACTATGTTCTCATAGAAATGTTTTGAAATTTTCAGTGTCATTTTGAAAATGTATAGGCAATGGGCACCTGTCACTCTGAAGAAGAGTATTAAAGGACCACTTAATGAAACTGTATGAGGGCTCCCCTTCCCCATACTCTTAATTCACTGGTTTAGGTCTGGAAATTTCCATCGAGGGCTGAAAGATTACCAGGAAGTACAAAAATGGAAACTTCAACGATTTTTCCTTTGATGAATCCATGCTCTTGGTGTTTCTATTGGTGCTGTGAGATTTGCTAGATGAACAGGACACCAAGGGAACCCCACGGGAGACTTCGCTTTGAGAAGGTGAGTGTGGAATGCTGACCCAGGGGAGGAGGCAAAGCTCAAATGCACATGCAACTGATCTACCACAGAGGGTCGTCATCCCTTGGGAACAGTGACCCAAGAGTTTCTAGGAGCTCACACACTGAACACACTGCTATCCTCCCCTTCCTTCTTCCTGGCCCAGCTAAGCTCTGAGAAATTTTCATGACAACCGCAGGGATAAATGAAGCCCACATGGCCTCATTCACACTCCCAGTCCTCTTTCTAGAAGGCATCTGGAAACAGGGGTGGCCCCTACGTGCTAGGTTAAATTTCTGGAGTTTCTGAAAAACTGATGGAAGGAGGGAAAGAAGAGATGACACCAAAAATAAAGGCTAACTTCTGCCTCACTGGGGTAAGTGGAAGTTGGAAATGAATACTGCCAGAGGCTGGCAGAGTCCTTAGGGTACAGGGATGGGCTTCAAGTATAATATTAACCTGAAAATTAAGAAGTGACTTCATCTCATTCATACATACTAGGGAAGGGAAGCAGAACATATCAAATATAATAAAAAGTTTTCATTTGAAAAATGGTTTTTCCTTCCTCGAATACCACGGTGGATTTTTTGTTTTGTTTTGTTTAGATCTCTACTGGCTTTGCTTTGGTTTCTGTTTCCCCTCTAAAAAAAAATCTAACTTCTGAAAACATTCTGCTCAGACATCCATTTCAAGTAGTAGGACACATGCTCTAAAGGAAACCATCCAGGAGAAACATTTGCACATGTTCTCACGTGACTTGAGATTGCCTCTGAGAAGGGTGCAGGGGGAGAACACATAGAAACAGCCCTCTCTGTGCGCAGAACGCCGTGTGTCCTCAGAGCTTCCCAGGACCCATAGCTCATTAGCTGCAGTTGGTATGACGCCTGCAACCTATGAGGCCATAAAATTCCCAATCATAATTCATCAGGTCCTGAGAATTCTCCTAAGTACATTTAGATCAAGTGCATGACATTTCGCCCCTAATAGCGGCACTGGCTAATGGCCTAACGGAATTTAGATGGCTCCACCAAGCCACACAACTATATTATGTGTGTTCAAATGAGGGGCAGCCGTGGAGGTTGATGGGTGGACATAAAATAGCAGTTTAGGCTAGTGGTCACGATCACACACCCAGGACACTGGGCCAATGAGAACCTTCGCATCTCAATTTACTCATCTTTGACGTAGGATATTCATATGGAACCACTCAATTTAGTGTGAGGATCACATGAAATAAATGTTTGGCTGATGCAGGAAATTAAAGATGATGGCATGTTTTTCTGTTGGAGTTTATGTTTAAACCAATGAAGCATCAAGGAAGAGGCCTCTACTTCCCAGAATGTTGGCTACCGACTTTTCTCATCAAGAACACCCTTCTACGACATCGGAAATTCACAAAGATCCACGTTTTTAGTAATCATCAATTAGTAAATAGGTAATGACCATGTTACTATGGATTCAATAACACTTTCAAATGGATTTCTACTTTACACGTCCCAATAGCATTTACCCATATTTGAAAATTATTTGCACCTACATATAAGACCTGTTATTTATCCTACCTAGAATACAATACGTGCAGCATATACAGGTTTGAAGAGGCCATACAGTAGTTGCTCCTGGGTTGCAAAGGGATCCATAGTCCAGAGCAGGTGAATGACTGCTCTTGAGGACTAGAAGTTCAGGGTCCCTATGGGTATCAGAGGAGGAGGATATTTAGAGGGGTTGAAAGACGCCTTGATCTTAAGGCAGAATACCATGGGTGCTAAAAATTGAGGAGTGGGGTTTACTACAGGGAGTCCTGGTTGCTTGGGCCTAGGCCCTAGAAGATTCTCCATTTTGGGGAAGGGGACGCCTTTCAGCACAAAGGTCTGTGGGGAAAGAGGACATTTGAGCTGGTTGACTTTAATTCTGTAGTGAACATGGAAAAAGTAAAAGGAGAACCAGTCTCCAAAGCAGTTAAACTGTCCGACGAAATGAAAATGTTCTGTCACTGTGCTGTCCAGCATGTTAGGGACACATAGCTACCGAGCACTTGAAATGGGGCTAGTTAATGAAACCGAAGAAGTGATTTTTACAAATGTCATATAACTTTAATTCATTTAAGTTTAAATAGCCACATGTGGCTAGTGGCTACCATGTCAGACAAAGAAGCAGCTCTACAGTTTGGTCAGGCCACTTTGAAGAAACCCTAATGATATAACAGTACGTTGTTTCCTCTTTCTGAGAATAAGCTAATGCCCATTAAAAGCTGGCGCCCTTCAATCTACGGGAATATTTCTTTCCATAAGCCATTAAATGCTCCTAGATGAACCTGACTGGCTTCATCCCATGGCACTCCACATTTGCCACATTTGAATCAGGTTTTAGCCACTGTCATTAATTGGAATCCGTGTAGAAGCAAAAACATTTAAAATAAACCCAGGCCCTCAATGTTAAAGCTGTCATTTTTTTACATGGCCTCATGATTCAACGATTAATGGACCTTAAAACAATCATAAAACATCAAGGCCTGTGTTCAAGCTTAGAAGAACAAGAAAAGTTTTACTTCTGTTCTGGTCCTCTTGTTTTAAATTCACTGGGTGTCACCGGGCTCTGTAAACACTTTTAAGTATTTTGACATTGTGGTATGAGATGTTGTTAATCTGTTTCCTCCCTGACCTTCACTGGCCAGTGGCATGTTGCGACTCTGTGGAAAACTCATGAAAAACAGCAAGGATGTACTCAGTGACATAGATTAGGACACAATAAACCTAAATAATGGCCATAATGTGCAGATTCCAATTCAATAAACTGCCTCACCGAAGACTTATTGAGCATCCAGTCTGCACTAGGCAGTTGGTGGACATTTGCACAAATTACAGATTTGCATAATCCTCAGCACAAATGTGGGGTCAGCATTAGTGTCCCCCATTTCACAGAGGAGCATGCTAAGACCCAATCATGTGGCTAGTAAGGGGCAGAGGTAGGATTCAAAACCAGGTTTCCTGACCCCCTCCCAAATACCACTTCTTTTCCCAATATCCCACTGTAGGACATGAACTGTTCGCTTATGTGGCAGACTGAATCTTTCAAAAGTGGCCATAGCAGTATGTCCAGTCCCACATTCTCTTCCAGAAGAGGTGGGGTCTATTTTCTCTCACTATAAATCTGATTGGGGTGGGTCTGACAGCCTAAAAAATTGAATGCAGGAAAACCAGGGCTATGTAACTTCTATGGAAGGCCATAAAAGGCAATGCAGCATCTGTTTGCTTCTTTCTCTTGGGATGCTCACCCTTGAAACCCAGCCACCATATTGTAAGGAATCTCAGGACACATGGAGACAATGTGTAGGTGTTCCAGCGAATAGTTCCTCCAGCGAGAGTCCCACCCACCAGTCTGCATCAGTCCTCAGACTCATGAGTGAAAAACCTTCAGGTGATCTCAGACCCTGGCTTTCAAGCAGCTTCAGCTGATGCTAACTGGAGCAGAGACAAGCTATTCCTGAGAGCCCTGCTGAAACTACAGAGTCCTGAAAAAAATAAATGTTGTTGTTTTAAGCCACCAAATTTGGGGGTGGTTTGTTATGCAGCAATAGTTACTGGAATATAGTCAAACTTTAATGAAACTCTACAGAATAGGGAAATGCTTCAATTCCCTCATCAATGACATCCAAATGGCCAGAAGATGGGTTCTCATGAAAGAAATCCTAAGAGGAAAAAGATCAAGGTCTTGGTTGTAGAAAAACACCAAGAATTTGGAAGGCTTATTATATCAGGGAATTAAGTGAAACATTTGAAGGAAAAGAAAACAGAGAGCCTAATGAAAATACCACAAAGTTTAGATTTATGGGATTATACATTTATTGCTTTGACTGCTAAGATCTGTCTAGAGTCTCAACCGGCTTTGGACTAATTCACTACTTTGGCTTTCAAAGATTTCTTAAGAGGATCCTCCACTTCTGTCTCTTGAGGTTAGAGGGTGGCACTGGGCGTTATTCCCTAATGTTCAAAAGATTAGAAAAATGTTCCTGGCATGCTAGAAAGAGGACCCAAACAGGCAGGAAAAAAGTCTTAATCTTTCTATATTCACAGATCTTGGCACTGTCAATGACAGTTTGGAGAGGAATTGAAAAAAAAATAAAAGAAAAAACTGGATATCTATGGAGATATACCCATACAAAGAGTTAAAGGAAGTTGGCAAAGAGTGACAGTGACTTATTTTTGACACTCCCATGTTTCACCCAAATGAGAAGCTGTTTAGGTCTTAACAGTGAATAACTTAAAAATCCAAAGTGGGACCCCACTCTTTTGCATCTACCTTCAAGATGCCTCAAATCTATGCTGTTGGCCCGGCGTGGTGGCTCACGCCTGTAATCCCAGCACTTTGGGAGGCTGAGGCAGGTGGATCACGACGTCAGGAGATTGACACCATCCTGGCTAACATCATGAAACTCCATCTCTACTAAAAATACAAAAAAAAAGAAAAAATTAGCCAGGTGTGGTGGTGGCCGCCTGTAGTCCCAGCTACTCAGGAGGCTGAGGCAGGAGAACGGTGTGAACGCAGGAGGCACAGCTTGCAGTGAGCCGAGATCCTGAGATCACGCCACCGCACTTGAGCCTGGGCGAAAGGTGAGACTCCGTCTGAAAAAAACAAACAAACAAAATCTATGCTATTTTGGGTTTGATTCTCCAGAGGCGGTGGTGAACTCATCAGGTCTCTCTCAAATACACTTTTCTTCTCTTGGTTAAACATTCTTTGCCTACCTTAAACATTTCACAATCTAGTTCTTAAATTTTGATATTTTGGTAGTGATATTCTTAATTTCATGTACAAGACCACATGCACAAAAGTACTTTTACTTTTAAGATGAGTTGCAAATATCAGGAGAAAAGGGCATTTTGCTCATGCAAAGCTTCCCAAATACAAATGGAAACTTCCCAAATATCAGTGGAAACCATCCCTAGATATTGGTAGCAATATTTAAATCTTTCAGTAGCTGTTAGTTTGGAAGAAATTTAGATTAATTGGGTTGCTTTTAAAACCTGTAATACTGCCATGGTTACATCCTCAGGATCATGGAATGCCTAAGGTAAAAACAGGATTTTTTTTTTTCCTTTTTATTGATGGCTGTGAATTTTCTCTGCACACCTGTACTATCAAGGTAACTTTTGCTATAAACAGCATTTTAAAATTATCACATAAAAAACTATCAAGCACTAAATTAGAAAAAAACAGAAATTTGAAAGTGATAGTTAAATTTATGAAGCAATTCTGCTACACTCAAAGGCTCATTGCTTGACATGTAAAAAATTTTGAGCTGCGTGTAAGACCTGGGTATGAATTTCCCTCCAGTGGGAGAAGCCACAGTTCACACCAGACTCCAAATGAGAGCCACACGCAGAACATATGCGCTTCCGACGTGCGCTTGTTTGCATGACTAATGGAGTTAATATTAAAAGTCTTTTCTCATCATTTCAATTCTTTCTTTCTTTCTTTTTTTTTTTTAATTTGGCTGAGTGCCTTTTTTGCTACCTCCAAGAGCTGTTAATTTTGTTCGCTGCCGAGCAAAAGTCAAAGTCAGAGTCTAAACAGCTTGTAATGAGTTTTCAATGGCCCATCTCAATGAAATTGAGGGCAAAGACCAGCCGGCTCAGGCAGTGTCAGCCCTCAGAATTTATTAGTGAGGGTGCATTGTGTTCAGGGGAAGGCACAGAGGAGGGACTGCAGTTCCTGGGCTCTTCAAGAGGAGCCCCAGCCCTCATTAAAAAGTGGTGACAGCGACAGGACACGTGCTATCTGACCCATCTGCCACAACCTGCACTCTGGCGGGGTCAAACCTGGTTGGGAATGAAGGAGAGGGAAGTCAGCTGAAGGAAAGAAGGGCTTCCATCTCATACTAATGTGGATGTTTCTATCTCATCATCAATCAGCTAAGGAGGAGGAGCACCTTCCTTCCTCCAAGACCGTGAAGTACCACCTGCCCACCTCCCCCATCCACACACACACCTGTTTGTCTGGTGATGCTGATTTGGGAGAAACGAAGCAGTATTCAATTTTTGAGTTATGACTGCTTCTGACTACTTTATTTGTTCAATTCTTTTAAAATTCCTCCATCATGCCACTTCCAACAGATCCCTGTGGTTTTACTTCCAAGAATGCTCTTCAGGCTGGGCAAGAGGGGTCACGCCTATAATCCCTACACTTTGGGAGGCCAGGGTGGGAAGACTGCTTGAGCTTAGGAGTTTGAGACCAACTTGGGCAACATAGGGAGACCTCATCTCTACAAAAATTAAAATTAAAAACATGTCCACATATGGTGGCATATGCCTGTGGTTCTAAGCTACTTGGGAGGCTGAGGCAGGCGGATTGCTTGAGCCCACAAGGTCAATGCTACAGGAAACTGTGATCGCACCATTGCAGTCCAGTCTGGGCAACAGAGCGAGACCCTGTCTCAAAAAAGAAAAAAGAGTACCTTTGAAACCCACGTAATACTTTTCTGCACAAATTTAAAATCTCCATATAAAACAGAATTCTGCATGACCTGGAGAAATAAATCCTACACTGAAGCATGAAGATCAATTTGACAAAAGACTTTCTGGCCAAAGAAATACTCTGCAAAGCCACTACAATAACGCACATGAGCAAGTGGTGGTTTGAATCGGGGGGAAAAAATAAAAAATAAAAAAAAAAGTCTTATTTCTTCATAGCCACACCTTTTTATTTAAGAAGAACCTATGGGGTTTGTGTTAAGAACTGATTTGTCCTGTGAGTGGAATGAATCAGAATTGTTGGATCCTGCAAGACTAATTTTTATATAATTGATATTAAATTATGATTGATTCCAAGACATTTTTTAAAAACAGAGCACCTACTAGATACCCTTGCACCTACTGGCCACAGTGCAAGGTGCCATGAATTCCATGGCAGGCCTGGTGATCAAAGTCAATTCATCTTTCTTGCCACTCATTCATTCCTTTTTTTCTTTTTTCTTTTCTTTCTTTCTTTCTTTTTTTTTTTTTTTTTTTTTTGACATCGTGTCTTGCTCTGTGACCCAGGCTGGAGTGCAATGGCATCATCTTGTCTCACTGCAACCTCTCCCTCCTGAGTTCAAGCAATTCTCCTGCTTCAGCCTCCCAAATAGCTGGGATTATAGGCACCCACCACCACACCTGGCTAATTTTTGTATTTTTAGTAGAGACGGGGTTTCACCATGTTGCCCAGGCTGATCTTGAACTTCTGACCTCAAGTAATCTGCCTGCCTCGGCCTCCCAAAGTCCTGGGATTACAGGCACAAGGCACGGTGGCCAGCCATTCAACCATTAATGCATTGCTTTAGTCACTCACTATATTCACAAATATTTATTAATGAGTTGTTAAGGACACAACTATTGACTAAGTTTTGGGGAAAATGGTTGGTTTTTGTCCTCAACTATTAATAATTTAGGTTCTGGTAAAATTTAATAAAATTCCAGATTAATATAGTGGATTTCCAAAGCCTTCCATAAACCACTGTTTATTTAAATACACTCCTTATTTATTTAAATACACTTGTTTCCTCAGCCTTGGACGCATTCAGTAAACACCAGCAAAAAAAACAAAAAACAAAAAAACAAAAAACAAAAAAAAACCCAAACAAACAAAATACAAAAAACTTTGCTCTTTGTGTCAAATATATCTGGATATTTCAAAAGCATATCTGATCTAAGAGTGAGATTCACGCACAGGCACATTCTTTGTCACTTTCACAAAGACAAGAATACTAATAACAACCAGCAGCACTGGTAAAAGCCACCACGGCACACCAGCCAGCAAAAGCCACCACGGTGCACCAGCCTCTGGGATAGGCCCTTTCCACGTATCATCTCAGTTAATTCTCTGCAAGGCAGGTTCTGTTGTTATCCCATTTTGCTGAAAAAACGTTGAAAGAGGTTAAGCGATTTATATCAAATAACAAAACCAGTTCATTTTAGATCAGGGGAATCGGACTCACCAATCTATAAAATATCAACACTCAGTTTAAATTGTACATCTTACATCTTACACAGCTTTAATCTCCTAAATAAACTGAAACGCCCCTTTGTCTGAAAGTGAAATGTTGTCAATCCATATACACTAAGGAAAGGGACAATGGCAGGATGGGGGTGCACCTGCTCAGAAAAGGTATCCACAACTCACCACTCACTTTAAAACTCTTTGGATAACTTCATTCAGAAACAAAGGAGAGAAATTGTTAGTGTGGGGTGAGAGCTCAAAAATTTCCCCAGTAAGGACTTTGGCTGCATTCAAATGTCAAGAGGATAGATATCCTCATTGGCAGGTAAAA
The DNA here is from genome assembly GCF_007565055.1 of Rhinopithecus roxellana. Classification (NCBI taxonomy): domain Eukaryota; kingdom Metazoa; phylum Chordata; class Mammalia; order Primates; family Cercopithecidae; genus Rhinopithecus; species Rhinopithecus roxellana. The sequence continues at coordinate 59,254,383 of NC_044568.1, forward strand.
TGGCAAACGTTTGTTTATTTTTGAGATAGGGTATAGCCTTGTTACACAGGCTGGAGTGCAGTGACATGATATCAGCTTACTGCAACCTCTACCTCTCGGGTTCAAGCGATTCCCCTGCCTCAGCCTCCTGAGTAGCTGGGATTACAGGCACTTGCCACCACACCCAGCTAATTTTTGCATTTTTAGTAGAGATGGGATTTCACCATGTTGGCCAGGGTAGTCTCAAACTCCCGACCTCAGGTGATCTACCTGCCTTGGCCTCCCAAAGTAGTGGGACTACAGGCGTGAGCCAGCACACCCAGTCCAAAAATGGTGAGTGTTTTTTTTGTTTGTTTTGTTTTTTTTTAATGAGGTAAAAACCACTTGAGATGAGTGTCACTTGAACGTGGGAGGCAGAGGTGGAGGCTGCAGGGAGCCAAGATTGCACCACTGCACTCCAGCCCGGGCAACAGAGTGAGACTCTGTCTAAGAAAAAAAAAGAGGTAGAGAGAGAATGACAATAAAACTGCCCAGAAAAGTGTAGCATGAAATAAATAAACTATTACATGGGGTGACAGTTTGCATTTATGCTCACTTTTTTTTTTTTTTTCTATTTTACAAAACTTCCATTCGAGACTTTAATGCTTAATGGTTATATTGGGGAATGCCTTGCAAAAACTTGCTAAACTATCAGACTGTCTGTTGACAGAGCACAATCTGTCAAGTGAGTGCTGGGGAGGAGATGCTATCTCCAGAGAAGTTTGCTGTGGCTGCTACATGCCTGACCCAGACACACTGACTGACCTTAGCCAAGAATGCATTTGAGATTTTAGACAATTCCCTCATTCTGAAAAGTGGCCTGAAGTCAGGAACCCCCTAAAATGTTTGCAGTTGAATCTTTGCTGTTCTCAGCTTCCCCTTTGGCCGTCAGCTGCTGCCGCAAGCCATTTAGCAAAGGAAGCGAATGGCAAATTCTATCACAGTGGGGACAGATTCTGCATAGTAATTTGTGTTGCAGGCTAATTCTGACTACACAGGCTTACCCCTGTTCCTAGACCTCCCAACTTGCAGCAGAAAGAAGAAGTGTGGATATCACTTTATTTGGGGCCATTTTCATAGCCAGTGACTACAGGCACCTACACAATCAAAGCCTGCGGATATCATATAATGTCAGCTGGTCACTCTGCTCCAAGCAGAATATTAGAGCAACATATTTGTCTTTGTGTTAAAAGCACATGGTACACATTTACAGAAAACCAGGCTCGGGCATTCCTCTGAAATACTGTGGCTGAAAAGCTCGACTTTTTTTTTTTTTTTTTTTTGCCACGGAACAGTGAACATTTATACAATCATTAAAATCACATCTACCACCATATTTTTTCTCCTTCTCAGTTTTAATACATTTTTATAATTGCATTGAAGATATTCTAACCCTGTTTTTAGTGCAAAGATAAAATTTATGAACCGTGACAAACGTATCATCTCCGAGCCAACCCGAAGGATAACAACATGCTTGGTGAGAGCCAAGTGTTCCTTCCCTTCTGCCCATTTTAATGGGGAGGGAGAGAAGAAGAGTTCATCGGAACCTCAGACCTGGAGTGCCAGACGCGGGGGAGGTTCCTGACTAGCGCCTGAGATTGAGGACCCATTTCAGGCAAAAGTCGTCATTCCCATCGACATTTTTCGAAAGCTACATAACTGGAACTCTGACTAACATGCATTTAAAATTTGTAACTGGGTATAATTGGGCAGCTTCTGTCAACACAGCCAAAGATATCTAAATAGATTTGTTCTCCCAATGGCACGCCCAATTCCCCCTTTCTCCTTTTGTGTGCTTTCTTTAGAGAATGTTTTTGGACGACATTAGAGAGCAGGCAGCATAAAATAGCAGAAAGGTCAGTACACAAAGTGCCACAGAACATGAGCTTCAAGATTCGGGGGGGGGGGGGGGCGTCCGAAGCCACGTGACCTGGGCCAAGTCCCTCTGCCTCTGACAGCCTCGCCCCTCCTCAACTCCATAAGGAGAGATTTGGAGTGGACTTTTGAGGTCTAAAATGACGTGTGATGATGACATTATTTAAAACAAAATAAAATACCTCCAACTTTGAGACTCTGTCCCTGGTGAGAAAATCATTTTCCTAAGAAAATCTTAAATGCCGGTAAGTTCTTAAAAATCCAGCAAGCACAGATGTGCGAGCTTGTGTTTGTTAACCCAGACGGACACCATCAATTTTTTGAAAGTGATTTTTGTAAGCATCTACCCTGGGGTTTTCATTCCTTCTTGCAGAGTGTACCCTGCCCATGAACTCTCCGCTAAAGAGACAGCAAGAGAGAAGACTAACTCCAGATGAACTTTTCTGCACCGTGTCCCTGTTTCTTTGCAAAGGCAGAGTTTTAAATAATTCCTAACTTCACATAATAGCCTTGCATAAGACACAAATGCCAGGAACCATAATGAAGTGGAGGTAATCTACACAATTTAAAAACACTTATTGTGACAAAATGGATTGACAAGACATAGACGATACAAGCACATATAAACGAAATGCATCCCACCGGAAAAGCATTTTGCTCACATTGTCATTTACGGCTCCTGAATTAATAGACCAAGAAAGGCACCACCGGCCCCAACAAAACGCCGTAAAACCACTGGCAGCGAGTGGTGTCTCAAACTTTAATTCCCCTGGGGAGAAAAGGACACTGCCTAATCTGTATTCAGTCCTGACATTGGCCGCATCTGATATGGAACATTAGCTTCTAAGTCTCTCAATAGACTAGTGTCCTTCAGTTTATATTACTTTATGTTAATAGTAGAAAAATTACACACAACATCATTTATCATTGTTATACTCTGCTATGTACCCCATAGCTTATTTTAATATATTTATTTACCCCTGAGATGGTGAGAAATTAAAAATATATATGTTTCGAGAAAAACCTAAAGGGAAAGATCACTGTAAATCTCTTTAAAAAAAACAAAAAACAAAAAACCAACAACTCCCTTGGGGGAAGGGGGGAATATACTGCATAGCTAAGCTTGTGAATGATAAGATGCTTTCTGCCTAAGGACTCAAGTACAGGCTGTACAATAATTTCTGGGGCATGAGTACATAACAAAAAAGCAGCATATTAATGATAAGATAGCTTTTGTTCCCGTATCGCACCCGTTTTTTTCATTTGTCGATGACATCGTTGGGTTCTGTTATTAGTTTTTTGACATCTGACCTCTAGTGAGGGAAAGGCAAGATTTTTTTCTCTCTCTCTCTTGAAAAGCAGTCAATCTGAGCCTGACTTCTATGCTTTTTGACCCAGATTCTGGAAGCCCAGAGCATAACTTTAGTTTGGATTCAAAATAACAAGACCCTCCTTTCCTGCTTATGGTTGTGTCGAAGGTGCCTTGGATTTGGTATCATGACCTCTCTGCTCTGGTCCAAGCTCTGTCCTTTGCTCCCTATATAACATGAGCAAGCTCCATCTCTCTGAACCTCAGTTTCCCCAGAAACAAAGGGAGAAGACTGGTTTCCATGGGCTAAGATTTCTCACAGCTCCAGTGAGTTTTTAGTAGATATTGTTTTATGTTTTTATTTTTAGAGAGGGGGTCTCACCCTGTCACCCAGGGTAGAGGGCAGTGGTGTGATCATGACTCACTGCAGTCTTGACCTCCTGGGCTCACGCAATCCTCCCACCTCACCCTCTTGAGTAGCTAGGACTACAGGCACACGCCACCATGCACAGCTAATTTTTGTAATTTTTGTAATTTTTGTAGAGACAGAGTCTTGCTATGTTGCCCAGACTGGTCTCGAGCTCCTAGCCTCAAGAGATCCTCCTGCCTTGACCTCCTAAAGTGCTGGGATTACAGGCAAGCACTAATGCACCTGGCCTCCAGTGGATTTTTGGCTGGAGATTTTTCTGGGAGATTGTTTGTTACTTATCACAGTTCTGTGAGACTAGACGAATCTTCCTGTTTTTCAAATAAGCAAATGGAAGCTCAGGAATATTGACATGACTAAAGCCCCAGGTTGAAAAAGCAGCCAGACTGGAACTAGAACAGTGCCTCAATCCTGCCTGGCACTCTTGTCTTGACTCCAGGCTGCCTCAAGACCATCTCTACAAATGAGAGCAATGGGAATGGGTCTACTTTAGGCATGTGGGGAAGTGACTGCAAGCTCCTACCTGCTGGGGCTGCCTTTTTATATCTGATGTTTCAATTTTTTTTTTAACCACTTTGATCCTTAAAATTGCATACCTTGTGTCATGCATGATTATACAATACAGTCTTGTAATTTTGTGGTTTTATTTGGGTCAGAGGTAGCTGACTTGACATCAGCTTTTCCCTTTAGCAGGTACTCTTCATTCAGAAGGCACTGTCATGGATTATGTCATTTCTTCCACACCCAATGAGGCAGGCAAGGCAGGTACAATTTCCCCAATTCTATTGATAAAGAAAGTTGGGGCCTGGCACAGTGACTCACACCTGCAACCCCAACACTTTGGGAGGCTGAGGTGGGTGGATCACTTGAGATCAGGTGTTTGAGACCAGACTGGCCAACATGGTAAAACCCCATCTCTACTGAAAACACAAAAATTAGCCAGGCATGGCGACCCATGCCTGTAACCCCAGCTACTTGGAAGGCTGAGGCAGGAGAATCAGTTGATCTCAGGAGGCAGAACTTGCAGTGAGCCGAGATCGCGCCACTGCGCTTCAGCCTGGGCGACAGAGTAAGACTCTTGTCTAAAAAAAAAAGAAAAAGAAGAAGAAGATAAAGAAACATGCGATCAAAGGTTCTTAGTGACCAGCCCCATAGCAATGAGTGACTGGATGGCTGCTGGGAACTGAAGAATGGTTCTGGCTGCTAGCCCAGGCAAGGGCCCTTTCTAATACTTTGCAATGATGCTGATAAACAGATATATCTGTAACAAATATGGACAATAACTCCTTCCAAAAGGCAAAATAAAACTCGTATCATTTGTACAAGACCATGCAATTTAAAAGCAATATTATAAGCAATCTACAATAGAAAGCAAGGCTGAGAAGGCAATGTGTTCACTGAAAACATTTCTCTTGCCTCCTGAAGGCATCACTAGACTACATTTCCCAGACACCCTTGCAGGTGGTTGTGATCATGTGACTGAATTCTGGCCAATGGGAAGCAGGTGGAAGTGATCTCACTGCTTCTAGGCTTGACCCATAGTAACTCCTTGGAATCTTGTACTTTTTCTTCCCCTGTCAGATGTCTGGACTTAAAGGATCCAGCAGAGAATTTGCAGGCTCCAGGGTATGGCTGAGCCCCAGAAGTCAAAGTCTGGGTCCCTGAATCACAGTATGGAAGGTCAGTTGCTGAATGTCTATACTGATTGTTACTTCAGCAAGTAATCAACCACAGTTCTAGGAGTTGTTTAACAGAGAAGTCGATCCTGATTAAAGGAAGAAAGTCGTGGAAGGAAGGCAAGGAGCGTTTCTACATGTGATAGCTAGGTAGACATTCAGAGCCATTCTCTTAGCCAGCCTAAAATATTTATTATATACACTGTCCTTGAGAAAATGTTGCTATAAACTGCCCCAGTGGGTCTTAGGATATTTAAACATTCACAAAATGTTCTTTGCCTTATCTTAGACATCATCTGATTTTCTTCCTCAATTATCTCCCATTTTGTTCACTTACTTAAACCTTATACTTTTGTTTCCACTTGATAGTAGTAAGAGCCAACATTTATTGTATGTATTGGGTACTCACTACATGCTAGCCACTCTACTAGATACTTTATATTCAATATCTCATTCCATCCTCAAGGATAATAGGTAGATGTCATTATTGTCTCCATTTACAGATGAAAAAACTGAGGTTAAGAAATATGAGACTTGCCCAGTAGATTGAATCTCCAGAGCCACACCCAATGCCGATTGTGTATCTGTTAATAAAAATAATAAAAATTCAAAAGCCAGAATTATACATGAGTGTCCAACTGGTAAGTGAGGCGTGGTGCTCCCAGAAAGCACTGTCCCAGAAATCTGTGTGAGAAATTATACCCTGAAGCCTTTTTTCAGAATTGGGAAGACTCAGCTGTGGACTAAGGCCCCAGGTTTGATGTAGAGGATCTTGTGAGCACTCCATCTAGATGGAGGTTGAAGACAATTACTTGTTGTAGTCCATGGGGGACCTTCCCAATTCAAGGATCCCCTTTCCATCCTACTCATTCACAAAATAGCCAGAAAGACAGAAGAATATTGTGTTAAAGAGCCAGCTTTCAGGCGGTTGGACTGCCTGGACTTAAAATCTACCCTCTACTTAAAAACTTGGGTTAATTATGTAAAGTATTGATGCCGTTTTTTCCTTACATGTAGAAAGAGAGTATCTGTGAAGTGTGAATAACATAATGCCTGCAAAGAACTTAGCACATTATGTGGCACCTTTTGAACACTCAATAAATGTAAGACATTCTTGCTGTCATTATCAATATCATCACCATCACCTCCTCCACTAACAGCACCACCCTCCAAAACAGGATATGCTTAAGCACCAACGTCCAAAATGAGTTGACTGGAAAAATTGCCAGTTCAAAGATCAGTGTGAAGCCTCCAACTCCCATTACTTACAGACTTCCCAAGATGCTTATGTGATGATAAGATTAATTTATCAACCACAGGTATTTGCAGTATGCCAGGCACAGGGCTAACATACAAAAGGAAAGTCATTTCTTTGTCACTAACCCACTTAAGGGCAGACAGGTTCCAGCAGCCACAATTGGCAGTTCTGTGCCCTGTGTCTCCACCTTCTGCATTAGACAGGGTCTGCCTATGCTCACAATCTGAAGACATGGGTCTCCATCTTCTCCAGTCAGAGCATCACTCTGATAGCAGAGGTAATAATAATCGTAAGCGTAATGACAAAGATAGCAGCTGCAGGAATGACAGCAACAGCTATAACTTACCAAGGTCTTGCTATGGGTCAGTCATTGTGCTGACCACATGAAGACGGTACTTTACTTAATTCTCACAGCAACAGTAACAGGTATTAGGGTTGTTACCTCTTAGATATTATTCACCCATTTTTTTGGATGAGCAAATTGGTATTCAGAGAGTTTGGGAATTTTGCCTAAGGAGACATAGATAGAAGGATTTGTCATAGTCTTGGGGCTTTTATGACAAAAATAACATAAGCTGGGTAGCTTTTATTTATTTCGTTTTTTGTTTATTTGGGTTTTTTTTTGTAAATAAGGCAGCTTCCTGAGCTGGAACAGGCTCAGAGAGACTCCTGCGGAGCTCTGAAAGAAAAAAAATTTATTTCTCATGGCTCTGGAGGCTGGGAAGTCCAAGATTAGGGAAGCAGCAAATTCAATGGGCAGACTCCCACCTCCTCATAGATTCACAGACAGTCTTCTTGCTGGTTTCCACATGGAGGAAGAAGCAAAGCAGCTCTCTGGGGCCACTGTTATAAGGGCACTCATCCAATCATGCAGGCTTTGTCCTCATGTTCAAATCGTCTCCCAAAAGTCCCCATCTCCTAACAGATGAATGCTGGGGTGACACAGACATTCTGACCACAGCGGGATTTGAATCTAGCCTGTTGTAACTCAAAGCCTGTGTTACTAAGAACTTTGCTATATGGCATGCGTCTTTCTGAGCCCTACCTGCCCTACATCCTCTTCCATATCAAAAATTTCACTTCTTTTTTTCAAGTATTTTATTTTTTGTGGAGACGAGGAGGTCTTGAACTCCTGCCGTCAAATGATTCTCCTGCCTCGGCCTCCCAGTGTGCTGGGATTACAGACATGAGCCACCTTGCCCAGCCAAAAATTTTCATTGTTTCTAACCTGGATTCCTCTTCAAACCCTTCTAGGCAATGTTTACCCCATGCAAGGATGAACTGCATTTGCAACGTTTCTGAATGAAATCATAAGTTATTTCCGTAATGCCTGAATAGTCTGAAAAAAAATGTTTTTTTTTTGCTGTGTGCTATGTGGGCACAGTGAATAATATTTAAACAATAAAGGTTACCTCTTATGTACTACAGCTATGTTTTATGCTAATAACCGGAATCATTTAATCATTATGAGCTAATGACCTGCAAAATTTCATTTAAAAAATGAAGTCATATCTGGGTCTCTGGAAAGCAAAATTGGATAAAAAATGAGGAAAGTCAATGTTCAATTTGTATTCTTGAGTGGAGAGCAGCTGTATAGTCTGTGCAGTTCCACACCAAGTTTGAGCGTTTAAATACAAGCAGGAGCCTGGCATGGTGACGGACGCCTAGAATCCCAACACTCTGGGAGGCTGAGGCAGGCAGATCTCCCGAGCCCAGGAGTTCCAGACCAGCCGGTATAACACGGCAAAACCCTGTCTCTACAAAAAATACAAAAATTAGGTGGGCATGGAGGTCCCAGCTACTTGGGAGGCTGAGGTGTGAGGATCGCTTGAGCCCAGGAGGCAGAGTTGCAGTGAGCTGAGATTGCATCACTTCACCCCAGCCTGGGCATGAGAGTGAGACCCTGTCTCAAAAATAGATATAGATATAGATACAGATATAGATAGATAGATTGATAAGATAGATAAGAAAGAAAAGGAAAAGGAAAGGAAAGGAAGGAAATTCTGCATCTTAAGGGACTTCATGGTATCACTTGAGCACCAACCAAATAAAGAGATTTCCTATTGCACTGCCATGGTTATCAAGGTTTGGGTCTTCCCTTCTGTCTGCACAGCACTCTATCCTTCCAGTGTGGATTCTGTTACTGCTAAACCCCGGTGGTGAGCAAAGAGCAGAGCTGTGGACAATCAGAGCTCCCTGCTGGCAATCTTGGTGAGGATTCTGGCCTTCCTGGGCTTTCCCATCCCGAACCACTCAGTGCTTTGGCTAACCCTCATCTTAAGATTTCTACGGGTAAGATGCCCCCATAGACTTGTATGGTAAGCTCTATCCATTGCCTGCCCCAAAGATATCCTTCCTCCTTCCTTACTAAAATAATTGTGATTCTGTTTGGGCGAGAGAGCAATGCATCAAAATCAGTCTAAGCCAGGGTAACGTGACAAATTTGTATTAAATGGCCTGAAGTTTTTATGAACCCCTTATCCATGCCCTCTGCCATGCAGACTTGCAGCACCTTTTCAGTCTCTAAGTGAGACATAATTCCTTACCCTGGAGTATGACCACATGATTTGCTCTGGCCCAGAATGAAGAAGTGATAGGAAGCCATCTCTGAGCTTTTTATGTTTCTGCCTGTTTTTTTCTGTTTTTACCTTTAACCATGAAAAGGATCCATGTGGGAAGCAGAGGAGAGAGATCTAAGGTGGGGCTGGGTTACTCCAGTCAAGTCCAGCCTAGATCAGTGCATTCCCAGCCCACTGCCAGACTCATGAGAAAGGTGAGCAGAGCAATGCAGGGGAGCTTAGCAAAGGTCAGTTCAAACTCAGAGACGGCGAGAATCGAATGTTTATTGCTGCGGGCCACTGAGGTCTAATGGTGGTTAGTGATGCAGCAAGCCTGCGGCAATGGCTAAGGGATACAGGCAACAGTCCCGCTCCCTCGCATCAGGGACATGTCTAACCTGACTATAGGACATAGCTCAAGGTGAAATAAGGGAAAGTTCACCACTGGCTTCTGAAAGAAATATCCCCCCTAAAAAAACCCCCCAAAAAAAAACAAAAAAAAAATTTTTTTTGTTTCTTGTTTGTTTGTTTGTTATTGATGTTGTTGTTGTTTTTGAGACAGAGTTTCACTGTCACCCAGGCTGGAGAGCAGTGGCGCGATCTCGGCTCACTGCAACCTCTGCCTCCCGGTTCAAGTGATTCTCCTGCCTCAGCCTTCCAAGTAGCTGTGATTATAGGCAGGCGTCACCACATCCAGCTAATTTTTTGTATTTTTAGTAGAGACGGTGTTTCATCACATTGGCCAGGGTCGTCTGGAACTCCTGACCTCAGGTGATCCACCCATTTCATCATCCCAAAGTGCTGGGATTACAGATATGAGCCACTGTGCCCAGCCTTTCTGTTTGCCTCAGATTCACTAACTTGAGATGGCCTGTGAGGTGTGATTCTTAGAGCAGTGGAACCCACCTAGGGAACACAAGGGAAGGACCAAGACCACGACAGGGCAAAATGCTGACATTAAGGAGTCACTCAGCCAGCCGTGGAACCATCTCCTCCAAATTATATGTTTCAGGAGATGAATGGTATCTCCACTGCCCATGCCAGTCTCAGATCGGCTGCTCCTACCTGCTGAATGCTTCCTAATACATAAGCCTGAGACTGCCCTTCAGTCCAGATCCACAACACCCACCACATCAACAGACACACAGGAAACCCGAGTGCCCGGTGGATGGGAGGGAGGGTGTGTGTTTGCTTCCCATGAGTTCATGAGGCCACCCCGTCCCGGCACCTTACGCAGATGCAGCCCACATCCAGGTGGTAGTCAGGACAGCACTGAGTCAGAGAGGTACTCCTCCCACTGACCTCCAACCCCCTCCTTCCCTGCCCTTCCTTTAGGGGCCCTGTGTGAAGGGTTCTGATGAACAACAAAGATCTTCCTTTTTTTCACCTTTTTTTTTTTTTTTTGAGACAAGGTTTGGATCTGTCACCCCAGGCTGGAGTGCAGTGGTATAATCTTGGCTGACTGCAACCTCCATCTCCTGGGATCAGGTGATCCTTCCACCTCAGCCTCCTGAGTAGCTGGGACCACAGGCACACACCAACACACCTGGCTAATTTTTGTATTTTCTGTAGAGATGGTTTCACCATGTTGCCCGGGCTGGTCTTGAACTCCTGGGCTTAAGTGATCCTCCCACTTCGGCCTCCCAAAGTGCTAGGGTTGCAGGCATGAGCCACTGTGCCCAGCCAACAATGAGATTTTACTAGTACTACTTATCTGTACAACATAGTCTTGTTTTGATTTTCTCACAACCTTTGTACTTGTGTTTCATGTCCAAGGCATGGGTGAAGAAAGAAATAAAATTAATCTGCCAGAGAGAAAACAGGATCCTCTTTTCTGTTTCTGCTTATCTCCTCCATGTCCAATAGGGTTGTCCATGGTAGTGGATACTGGTCTCTTTTGGATGAATTCTTAAAGTTGTACATAGACCTTCTGACTTTTCTAGAGGAGATTGAAATTCACTGTGTGCAGACTAAAAATAATAATCCTGAACTGGGCACGGTGGCTCACACCTGTAATCTCAGCACTTTGGGAGGTTGGGGCGAGCGAATCACTTGATGTCAGGAGTTTGAGAGCAGCCTGGCCAACATGATGAAAATCCATCTGTACTAAAAATACAAAAATTAGTCAGGGGTGGTGGCATGCACCTGTAATCCCAGCTACTCGGGAGGCTGAGGCAGGACAATCACCTGACCCCAGGAAGCAGAGGTTGCAGTAAGCTGAGATCACACCACTGCACTCCAGCCCAGGCAACAGAGTGAGACCATGTCTCAAAAAAATAAAATAAATTAAAAAAATAATAATAATCCTGAAACAGTAACAGTATTTGATTTCATGTATTAATGCTTCCTCTGTGTGAGGTGTTATGCTAAGAGCCTTACATGAATAATCTTTAATTCTCTTGAATGTCCAGTAAGGTAAGAACAACTATTTTTAGCATTTTGTAGTCAGGGAAACTGAGGGTTGGAGAGGTGGAGTAACTTGTTCAAAGTCACATGGCTAAGTGGCAGAATTGGAATTTAAGTTCACAACTGTCTGATTTGGGAGCCCAAGATCCTAACCATGCTGCCATATGGTCAGAGAAATTAACAAAAATAGGCCCCCTAAAGCCAGAGGGGAAAAAACTGGAAACAGAGCTTTTCCTGCAAGTTGTATGTCATGGTGTTTGGGAGCTGGCCAACCCTAGCTCACAAGAGCTGATGACCTTTTAAAAAATATGCAAGCCAGTTATTAAACACTGCCATGATTAAAATTTAAATTATATTGATCTTAAAATTCAAATGGAAATACAAGGGACCCAGAATACCCAAAACAATCTTGAAAATAAAGAACAAAGTTGGAGAATTCACAATTCCAAATTTCAAAACTTACACAGAGTTACGGTAATCAAAACAGTGTGGAAATGGCATAAGGATAGGCATATAGATCAACGGGATATAACTCAGAGTCCAGAAAGAAATGCTTACATTTACGAACAACTAATCTCTGATAAAGGTAAAAAGACCATTTAATGGAGAAAGAAGTATCTTTTCAAATCAATGCTTCTGGAACAAATGGATATTCACATTCAAAAGAACAAAGTCGAATGCCTACCTTAAACTATATAGAAAAATTAACATACAATGGATCAACAGTCTTAACATAAGTGCTAAAACTATAAAAGTCTCAGAAGAAAACAGAGGGTTCATTCCAGGGAAATACTCTTTTCTGAAACCATGTTCTCTTCTGCTCTCACACCACCATGACAATCAACACAGAAGACTCCTGTCACCAAATGCAAGAGGAGGGGTAACACCACAGGAGTAAATGTTTATGACCTTGGATTAGACAATGGATTCTTAGATACAACACCCAAAACATAAGCAACAACAAAAAGTAGATAAATTGGACTTCATCAAAATTTAAAACTTTTGTTCATCACAAGACACTATCAAAAGAATAAAAAGACTACCCACAGAATGAGAGAAAATGTTTGCAAATCATTTACATAAGAGTCTAGTATCCAAAATATATAAACAACTTTTACAACTCCAGTTTCCCCACATACCAAGCAGTGGACAGCAGCTGGGTGTCCTCCAATTCGATTGTGACACTGTTTACCTGGAGTTAGTTGGAGGTTGGAGGCTCAGTTCCCAAGACTGTTCCCCATACCCCCAGACACCAATAGCAAGTTGGAGACTCCAGAAGGACAGGAGACAGAGAGATTCTGTTTCCTGATGCCTAACACACCCAACATTGTAACAAAAGATGACAACAAGGGCTATAAGAGTTATGAGCCAGGAACCCTATTTGTATCATAACACCACAGGAGTAAATGTTTATGACCTTGGATTTGGCAATGGATTCTTAGATACAACACCAAAAACACAAGCAACAACAACCAAAATAGATAAAGTGGACTTCAGCAAAATTTAAAATGTTTGTTCATCAAAAGACACTATCAAAGGAGTAAAAAGACTACCCACAGACTGAAAGAAAATGTTTGCAAATCATTTATATGATAAGGGTCTAGTATCCAAAATATATAAACAACTTTTACAACTCAACACCAAAAGACAGATGACCCAATTAAAAAGTGGGCGAAAGACTTGAATCAACACTTCTATTTAAAAAAAAAATATGAATAACAAATAACCACATAAAAATACTCAACATCATTAATCATTAGGGAAATGCAAATCAAAACCACAATGATACAATTTCATACCTCCTAGGATGGCTATAATTAAAAAAAAAAAAACAAAAAACAGAAAATACAAGTGTTCGCAAGGATGTGGAGAAACTGGAACCTTCATATATTGCGGGTGGAAATGTAAAATGGTGCAGCCTCTGTGGAAAACAATTTGGTGGCTCCTCTGAACGTTAAATATAAAATTACCATATGACCCAGCAATTCCACCCCCCAAATATGCCAAAGAACAGAAAACAGGAGTTCGCAGAAAACAAAAAACAGTACATGCATGATCATCGCAGCATAGTTCGTAACAGCCAAAAAGTAGAAACAACTCAATGACCATTCACTGGCAAATGGATAAACAAAATGTGGTATATCCATGTAATAGAATATCACTGTGTCATGCATCCGTGTGAAGAGACCACCAAACAGGCTTTGTGTGAGCAACAAGGCTGTTTATTTTACCTGGGTGCAGGCGGGCTGAGTCAGAAAAGAGAGTCAACAAGGGGTGGTGGATTATCATGAGTTCTTACAGGTTTTGGGATAGGCAGTGGAGTTAGGGGCAATATTTTGCAGGCAGGGAGTGGATCTCACAAAGTACATTCTCAAGGGTGGGGAGAATTACAAAGAACCTTCTTAAGGGTAGGGGAGATGACAAAGGGGTGGGGCAGAAACAAATCACAATGGTGGAATGTCATCAGCTAAGGCTATTTTCACTTCTTTTGTGGATCTTCAGTTGAGTCAGGCCATCTGCATGCCTACGTGCAGGTCACAGGGGATATGATGGCTTAGCTTGGGCTCAGAGGCCTCACAATCACTCAACCATAAAAAGAATGAAGTACTGATACATTCTACAACATGGATGAACCTTTAAAGCATGCTAACAGCAAGAAGCCAGACACAAAAGGCCACATATTATGTGATTCCATTTATATGAAACATCCAGAATAGTAAAATCTATAGAAACACAAAGTAGATGTGGTTATCAGGGACTAGGGGAAGGAGGAAATGGTGAATGACCTCTTAATGGATATGGTGCTTCTTTTGGGGGGATGGTAAAAATGTTGTGAAAGGAGTGCTGATTGTGGCACAATATTGTGAATGTATTAAAAGTCACTGAATTTTACACTTTAAAATGGTCAAAGTGGTGAACTTTTTTTTTTTTTTTTTTTTCTGAGACACAGTCTTGCTCTGTCACCCAGGCTGGAGTGCAAGGGTGCGATATTGCCTCACTGCAACCTCCGCCTCCCAGGCTCAAGCGATTCTCCTGCCTCAGCCTCCCGAGTAGCTGGGATTACAGGTGCCCACCACCACGCCTGGCTAATTTTTGCATTTTTAGTAGAGATGGGTTTCACCATGTTGCCCAGGCTCGCCTCGAACTCTTGACCTCAAGTGATCTGCCCACCTCAGCCTCCCAAAGTGCTGGGATTACCAGCGTGAGCCACCATGCCTGGCCCCAAAGTGGTAAATTTTACGTTATGTAAATCTTACCGCAATTAAAAAATCCATAAAGCATGTATTAGAAAAGTTCTTATTATGTAGGAGATGTATAAGCTCCTGCTGTCTTTAATGACAAGCTCTTTAAAGGAAATAGTGATGGAGTGATGTGACAAATTGACAACTATGGGCACAGAGTTACTTTTAGGGGGACAAAGATATTCTAAAATTAGATTTTGATGAAAATTACATACCCATGTGAAGATACTAAAAAACAATGAATGTTACACTTCAAATGGGTTTACTGCAAAGTGTATGAATTATATCTCAATAAAACTATTAAAAGAAACAAAGAAAAAATTTAAATTATATAAGGTTACTGTTAAATAAATTATACTAAAAAGTATTAAGTACTCAAAACTCATGACTTCTAAATTGTTTTACTACATTTTACTGTTACCTATGCTCTTGAAGTCATTTACTGAATCGTGTGTGTGTGGTGAAAATACTATATAATGACGTGTTCCCCAACTCCACATTCGGTGGTCTCATACTTTTAACTTAAAATTGGCCATGGTACCGGTATTTACACCATGGAAAGAGACATTCGCTACAAATCCAGGTGTGATTTATTGCTTTATTGATTGTCTAGACTTAAGAAAGTGGGGTAGAAAATATTAATTCAGGCTGAGCGTAGTGGCTCCCGCCTGTAATCCTAGCACTTTGGGAGGTGGAGACAGACAGATCACCTGAGGTCAGGAGTTCAAAACCAGCCTGGCCAACACAGGGAGATCCTGCCTTTACTAAAAATTAAAAAAAAAA
The DNA here is from genome assembly GCF_007565055.1 of Rhinopithecus roxellana. Classification (NCBI taxonomy): domain Eukaryota; kingdom Metazoa; phylum Chordata; class Mammalia; order Primates; family Cercopithecidae; genus Rhinopithecus; species Rhinopithecus roxellana. Next base: position 59,269,935 of record NC_044568.1, read on the forward strand.
AAAAAAAAAAAAAAAAAAAATTAGCCAAGCGTGGTGGTGGGTGCCTGTAATCCCAGCTACTCAGGAGGCTAAGGCAGGAGAATCGCTTGAACCCAGGAGGTGGAGGTTATAGTGAGCAGAGATCCTGCCACTGCAGTCCAGCCTGGGCAACAGAATGAGACTCCGTCTCAAAAAATAAAATAAAATAAAAAAGAAATATTAATTCAAATTCAAAAGTGTGTTGCTCTACAGATGCTACATTATGAATAGGAGAAAAAAATTGAAGAAATATTTTTTAGTATTTTAAAACCATTATCCAATTCAGTAAAGAAGAATAAGTGAAGTTTTTGACATGTCTTAGTTGTTTCATTTTCGCCTTACTTCTTAATAAAAATGAAAATATCAACCAATATTCATGTTGCAGCTACATACTACAATTTTATACTGCAACAATGGTTTTGTAATGGATGTAATAGTGCAGCAAAAATCAGCACAAGCATTTGGTAAAAATTGACTATCTCAACTTTATAAGAAACAGTACTGTGTATACTATTCTTCTTATTTGTAAATGCTACCCATATTTCAGAGCAATAATAAATAATAACCTGTGTGTGTATATGTAGAGGTGAACAGTTTGTTTGTTTTGCAGAGAGCCAGTTGTTAACCATTTACCAGCAGACCACCGGCTGCTGAACTGTGTGCTCCAGAGTGAGACCACCTTGGATCCTTAAACAGCCTAAACTGAGTTTCTCCCCTAGCCGCTGCTGCCCAAAGAAACATCCAGAGCAGGGTGCCCAAACATGATGCTGGGAAGTGAGAATTTCTGCAGCCAAAGGTTGCACCTGCCCATTGAAGGTGGGAAGAGACAGAATTATTGCAGCCTTATCTCCTTTGCTGAGAGTGCCTGCTGGCAAAAGATACTTCATCTTACTCTGCTTAATTCTTAGACAGCCAGTCACACTTGGTTATTGTTTTTAGTTTTACATACTAGTATTGAATTATTTTTATGGGTGTTATTTCTCAATTAGTGTATTCCCTGGAGACAGCCCAAGTCTTTAGAATTTAACTTCTCCTTGGCTATAATCGCTGCTGCCACACGTACCACCTAGGAGCTGGTTTCATGTTCCTCTGGCTACTCCTGCCCATGGGACCTTCGGAACAGCTGCAAAAGGGACACCATGCTTCCTCATATGTGGTCATAGGTTGTGAGTATGACCCCAGGTTGTCAAGAGGGATTTGCTGGACACCAAGGAGAACACACAGATACCTTCAACCATGAGTATCCTTTGTTGATCCTTGGGACCAACAGATGTGAGTCCTTATTATGAAGGTCAGAAGCTGGCCTTGCAGTCACCATGCTCTCTTCCAGACTGCCCACCAGGCTCCCTGCCTCATCAACCACCTGACTGGGGGGCAGCTAAAACAACAGCAGTGGGAACCACTGACACTGACTGAGAGTCTCACGAATGCCAAACTCTCTTCTAAGTGCTTTATTATGTCATTTAATCCTTAAAACAGTTTTTTTGCGACAGTTTCTATTATCAATTCCCCCTTTGTAGTTGAGGAGACTGAGCTCAGAGAGATAAATAATTTGCTCAAAGTCACATGCCTGGCAGCCTAGCTCCAGAGACTGTCCTCTTATCTACTGTATTAGTAATCCCTAAATGGGTAAGAACTTCACTCACCAGCTGCCTGAGGGTTCCTGGATGGAGAAAAACTAAGTAGCTACAGTCACAGATTACTGATTCTTCACTCTTCAGATACAATGAGGAGACTGAAGACCTGTGATCTCATCAGGGTCACAAAAGGAGTCAAGACTTGACTTACTGTCTCTTTTCTGCCTGTAAACTTGAGCTTATCCCTTCTAAGCCTCAGTGTTCTCATCTATAAAAGGAGGATAATAGTATCTACCTACGATGAGAGTTGAGTGATTGAATGATGTGCATGTAACATGGGAAAAGCAGTGGCACTGACTTACAGGGTTACTATAAAGATTTGGTGTAATTGCATTTAAAAAGCCATAAGCACTGCATGGTACAAAGTAAGTGCTCAATACATGGTATCTGTTGAAATCATCATCACTATTATAATCATTATCATCAACATCAACATCATCCCACCATCACCACTGTCACCATTACCACCACCATCATTATCATCATCACCAGCATCACCATCACCATCATGATCACCATCATTATCAACATCATCACCATCATTGTCAACATCATCATCACCACTATCATCATCATCATCACCATCATCGTCATTACCATCATCATCGTCATCTCCACCATCATCATCACCATCATCAGTGTCATATCACCATCATCATCACCACCACCTCCATCATCACCACCATCATCATATCACCATCACCATCATTACCCGCATCTTCATCGCCATCACGATTATCATACTACTATCATCACCATCATCACCATCACCATCATCACCAACATCATCACCCTCATCTTCATCTTAGTCCATGATCATCGTCATCATCATCATACTTTCTTTCAGAAGATATTTATGTCTCTGTAAAAGATATGGGGTATGCCAGGCACATCCTTGGTACTCCACAAATACTAGTCCTTCCTCTTCTTCCCAAAGGCCTAGCGCTTCAGGTCTCATACACATCAACCTCTTACAGGCCCATTCTGGCCTCTCCCAGCTCTCAGTCAGAGGTCCTTGCTTTGGTAGACAGAGCTACATTCCCTTCGCAGAAAGAACTTATGCAAAATACAGCTGGGTTGTGGATACAAACTCTTTCCTTTCTTCTCTCTCTTGGTTGTGTAGCTAACAATTTCCCTCCCCTTCAAGGCGTAGCCCCGTAGGCCCTCTCCATCAGCCCAAGCCTGTCTCCACTGGCCATGGCATGGTTCGTTCAACTGCACGGTGCCACACACACTGTAAGAGGAGCTTAACAGGAGCCTGTTGAAATCTAAATGTCTGATGACTAAGAGACCGGTTAAGTCAAGTCTGGTGCATATATCTCCAATTATCAAGCAGCCATTATAAATGATGGGTCATCTCTTATCCATATGGAGACGTGCTTTTGTTTTATTTTGGTTTTTCCTTGTAACTTGATCTTAGCTGCCCATTTTTGTGGATATAGGTGCATTGCTGATGCTTTCCATATTGAATTTAAGTGACAATTAAAATGACTTCAGAAAGATCACACTGATTCAGTATTGTAACTCAAAATCATTGTGTTCACAGGAAGGCATAGACATGGCCTGACATATGATAAATCTATGCCTAAGTCAAAAGAGCCTTTGTAATAGATATAAAATAATACATTCTGAGAGAGAAGACATTTTTGGATCATTATATAATTAACAATGTTCTTCCCACTCTTGGTGAAATATAAAATAACAGTACATCTTATCATTGATTGATTGCCTCACATACTTATAAAATACAGCATATGAGGCTTTTGTAGTAGCATAATAATGTTGTCCAAAATACCTCACATTGCACATATAGTATGATCACCATTGGAAAAATGCAAAACAAAATAAAACAGGATACAGAAAAGAAAGACTGGAAAGAAATAAATGTCAAAGGTTAATGGAGCCTGTATTTGGGAGGAGAAGAAAGACGGAATCCTCTTTGGCTGGTGGAGGGAAGGGAATGCATTAATAATTTTTGGTCCATCACTCTTGAATTCAACTACCAAGCAGTTTGGATGATTTTCCTCCCTACTCCGGCAGAGTATTTAGAATCCTTGGAGTGCCGTGGAATGCCAATGTTGGAAGCACTGCCCCAGGGAAAGAGAGCTCTACCTTTCTCCTAGATTGCAGGAAACAGACATCCTGAAAGCTGTGGCAAAAACAGAGTCCAAAGAAAAGAAGCAAAATGGAGAGAATGGAGAGGGAGCAAGAAGAGTTATTGAGAAAACTCGAGCAGCTGAAGGTAAAAACAGCGGTCACTGGAGGGAAGACAGAAGCCAGGAGCAGAGACGTCCAGTGGGGTCAATCGGATGGGGTGGGCGGCCTGAAGAGGAAAGACAGGGCGAAGGCGATGGCAAGGCTCGAGAAGCTTGGAGGCGGGAAGTGAGGGAAGGTGGTGATTCACATTTGCTGTCAAATGTAACAGCTTCATCTACTTCTCCCGGCAGCCTCCACCTACCCTTCCAAAGACAGACAGAGAGTTCACCAATATCTGCTAGAGGTTAAAAGGGCAGGTTTTGGAACCAAATTGCTTGTGCTGGAATCTTCTGCCTCCGTTTACTTGTAGAATGAAGAGAATGTTATTTATTTTACAGGGTTGTTTTTACATGTAAAGACCTGTGAACACTGCATGGAGCAAATAAGTGCTCAATGCATGTCACCTGCTCATAATATAATTGCTACCACTGTCATCATCATTACTTTTACTTAGAAGACAATATTCATGTCTTTGACTGATTTTCTTTGAGATGGAGTCCCGCTCTGTTGCCCAGACTGGAGTGCAGTGGTGCCATCTCAGCTCACTGCATCCTCCACCTCCCAAGTTCAGCCGATTCTCTTGCCTCAGCTGGGATTACAGGCATGAGTCACCGAGCCCGGCCCAATATTCATGTCTTTCTAAAACACCAAATAACTTTTGGATAAAGTTGGGGGGTGGGCGAGCAGATAAACATGTTTTAAATAGGAAGCACACAAAAGCAACAGGTATTAAGCGATCGCCCCTTAGAGGGGCAGAATGTCTATACCTAGTAATGCCAGCTGATAAAAGAAAAGCAGTTCTTGAAATGAATGCCGCCTCCTTCCTGGTGAGGATGGTAGAGGGTGGGCTAGAGGTGGGAGGGTGTAGTAAGACTGACAGAATACCACTAGTGGATAGCAAGGTGGGGTGCAGATTTCTGAGATCTCAAACACAGTTCCCCTTTCCTGTCCTTCCAACTTTTTTGAAATTGAGATGCAGAATTTCCAAAATAGCTCTATTTATAGCTGAGTGCCCAGTTACAGGCAGACATTAAAGAAGTCCCACCCACATAGGCTTTGGAACAAGCCAGGGATCGCAACACACCCCATCAACACTTCAGTTGTGGTGAATGTGTCATCATTTCCCTGTCTTGATGCACCTGTCAGAAACAACACCATTTGTTTGGCTCTAGAATGCTACCTCGTAATTTGGAGCCTTCTGTTTTCAGGAGGTTGCAGCTGGCAAAGTATCTTCCAAACGTGGAGGGGCCCCTGAGCAGTCGCGGCACTCCTTTGGCCAGACCACTCTGCAGGCTGGCCCTAAGGTGATGGCCCAAGTCATCCTGCACACTTCTGCTGCTGTTCTCTGAACCCATGCTCACCAAGGCAGCCAGACAGATCTTTATAAAACATCACTGCCCTGCTTGAAGCCCTTCAGTGGCTTCCTTTATTATTTTACAGTGAAATCCTGGCTGGTATCCACCATGATCCCCTATCCCATGCTATGCCAGCCATACGGGGCCCTTTCTTGTTCTAGCTCAAAGAGACTGAGCTATTTTCTGCCTCAGGGACTCTGTACTTCTGTTCACCTTGCCCAGACCATTCTCCCCCATGCAGCCCTTGGACTATTTTTGATTCTTGAGTTCAAACATCATCTCCTTAAAATGGTCTTCCCTGACTTTCCTCCTCCCCTGCAGTTGCTTCCACAAGGCCTAGTTTAATGCTCTCATCATAGTTTCTATTTATCTTGTATATTTCCTTGCTTACTTGCCTATTGTCTTCTTCCCCCAAATCATGGAAGTCCTGTTAAGTCAGAGGCCTTTTTGTTTTTGACGTATCATTTGATTTCAGCACTCAGCTCTGCATGACATCCAAAGGATGACAGCTCAAGGAATGAATGAATGAATCAACCAGTGAATGAATAAACCAATCAATTAATGAGTGAGTGAATGTAGCCTTAAGCTTCTTGAGTTGGGGAAGACAAGACCTTTATGGGTTCCCCTCTTCTGATCTCAGCTTCCAGAGATAATTAGAATGGTGTGGGTGTCTTGTCTTGGAAGGGGAAAAGAAAACCAGGTGAGGGCTGGAGAGGAGGGGATGCAGGTGACCATAGCATCACCCCAACTTGTGGAGGACCCCAGGGACTGACAGGGACCTGAAGTACCAGAACCCTGGCCACACCATTAGTTTATTTCAACGCTTGAGAAAAAGTATGCATGTGGCTTCTACTGGGTACTGCCACTGACTGTGTTCCAAAGATGACATGGAAGACACAACATTAAACAAGAAAGGGCCTGTTGTGGTGGCTTTTCATTACTGCTTTGTGCCTGCAATTCAGAGCTACCGTTTCAATCCATAGCGGGAAGAGGAGAGCCGGCAGAAATTGTTACATCCACCCAGTTCCAAAGGCCCTTCTCCTTCCCCTTTCCTTCCTCGGGGCCACAGATAGTACAGAATGAGAGCCTCCATCTAGATCCCACCTCTGCCACCAGCGTGCTGCCTGGGACAAGAATGTCTCTCACATCCTGGTTAGGAGAACAAGCTTCTGAACCAGATAGGCTGTGGTGATCCCAGCCACATCACTGATGAGCAGTGTGAACTGGGGCCCTCTGCTACAATTCCCTGAGCTTCCATTTCCCACTTAAAACGAAGTGGGTAATATACTCTATTCATAGACTTGTGAGGGTTAAACAACCTGTACAAAGTGCTTAGCACAATGCCTTGGACAGAGCGAACAACTAATAATGTCAGCAATCCTCTGCAGTGGCTGAAACGCCCTTTTCTGAGCCTTAATATCTGACTTTAAAAAAGGAGAAAGGGGGCCAGGCACGGTGTCTCCTGCCTGTAATCCCAAGCTAGGTGGAAGGATTTCTTGAGCTCAGGAGTTCAAGACCAGTCTGGGCAGCATAGCAAAACCCCTTCTCTACTAAAAACAAACAAAAGTTAGCCAGGTGTGGTGGCATGCACCTGTAGTCCCAGCTACTCAGGAGACTGAGGTGGGAGGATCCCTTGAGCCAGGGAGGCAGAGGTCGTACTGAGCCAAGATCATGCCACTGCACTCCAGCCTGGGCAACAGAGCAAGACCCTGTCTCAAAAACAAACAAACAAATAAAAAAGACAAGTTGGAGCCACATTTGTGTTTTCCAATGGTAAGATATGCAGAAGAGAGAATTTGAGGCGACAGAGTGATCTCTATGCATCCCTTCCAGCTATAACATTCCACACAAGTAGATTAAGCTCATTGGTTTTATTCAGACCGGTCATCCCCTGAAACAGATGGAGATCTGAAGTAGGATCTGGAGTGAATCAAACAGATTATTGCCAAGGGGTGACCAAGGGGTGAAATGCTATCCCTGTCCAGCACCACCTTATGGAAAAATGCACACTGCTCAGTCAGTGTGGGTGCTTCTTCTAGCAGGAGACGCCAGGGCTTTACGAGCCGGTGAACACAGTTCCCTTTCCCTGAAAAGGACAGAAATGGCTCAGGGTTGGGGACGGCAATGTGCTCTTTCATATGAGTTTTTCAAGAGAAGTCTTCCTTCAGGCCAATCTGCAAACCTTCCCTTGAACTCGAACAGGAGGTGAGTAGATGGTAAGTGATGTTCCCATTTCACATACTAAGAAAACATAGCAGAGAAGCTGTTAGATAAAATGACTCTGAGACCACACCTTGAATTTCATACCTTGAATTTCTATTGCGTCGCTCTTCTGAGAAGCTTGGAACACTCACCCAAATTGTGAAATGACTTGGCCCCGTCCTCACAGTCATACTGAGACCAGGATTAGAGCCTGAACATGTGACATCCCCAGTCAACAACACATGCATCAATCATACTGAGGTCCGACATTATGTCAATACCGGCGTATTTATTAGTTTGTGGTCTTGCTGTCACCTCGTTCCTTTACCAAGTGGTAAATCGGTTACATGAAACCTGCCTTCCAGCCGAGTGTGGATGGCTGGGGGCGTATCAGTGGTTACCAATCACCAGAGTACTGCCAAGAGCCCCACAAAGGAGACAGAGGGGATGGGAGGTTATTTTAGAAATAGGTTGCCTTGATACAGCTTGGAAATCAGGCTCGCCCTGATTTAACTATAAACCTAACTGTGTGACTTGGGGGGAATCATCACCAGTTTGAACTTCAGACTTCCCATCCTTGGGATTGGTAACCACAGCTACACTAAAGATAAAATGTGAGCTTCTTTTCTTTTCTTTTTTTTTTTTTTTTGAGACAGTGTCTCCAAGTCTGTTGCCAGGATGGAGTGCAGTGGCGCGATCTCAGCTCACTGCAACCTCCGCCTCCCGGGTTCAAATGATTGTCCTACCTCAGCCTCCTGAGTAGTTGGAACTACAGGCATGTGCCATCACGCCCAGCTCATTTTTATATTTTTTTGTAGAGACAGGGTTTCACCATGCTGGCCAGGATGGTCTTGATCTCTTGACCTCGTGATCTGCCTGCCTCGGCCTCCTAAAGTGCTGGGATTACAGGAGTAAGAGACTGTGCCCAGTTGAAATATGAGTTTCTATGCAAAGTGCCTATCCTAGTATCTGGCACATAAAAGGTACTTATAAAATGATTCTCTTCTTAGGTAAAGGCTTGGCACTCTGTGCTGAAGAGTCTGCCCTGAGGTCTTTTTTGACTATTGCAAAAATTAGCTTTCTCAGCACCCTGTACATGTCTCTTTGTTAAGGCTTATTATACCATGCTGGGATTGTCAATGTAAACAGCTGACCACTCAGTAGGACCAGGGGCCTCTTAGTAGCAGGCATGGTGTCTTTCTATGTCTGTATTTGCAATATCTACTCTGTGCTGTCCAATATGACAGTCACCAGACACATCAGATACTTAAATTATTTAAATTACAAAAAATTAAAGTAAAAATTCAGCCCCTTGGTCAAACTAGTCACATTTTAAGCGCTTAGTAGTTACACAGGGCCACTGTCCTGCACAACATCTCCAGAAAGTCCTCCGTTTCTTTGCACAAAGTCCTGTGAGATGGCATTGACACAGGAAAGGCACAGAGTCAATGTAACTGTCTTCTAAGTAGGAAGGACGAGAGAGGAAAAAAGTACAGCCTCATTTGAACAATGGCTTCATGGACCCTAGAAACCAAGAAATAATGATTCTGAAAAAATAATCACTGAAACTTTCCTGACCTAAACTTCATTCCCAATTTTCCTCATTTTTATCACATTCATCCTAAAATTTCACACAAAATGTGAAAACACACATACTCCGTAAAAATGAGCTTTGGTGAGTGATACGGTTTGGCTGTGTCCCCAACCAAATCTCATCTCAAATTGTAATACAAACTGTAATCCCCACATGTCCGGGGAGAGAACTGGTAGGAGGTGATTGGATGATGGGGGTGGTTTCCCTCATTCTATGCTTGTGATAGTGAGTTCTCACGAGATCTGATGGTTTTATATGTGGTGGTTTCCTCCCTCCCTCTCTCTCTCCCTCCCTCCCACTCTTGCCTGCTGCCATGTAAGGTGCACTTGCTTCCTTTCCGCCATGACTGTAAGTTTGCTGAGGCCTCCCGGACCATGCAGAACTGCGAGTCAATTAAACCTCTTTTCTTTATAAATTTCCCAATCTCAGGCAGTTTTTTATAGCAGTGTGAGACCAGACTAATACAGTCGGCTAAACATCCACCCTGACTCCAAATCTGTTCATTCCACAGAGATAAGCATGGCACACACTACTGCTGCTAAACTGGTCATCATGTCAAGCTTTCCTAAACACTATTTTCCAGGCGCTATTTACGTATCATCATATTTAATTCTCATAAAAACCACTGGAATTCCCATTTTACAGATGAGAAAACTGAGGAATAGTAGGTATGAGTTGACCCAGGTCACACAGTAAGCAAGTGTCAGAGGCAGGACTCAAGGCAGAGGGGCTTCGCCCGAGATACCAAGGTCCCATCCCAACCACTGTGCTTACTGTCCAGTAAGAGCCAAGCCAATGTAGCCTGTGCTGCTGCTGTTCCCCCACAATCCTTAGACACAAAAGTTGTTTCTAGAGAAGGACTGGAAAACGTCCTTCTCAGAGTGTGGAATCATTTCTCTAGCCTAACCTGTGCATTCCTTCTCTGCCTTTTACTTCCCAGTATCTTCTAAGTCTGGAAGTTGGATTAAGGTTTTCTGAACTAGCCATGGTGTTATACTCCTGGAGGTTTAAGACCATCTTTGGAACACACAGCTGTGTCCTGCAGAGAAAAATAAATAAATGAGGAAACCAGTGTCAGTCATCACAGTGTCTTACGTTTACAGTAGTGATGGCCACTGATTGACCTTGTCTTTGAAGGATTCAAGCTCTAGCAGGGGCTCATGATATACTATTTACCAACGTCCAATAAGACAGGGTTAAAAGGGAGGATCACATCCACTCATGGATTCAGTAGAAAGTAGTGGACCAAAAGCCACTGCTCCATTGGCTAAAGGAAAAATAAAATCACTAGTAATCATGCTAATGATTATTACAATAATACCCACCACTGAATGAATACCTGCCACCTAGGTGAAATATTGCTCACATCATATTACTAAGGCTCCTGTCCTATCTTTAAGAAACACATTTTCATCCTCACCGGAGCAGGGTGCAGTTGCGGGGAGAGGTAGGGGAGTGAAACACCATGTCCTCCAAGTTGGCAGACGGGCTGAGCACTTTCAAAGCCCTTACTCTCTCTTGGCACCCCACTCCCCTGGAGGGTGCTACAGTGACTTCTCTGTTTCAACAAGAGATGAGGAATGAGTCTGGGTATCTCAGTTCTTGGAGCAGACAAGCCACAAAAGAACATTACTTTGGGGGTAAAAGTCAGGCCCTGTTTTACTCATCGAAAAGCTGCCCAAAAACTACATGGTGGTGGGGGGGGGGTGTCGGGGGTGGAGAGGGGATTACACACTGTGATTCTCAAAGGCGTTGCTGTGAACAGTCAAAACACTCATAAATTTCAAACCCACAAGATATTTTTGTTTTGTGATATTACTGGCCAGGCTGAATATAGTCCTGATAATCTTTCAGTTCGATGAACAGGCAGAAGAGAAGAGAGGAGTCAGGGAGGCAAAAGGAATTGAGGTATTTCAGGAACCAGACACTTCTAAAAATACAGCCACATTTGATGCAGTGAGTTGGTGACTGTGTCACTCCTCCTCTCCTAAGCCTGAGATGGCTCCCCACCCTCAGCAATGAGGGCTGTGATGTCTCTCACCACCTGCCCAACTTACCCACCTTTCTAGTCCTACCTGCAGCCCCTCTCCAAGCACATACCACATATATCCGCTACAGGGGACCACAGGCTGTCCATGAGTGCTACCGGCAAGGGTGACGTTTCATTTGTCTTGGTGCTCTGCGATAAACATCTGCTCAATAAGGGGACGGATTTGCAGAATGTACATGTGATAAGAAGCACAGGGTCTCCTGGGAGCACCTCACAGTTGAGAACAATATCATGTGCCAGGAATTGCCTTATGCTATATGTGCACATGTGTGTGTCGGCGGTGGGAAGGGGGGGCATGTACAGGCGCACACACACACACAAAATGGGTCTTTCAAGGAACTGCCCGAAGTAGTCTGGGATTACCTCACAACTCAGAACAACGCCATGTATCATGAACTGCCTTATGCTATCGTATGTGCACGTGTATGTGTGTGTGTGGGGGGGAGACATGTACAGGTGCACATGTGCACACACACACACAATGGGTCTTTCAATGAACTGCCCGAAAAACCGACATGAGACACACCAACGTGGATTCCAACATCTATCATCATTCAGAACTCTTTTTCTCTTTTTTTTTTTTTTTTTTTTGAGACACTGTCTCGCTCTGCCACCAGGCTGGAGTGCAGTGGTGCAATCTCAGCTCACTGCAACCTCTGACTCCCTGGTTCAAGCGAGTCTCCTGCCTCAGCCTCCTGAGTAGCTAGGATTACAGGTGCCTGCCACCATGCCCAGCTAATTTTTGTATTTTGAGTAGAGTCAGGGTTTCACCATGTTGTCTGTCTTAATTTAATTTAGTGTACCTTAATTTAGGAGACCTAAGTAATTAAACATGAGGCCAAAGTACATAAGAAAGCGGCAGCCCTTTATTGTAAATATGCACACACTCTCGGCCGAGGTTCTCTGGTCCTCAGGTGTGGGGGGCCAGGGAAGTCGCTCCGGGGCTCTTGGGTGAGGTTCCCCGGACCACGAATGCGGGGGGCCGAAGAAGTCACACCTGCTCCTGCCAGAGGCGGACTTTTATGCGTTGGTACTGGAAGGGGGAGGGCAGTGGGCGGGATAAGGGCGTGATAGGGGCGTCTCCATAGGCGTGGCCGGGTAAGTTTCGATCTCTTTGGATTGACGTCACCTGGCGCATGCTCCGTTGATCTGCATCTTCCTGGTGGTGGGCTGCATTTTCCCGCGCGCGGGTAAGTTGGTGATGAAGAACCTGGAAACAACAGGTACTGCTCCATCTTGTTCACCTTCCTCCATTTTGTCCCTTCTCCCTCACCCAAACATTGTCCAGGATGGTCTCCATCTCCTGACCTCATGATCCGCCCGCCCTGGCCTCCCAAAGTGCTGGGATTGCAGGTGTGAGTCACTGCACCCAGCCCAGTACTAATTTTTAATTAAAACCTCCAGCCCTTCTTTCAGAAGGACCTAGAAGGGCTTCTTTCAAGGAACAGGAAAATATCAAGTTGACGTTGTATAGACACCAACATATCCATGTGCATCTTTAAATACTGTGAAAAGAGTCTCATTTCAGCCACATGCCTTCAGAGTCATATATTCAGATTCCATGAAGGACCCGGGAAAACTGTGTTAAATTCTAATTCTGGATCTCCCATGAAAGTATGCGAATGATGCCAACAAAGGTTGAATACAATAATCGTTTTGCAGCCAAGCCCCCTGTTCAGAATTCACATGCAAAGTACTGCCTGATCCCAATTAGCTCAAACTTGTTTTTGCTTCTCTTTGTTTGTCGCCTCCTGCCCACCTTCCAGGGACTCCTCATTTTGGGTTATTTGTTCAGACTTCAACTCCAGACACACCACTGTGATTTCATTTTTAATAAACACTATCCAGTGAGTAGCGGAAAACAATGAGAGGCACCTGCATTCTATTATAACTTCTCATTCCACCCACCAGTGCGGAGCTATGAATAAGTGAGAGCTCCACTGGTCTAAAAATAGTAACAGCGTTTTCCCATCAACACAGCATCATCCAACTTCAGCTAACACGAGGGACAAAGTACCCTGCTGCCCTATTGTTTTAAATGAGGGAGAAATGGCCCGAGGGGAGCCAAATGTCTGCTGTCTGCAGCCAATGACTTAGCCATAGGGTGGGGCCAGGGCATGGTCCATTCCATGCTAGGAAACAGCTGAACATTCCTGAAATCTTAGGGATAGGGAGTGCTAATGACTGACAGTCCAGGAGCCAGAGCCAGAAGTTGTAGTGGAAGGAACATGGGGTGTGGAATCAGAAAACACACTCAGGCTCCACTTACTAATAGAACAAATATATAGTAAGTGTCCAACAAATGTTTAGGTACTGTTCTAGGTGCTTAGGATACTAACAAAATTGTCAAAGGCGCCTGCCCTCATGAAGTTTACAATCTAGCCACTCACTAGCAAATGAGCAAGTTACATAATTTTTCTTTTTTAATTTCTTTCTTTTTTTTTTTTTTTTTGAGACAAGGTCTCTCTCTGATGCCCAGGCTGGAGCACAGTGGCATGATGAGAGCTCTCTGCAGCCTCAACCTCCTCAGCCCAAGCAATCCTCCTGCCTCCACCTCCTGAGTAATTGGGACTACAGGCATGTATCAATGCACCCTGTTATTTTTTAGATTTTCATTTTAAGTAGAGACAAGGTCACGCTATGTTATCCAGGCTGGTCTCAAACTCCTGACCTCAAGCAATCCTCCTGCCTAAGCCCCCCAAAGTGCTGAGATTACAGGTGTGAGCCACTGTGCCTGATCAAGTTATCTAGTTTCTTTGAGCCTCTGTTCCCCTCCTGTGGAATAAGCTAAAAATATGCCTATGTCCCAGTGGCCTGAAGCCTAGAATTAGCTAGTAGTAGCCATGCTGGTGATAACAATACCACTTTTTTGTTTGTCTGTTTAATCTCTTCCAAAGTATTTGTTACCTACAAAAGGAAAGATAATAACTTCCCACTGGAGAACCCAGAAGACGTCACATTAACCAAATGATCAAGATTAACATTTCCAGTAAGAATTACATGTCTACTGGAATCAACCTAAATGTCCACCAATGACAGATTGGATTTTTTAAAAAGCGGTAAATATACACCATGGAGTACTATGCAACCATATAAAAGAATGTGATCAGTGTCTTTTGCAAGAACATGGATGGGGCTGGAAGCCATTATCCTCAGCAAACTAAGGCAGGAAGAGAAAATCAAATACTGCATGTTCTCGCTTACAAGTGGAAGCTAAATGATGAAAACTCAAGGACACAAAGAACAACAGACACTGAGGCCTACCTGAGGGTGGAGGGGAGAGGACAGAGAGGATCAGAAAAATAACTATTGGGTACTAGGCTTATTACCTGGGTGACGAAATAATCTATCCAACAAACCCTTGTGACATGAGGTTACCTATATCGCAAACCTGCACATGTACCCCTTAACCCAAAATAACAGTTAAAAAAAGGAATTACACGTCCGATTAACATTTCCAGTAAGAACACACATGCACACTAATGATCCCATGGTAAAATGCACTGAGAGGGAAGTATCATTTTTGTACTGTCCTTTTTTTAAAAATGATTTTTATTGCAGTAAAATGTATATAACATAAAATTTGTCATTTTAACCTTTTTTTTTGAGAGAGCCAGAGTGAACTCGTTAAAGCTCACCTTTGCTGCGATCCAACTCTTATTTATTTATTTATTTATTTATATTTTATTTTTCATGAGACAGAGTCTTACTCTATTGCCCAAGCTGGAGTGCAGTGGCATGATCTCGGCTCACTGTAACCTCGCCTCCTGGACTTGAGCAACTCTCCTACTTCAGCCTTCCAAGTAGCTGGCATTACAGGCACTTGCCACAACGCCTAGCCAATTTTTGTATTTCTAGCAGAGATGGGGTTTCACTATGTTGGCCAAGCTGGTCTCAAACTCCTGTCCTTGAGTGATCCACCCGCCTCGGCCTCTCAAAGTGCTGGGATTGCAGGCGTTAGCCACCGCACCCGGCTCATTTTAAGCATTTTTAAGGATACAATTCTGTGGCCTTAATTACACTCATGATGTTGTAAAACCATCACTTCTATCTCCAAAACTCTTTCATCACCTCAAACAATAATAACCACCTTTGAACATATATTTAGGTTGGACATGCATATTCTTCAACCTCAGCAGAAGTTGGGGGTTGGATCACTGCAGTAAGTTCCTAATTGGATACCCGTGCTTCAGTCTTCACCACCTGTTCCTCGCCAATCTATTCAACAGAGCAGCCAGAGTGATCTTTTTAAAGTATAAGTCAGTTCCAGTCAGTTCTGTGTTCAAGACTATCCAAAAGGATCTCCATCTCTTAGCATGCGTGCTCTGGCCAAATGGTAATTCTCTTCCCTTCATCCACACCTACTGTGTTGCAGCTGGCTTCCTTGCATGCCATG
The DNA here is from genome assembly GCF_007565055.1 of Rhinopithecus roxellana. Taxonomy (NCBI): domain Eukaryota; kingdom Metazoa; phylum Chordata; class Mammalia; order Primates; family Cercopithecidae; genus Rhinopithecus; species Rhinopithecus roxellana. The sequence goes on from NC_044568.1 coordinate 59,285,443, forward strand.
TGGGCTCTGACCTCAGGGCCTTTGCACGTGCACTTCCTTCTGCCTAGAATGTTCTGCCTTCAGCAATCCCTTCCTTCATGTCTCTGCTCCAAATGTCACCTTTTTAGAGAGGTCTTCCTTATAGAGTCTCTACCAAACAGCACACATGATACTTCTTATGCTCCTCACTCTGCTTATTTTCCCATAGCACTGATTAGCATCAGTGCCAATCGTCCACAGATGATGTCTCAGCACGAAGCCCAGTTAGCATTGCTCCGCTTGGGACGAAGGAAGAAGTCTCCCCTTTGCTAGTGGTCGCCATGTCCAGCTTCACCAGTAGAGGGCGCTGCAGGGACACTGGCGCAGACAGGTTCTGGTGTGAAGCTCCCGCAGGGGCATCTCCCTGTGGGCGGCTCACTCCAGACCCCGGGGAGGGGGCAGTTTCCAGGCACTCTACCCCCGCCGGTTGATTTCCAGAGACTTCCATGGTAGGCACCTCCCACAGACATCTTTCCCTGGCACCACAGAGAGGGGCTTCCCAGTGAGTCCCACCTTTATGGGGGTTTCATTGAGAACCTTTCTGCCATCCAATGGGCCATGGCCCGGTCCAGATCCCAGTCCTGGCCCCTGGGGACCCTAGATTTGCTCCTTCTTTGGGTGTACTGACCCAGCCCTCACTGTACTGGCTGCTCCCAAATCTGTATTCCTGGATTCTTTAGAGTTCTTTACTTTACTTTTCTTTGAGGCAGGGTCTCACTCTGTTGTCCAGGCTGGAGTACAGTGACGCAATCTCAGCTCACTGCAACCTCCTACTCCCAGGTTCACGTGATTCTCCTGCCTCAGCCTCCCAAGTAGCTGGAACTACAGGAGCACGTCACCAAGCCTGGCTAACTTTTGTATTTTTAGTAGAGACGGGGGTTTCACCATGTTGGCCAGACTGGTCTCGAACTCCTGACCCCAAGTGATTGGCCCACCTCGTATTCCCAAAGTGCTGGGATTACATGCATGAGCCACCATACCCGACTTACTCTTTTTTTATTTTATTACATAGACAGGTTCTCGCTCTGTTACACAGGCTGTAGTACAGAGGCGAGATCATAGCTCATGGCAGCCTCAACCTCTTGAGCCCAAATGATCCTCCTGCTTCAGCCTGCCAAGTAGATGGGACCCCCACATGCACCACCACACCCACCCAGCTACTTTTTATTTTTATTATTTATTTTTATTTATGTATTTATTTTTGTAGAGACAGGGC